>NC_139348.1:58507343-58838684 GCF_055883805.1 Amblyomma maculatum | reverse complement strand
TTACAGGGAAAAACTTTGTGAATAACAGGGAACAAAACAGAAGCATCACCTGTATATGGCAGTAGAATATTTGTAAATTATTATTTGGCTCTCGCATCCATGGGATGGGGAGGGATCTATAATAATAATTATGTATTTGCAGTAGAAGATACTGTTAAACGGGAGAGTGTCAAATAGTTCCTGCCGTAATGATTGCTTATAGGGAAAAACTTTGTGCATAACAGGGAGCAAAACATCACCTGTATATGGCAGTAGAATATTTGTAAATTATTATTTGGCTCTCGCATCCATGGGATGGGGACGGATCTATAATAATAATTATTATGTATTTGCAGTAGAAGATACTGTTAAACGGGAAGAGTGTCAAATAGTTCCTGCCGTAATGATTGGTTACAGGGAAAAACTGTGTGCATAACAGGGAACAAATCAGAAGCATCACCTGTATATGGCAGTAGAATATTTATAAATTATTATTTGGCTCTCGGATCCATGGGATGGGGACGGATCTATAATAATAATTATTATGTATTTGCAGTAGAAGATACTGTTAAACGGGAAGAGTGTCAAATAGTTCCTGCCGTAATGATTGGTTACAGGGAACAAAACAGAAGCATCACCTGTATATGGCAGTAGAATATTTGTAAATTATTATTTGGCTCTCGCATCCATGGGATGGGGACGGATCTATAATAATAATTATTATGTATTTGCAGTAGAAGATACTGTTAAACGGGAAGAGTGTCAAATAGTTCCTGCCGTAATGATTGCTTATAGGGAAAAACTTTGTGCATAACAGGGAGCAAAACATCACCTGTATATGGCAGTAGAATATTTGTAAATTATTATTTGGCTCTCGCATCCATGGGATGGAGACGGATCTATAATAATAATTATTATGTATTTGCAGTAGAAGATACTGTTAAACGGGAAGAGTGTCAAATAGTTCCTGCCGTAATGATTGGTTACAGGGAACAAAACAGAAGCATCACCTGTATATGGCAGTAGAATATTTGTAAATTATTATTTGGCTCTCGGATCCATGGGATGGGGACGGATCTATAATAATATTTATTATGTATTTGCAGTAGAAGATACTGTTAAACGGGAAGAGTGTCAAATAGTTCCTGCCGTAATCATTGGTTACAGGGAAAAACTGTGTGCATAACAGGGAACAAAACGGAAGCATCACCTGTATATGGCAGTAGAATATTTATAAATTATTATTTGGCTCTCGGATCCATGGGATGGGGACGGATCTATAATAATAATTATTATGTATTTGCAGTAGAAGATACTGTTAAACGGGAAGAGTGTCAAATAGCTCCTGCCGTAATGATTGGTTACAGGGAAAAACTTTGTGCATAACAGGGAACAAAACAGAAGCATCACCTGTATATGGCAGTAGAATATTTGTAAATTATTATTTGGCTCTCGCATCCATGGGATGGGGACGGATCTATAATAATAATTATTACGTATTTGCAGTAGAAGATACTGTTAATCGGAAAGAGTGTCAAATAGTTCCTGCCGTAATGATTGGTTACAGGGAAAAACTGTGTGCATAACAGAGAACAAAACGGAAGCATCACATGTATATGGCAGTAGAATATTTATAAATTATTATTTGGCTCTCGGATCCATGGGATGGGGACGGATCTATAATAATATTTATTATGTATTTGCAGTAGAAGATACTGTTAAATGGGAAGAGTGTCAAATAGCTCCTGCCGTAATGATTGGTTACAGGGAAAAACTTTGTGCATAACAGGGAACAAAACAGAAGCATCACCTGTATATGGCAGTAGAATATTTGTAAATTATTATTTGGCTCTCGCATCCATGGGATGGGGACGGATCTATAACAATAATTATTATGTATTTGCAGTAGAAGATACTGTTAAACGGGAAGAGTGTCAAATAGTTCCTGCCGTAATGATTGGCTACAGGGAAAATCTTTGTGCATAACAGGGAACAAAACAGAAGCATCACCTGTATATGGCAGTAGAATATTTATAAATTATTATTTGGCTCTCGGATCCATGGGATGGGGACGGATCTATAATAATAATTATTATGTATTTGCAGTAGAAGATACCGTTAAACGGGAAGAGTGTCAAATAGTTCCTGCCGTAATGATTGGTTACAGGGAACAAAACAGAAGCATCACCTGTATATGGCAGTAGAATATTTGTAAATTATTATTTGGCTCTCGCATCCATGGGATGGGGACGGATCTATAATAATAATTATTATGTATTTGCAGTAGAAGATACTGTTAAACGGGAAGAGTGTCAAATAGTTCCTGCCGTAATGATTGCTTACAGGGAAAAACTTTGTGCCTAACAGGGAGCAAACCATCACCTGTATATGGCAGTAGAATATTTGTAAATTATTATTTGGCTCTCGCATCCATGGGATGGAGACGGATCTATAATAATAATTATTATGTATTTGCAGTAGAAGATACTGTTAAACGGGAAGAGTGTCAAATAGTTCCTGCCGTAATGATTGGTTACAGGGAACAAAACAGAAGCATCACCTGTATATGGCAGTAGAATATTTGTAAATTATTATTTGGCTCTCGGATCCATAGATGGGGACGGATCTATAATATTTATTATGTATTTGCAGTAGAAGATACTGTTAAACGGGAAGAGTGTCAAATAGTTCCTGCCGTAATGATTGGTTACAGGGAACAAAACAGAATCATCACCTGTATATGGCAGTAGAATATTTGTAAATTATTATTTGGCTCTCGCATCCATGGGATGGGGACGGATCTATAATAATAATTATTATGTATTTGCAGTTGAAGATACTGTTAAACGGGAAGAGTGTCAAATAGTTCCTGCCTTAATGATTGGCTAGAGGGAAAATCTTTGTGCATAACAGGGAACAAAACAGAAGCATCACCTGTATATGGCAGTAGAATATTTGTCAATTATTATTTGGCTCTCGCATCCATGGGATGGGGACGGATCTATAATAATAATTATTATGTATTTGCAGTAGAAGATACTGTTAAATGGGAAGAGTGTCAAATAGTTCCTGCCGTAATGATTGGTTACAGGGAAAAACTTTGTGCATAACAGGGAACAAAACAGAAGCATCACCTGTATATGGCAGTAGAATATTTGTAAATTATTATTTGGCTCTCGCATCCATGGGATGGGGACGGATATATAATAATAATTATGTATTTGCAGTAGAAGATACTGTTAAACGGGAAGAGTGTGAAGTAGTTCCTGCCGTAATGATTGCTTACAGGGAAAAACTTTGTGCATAGCAGGGAACAAAACAGAAGCATCACCTGTATATGGCAGTAGAATATTTGTAAATTAATTTTTGGCTCTCGCATCCATGGGATGGGGACGGATCTATAATAAAATTATTATGTATTTGCAGTAGAAGATACTGTTAAATGGGAAGAGTGTCAAATAGTTCCTGCCGTAATGATTGGTTACAGGGAAAAACTTTGTGCATAACAGGGAACAAAACAGAAGCATCACCTGTATATGGCAGTAGAATATTTGTAAATTATTATTTGGCTCTCGCATCCATGGGATGGGGACGGATATATAATAATAATTATGTATTTGCAGTAGAAGATACTGTTAAACGGGAAGAGTGTGAAATAGTTCCTGCCGTAATGATTGCTTACAGGGAAAAACTTTGTGCATAGCAGGGAACAAAACAGAAGCATTACCTGTATATGGCAGTAGAATATTTCTAACTTAATTTCTGGCTCTCGCATCCATGGGATGGGGACGGATCTATAATAATAATTATTATGTATTTGCAGTAGAAGACACTGTTAAACGGGAAGAGTGTCAAATAGTTCCTGCCGTAATGATTGGTTACAGGGAAAAACATTGTGTATAACATGGAACAAAACAGAAGCATCACCTGTATATGGCAGTAGAATATTTGTAAATTATTATTTGGCTCTCGCATCCATGGGATGGGGACGGATCTATAATAATAATTATTATGTATTTACAGCAGAAGATACTGTTAAACGGGAAGAGTGTCAAATAGTTCCTGCCGTAATGATTGGTTACAGGGAAAAACTTTGTGCATAACAGGGAACAAAACAGAAGCATCACCTGTATATGGCAGTAGAATATTTGTAAATTATTATTTGGCTCTTGCATCCATGGGATGGGAACGGTTCTATAATAATAATCATGTATTTGCAGTAGAAGATAGTGTTAAACGGGAAGAGTGTCAAATAGTTCCTGCCGTAATGATTGCTTACAGGGAAAAACTTTGTACATAGCAGGGAACAAAACAGAAGCATTACCTGTATATGGCAGTAGAATATTTCTAACTTAATTTCTGGCTCTCGCATCCATGGGATGGGGACGGATCTATAATAATAATTATTATGTATTTGCAGTAGAAGACACTGTTAAACGGGAAGAAAGTCAAATAGTTCCTGCCGTAATGATTGGTTACAGGGAAAAACATTGTGTATAACATGGAACAAAACAGAAGCATCACCTGTATATGGCAGTAGAATATTTGTAAATTATTATTTGGCTCTCGCATCCATGGGATGGGGACGGATCTATAATAATAATTATTATGTATTTACAGCAGAAGATACTGTTAAACGGGAAGAGTGTCAAATAGTTCCTGCCGTAATGATTGGTTACAGGGAAAAACTTTGTGCATAACAGGGAACAAAACAGAAGCATCACCTGTATATGGCAGTAGAATATTTGTAAATTATTATTTGGCTCTTGCATCCATGGGATGGGAACGGTTCTATAATAATAATCATGTATTTGCAGTAGAAGATAGTGTTAAACGGGAAGAGTGTCAAATAGTTCCTGCCGTAATGATTGCTTACAGGGAAAAACTTTGTACATAACAGGGAACAAAACAGAAGCATCACCTGTATATGGTAGTAGAATATTTGTAAATTATTATTTCGCTCTCGCATCCATGGGATGGGGACGGATCTATAATAATAATTATTATGTATTTGCAGTAGAAGATACTGTTAGAGGGGAAGAGTGTCAAATAGTTCCTGCCGAAATGATTGGTTACAGGGAAAAACTTTGTGAATAACAGGGAACAAAACAGAAGCATCACCTGTATATGGCAGTAGAATATTTGTAAATTATTATTTGGCTCTCGCATCCATGGGATGGGGAGGGATCTATAATAATAATTATGTATTTGCAGTAGAAGATACTGTTAAACGGGAGAGTGTCAAATAGTTCCTGCCGTAATGATTGCTTATAGGGAAAAACTTTGTGCATAACAGGGAGCAAAACATCACCTGTATATGGCAGTAGAATATTTGTAAATTATTATTTGGCTCTCGCATCCATGGGATGGGGACGGATCTATAATAATAATTATTATGTATTTGCAGTAGAAGATACTGTTAAACGGGAAGAGTGTCAAATAGTTCCTGCCGTAATGATTGGTTACAGGGAAAAACTGTGTGCATAACAGGGAACAAATCAGAAGCATCACCTGTATATGGCAGTAGAATATTTATAAATTATTATTTGGCTCTCGGATCCATGGGATGGGGACGGATCTATAATAATAATTATTATGTATTTGCAGTAGAAGATACTGTTAAACGGGAAGAGTGTCAAATAGTTCCTGCCGTAATGATTGGTTACAGGGAACAAAACAGAAGCATCACCTGTATATGGCAGTAGAATATTTGTAAATTATTATTTGGCTCTCGCATCCATGGGATGGGGACGGATCTATAATAATAATTATTATGTATTTGCAGTAGAAGATACTGTTAAACGGGAAGAGTGTCAAATAGTTCCTGCCGTAATGATTGCTTATAGGGAAAAACTTTGTGCATAACAGGGAGCAAAACATCACCTGTATATGGCAGTAGAATATTTGTAAATTATTATTTGGCTCTCGCATCCATGGGATGGAGACGGATCTATAATAATAATTATTATGTATTTGCAGTAGAAGATACTGTTAAACGGGAAGAGTGTCAAATAGTTCCTGCCGTAATGATTGGTTACAGGGAACAAAACAGAAGCATCACCTGTATATGGCAGTAGAATATTTGTAAATTATTATTTGGCTCTCGGATCCATGGGATGGGGACGGATCTATAATAATATTTATTATGTATTTGCAGTAGAAGATACTGTTAAACGGGAAGAGTGTCAAATAGTTCCTGCCGTAATCATTGGTTACAGGGAAAAACTGTGTGCATAACAGGGAACAAAACGGAAGCATCACCTGTATATGGCAGTAGAATATTTATAAATTATTATTTGGCTCTCGGATCCATGGGATGGGGACGGATCTATAATAATAATTATTATGTATTTGCAGTAGAAGATACTGTTAAACGGGAAGAGTGTCAAATAGCTCCTGCCGTAATGATTGGTTACAGGGAAAAACTTTGTGCATAACAGGGAACAAAACAGAAGCATCACCTGTATATGGCAGTAGAATATTTGTAAATTATTATTTGGCTCTCGCATCCATGGGATGGGGACGGATCTATAATAATAATTATTACGTATTTGCAGTAGAAGATACTGTTAATCGGAAAGAGTGTCAAATAGTTCCTGCCGTAATGATTGGTTACAGGGAAAAACTGTGTGCATAACAGAGAACAAAACGGAAGCATCACATGTATATGGCAGTAGAATATTTATAAATTATTATTTGGCTCTCGGATCCATGGGATGGGGACGGATCTATAATAATATTTATTATGTATTTGCAGTAGAAGATACTGTTAAATGGGAAGAGTGTCAAATAGCTCCTGCCGTAATGATTGGTTACAGGGAAAAACTTTGTGCATAACAGGGAACAAAACAGAAGCATCACCTGTATATGGCAGTAGAATATTTGTAAATTATTATTTGGCTCTCGCATCCATGGGATGGGGACGGATCTATAACAATAATTATTATGTATTTGCAGTAGAAGATACTGTTAAACGGGAAGAGTGTCAAATAGTTCCTGCCGTAATGATTGGCTACAGGGAAAATCTTTGTGCATAACAGGGAACAAAACAGAAGCATCACCTGTATATGGCAGTAGAATATTTATAAATTATTATTTGGCTCTCGGATCCATGGGATGGGGACGGATCTATAATAATAATTATTATGTATTTGCAGTAGAAGATACTGTTAAACGGGAAGAGTGTCAAATAGTTCCTGCCGTAATGATTGGTTACAGGGAACAAAACAGAAGCATCACCTGTATATGGCAGTAGAATATTTGTAAATTATTATTTGGCTCTCGCATCCATGGGATGGGGACGGATCTATAATAATAATTATTATGTATTTGCAGTAGAAGATACTGTTAAACGGGAAGAGTGTCAAATAGTTCCTGCCGTAATGATTGCTTACAGGGAAAAACTTTGTGCCTAACAGGGAGCAAACCATCACCTGTATATGGCAGTAGAATATTTGTAAATTATTATTTGGCTCTCGCATCCATGGGATGGAGACGGATCTATAATAATAATTATTATGTATTTGCAGTAGAAGATACTGTTAAACGGGAAGAGTGTCAAATAGTTCCTGCCGTAATGATTGGTTACAGGGAACAAAACAGAAGCATCACCTGTATATGGCAGTAGAATATTTGTAAATTATTATTTGGCTCTCGGATCCATAGATGGGGACGGATCTATAATATTTATTATGTATTTGCAGTAGAAGATACTGTTAAACGGGAAGAGTGTCAAATAGTTCCTGCCGTAATGATTGGTTACAGGGAACAAAACAGAATCATCACCTGTATATGGCAGTAGAATATTTGTAAATTATTATTTGGCTCTCGCATCCATGGGATGGGGACGGATCTATAATAATAATTATTATGTATTTGCAGTTGAAGATACTGTTAAACGGGAAGAGTGTCAAATAGTTCCTGCCTTAATGATTGGCTAGAGGGAAAATCTTTGTGCATAACAGGGAACAAAACAGAAGCATCACCTGTATATGGCAGTAGAATATTTGTCAATTATTATTTGGCTCTCGCATCCATGGGATGGGGACGGATCTATAATAATAATTATTATGTATTTGCAGTAGAAGATACTGTTAAATGGGAAGAGTGTCAAATAGTTCCTGCCGTAATGATTGGTTACAGGGAAAAACTTTGTGCATAACAGGGAACAAAACAGAAGCATCACCTGTATATGGCAGTAGAATATTTGTAAATTATTATTTGGCTCTCGCATCCATGGGATGGGGACGGATATATAATAATAATTATGTATTTGCAGTAGAAGATACTGTTAAACGGGAAGAGTGTGAAGTAGTTCCTGCCGTAATGATTGCTTACAGGGAAAAACTTTGTGCATAGCAGGGAACAAAACAGAAGCATCACCTGTATATGGCAGTAGAATATTTGTAAATTAATTTTTGGCTCTCGCATCCATGGGATGGGGACGGATCTATAATAATAATTATTATGTATTTTCAGTAGAAGATACTGTTAAACGGGAAGAGTGTCAAATAGTTCCTGCCTTAATGATTGGTTACAGGGAAAAACTGTGTGCATAACAGGGAACAAAACGGAAGCATCACCTGTATATGGCCGTAGAATATTTATAAATTATTATTTGGCTCTCGGATCCATGGGATGGGGACGGATCTATAATAATTGTTATGTATTTGCAGTAGAAGATACTGTTAAACGGGAAGAGTGTCAAATAGCTCCTGCCGTAATGATTGGTTACAGGGAAAAACTTTGTGCATAACAGGGAACAAAACAGAAGCATCACCTGTATATGGCAGTAGAATATTTGTAAATTATTATTTGGCTCTCGCATCCATGGGATGGGGACGGATCTATAATAATAATTATTACGTATTTGCAGTAGAAGATACTGTTAAACGGAAAGAGTGTCAAATAGTTCCTGCCGTAATGATTGGTTACAGGGAAAAACTGTGTGCATAACAGGGAACAAAACGGAAGCATCACCTGTATATGGCAGTAGAATATTTATAAATTATTATTTGGCTCTCGGATCCATGGGATGGGGACGGATCTATAATATTATTTATTATGTATTTGCAGTAGAAGATACTGTTAAATGGGAAGAGTGTCAAATAGCTCCTGCCGTAATGATTGGTTACAGGGAAAAACTTTGTGCATAACAGGGAACAAAACAGAAGCATCACCTGTATATGGCAGTAGAATATTTGTAAATTATTATTTGGCTCTCGCATCCATGGGATGGGGACGGATCTATAATAATAATTATTACGTATTTGCAGTAGAAGATACTGTGAAACGGAAAGAGTGTCAAATAGTTCCTGCCGTAATGATTGGTTACAGGGAAAAACTGTGTGCATAACAGGGAACAAAACGGAAGCATCACCTGTATATGGCAGTAGAATATTTATAAATTATTATTTGGCTCTCGGATCCATGGGATGGGGACGGATCTATAATAATATTTATTATGTATTTGCAGTAGAAGATACTGTTAAATGGGAAGAGTGTCAAATAGCTCCTGCCGTAATGATTGGTTACAGGGAAAAACTTTGTGCATAACAGGGAACAAAACAGAAGCATCACCTGTATATGGCAGTAGAATATTTGTAAATTATTATTTGGCTCTCGCATCCATGGGATGGGGACGGATCTATAATAATAATTATTATGTATTTGCAGTAGAAGAAACTGTTAAACGGGAAGAGTGTCAAATAGTTCCTGCCGTAATGATTGGCTACAGGGAAAATCTTTTTGCATAACAGGGAACAAAACAGAAGCATCACCTGTATATGGCAGTAGAATATTTGTAAATTATTATTTCGCTCTCGCATCCATGGGATGGGGACGGATCTATAATAATAATTATTATGTATTTGCAGTAGAAGATACTGTTAGAGGGGAAGAGTGTCAAATAGTTCCTGCCGTAATGATTGGTTACAGGGAAAAACTTTGTGAATAACAGGGAACAAAACAGAAGCATCACCTGTATATGGCAGCAGAATATTTGTAAATTATTATTTGGCTCTCGCATCCATGGGATGGGGAGGGATCTATAATAATAATTATGTATTTGCAGTAGAAGATACTGTTAAACGGGAGAGTGTCAAATAGATCCTGCCGTAATGATTGCTTATAGGGAAAAACTTTGTGCATAACAGGGAGCAAAACATCACCTGTATATGGCAGTAGAATATTTGTAAATTATTATTTGGCTCTCGCATCCATGGGATGGGGACGGATCTATAATAATAATTATTATGTATTTGCAGTAGAAGATACTGTTAAACGGGAAGAGTGTCAAATAGTTCCTGCCGTAATGATTGGTTACAGGGAAAAACTGTGTGCATAACAGGGAACAAATCAGAAGCATCACCTGTATATGGCAGTAGAATATTTATAAATTATTATTTGGCTCTCGGATCCATGGGATGGGGACGGATCTATAATAATAATTATTATGTATTTGCAGTAGAAGATGCTGTTAAACGGGAAGAGTGTCAAATAGTTCCTGCCGTAATGATTGGTTACAGGGAACAAAACAGAAGCATCACCTGTATATGGCAGTAGAATATTTGTAAATTATTATTTGGCTCTCGCATCCATGGGATGGGGACGGATCTATAATAATAATTATTATGTATTTGCAGTAGAAGATACTGTTAAACGGGAAGAGTGTCAAATAGTTCCTGCCGTAATGATTGCTTACAGGGAAAAACTTTGTGCCTAACAGGGAGCAAACCATCACCTGTATATGGCAGTAGAATATTTGTAAATTATTATTTGGCTCTCGCATCCATGGGATGGAGACGGATCTATAATAATAATTATTATGTATTTGCAGTAAAAGATACTGTTAAACGGGAAGAGTGTCAAATAGTTCCTGCCGTAATGATTGGTTACAGGGAACAAAACAGAAGCATCACCTGTATATGGCAGTAGAATATTTGTAAATTATTATTTGGCTCTCGGATCCATGGGATGGGGACGGATCTATAATAATATTTATTATGTATTTGCAGTAGAAGATACTCTTAAACGGGAAGAGTGTCAAATAGTTCCTGCCGTAATGATTGGTTACAGGGAACAAAACAGAAGCATCACCTGTATATGGCAGAAGAATATTTGTAAATTATTATTTGGCTCTCGCATCCATGGGATGGGGACGGATCTATAATAATAATTATTATGTATTTACAGCAGAAGATACTGTTAAACGGGAAGAGTGTCAAATAGTTCCTGCCGTAATGATTGGTTACAGGGAAAAACTTTGTGCATAACAGGGAACAAAACAGAAGCATCACCTGTATATGGCAGTAGAATATTTGTAAATTATTATTTGGCTCTTGCATCCATGGGATGGGAACGGTTCTATAATAATAATCATGTATTTGCAGTAGAAGATAGTGTTAAACGGGAAGAGTGTCAAATAGTTCCTGCCGTAATGATTGCTTACAGGGAAAAACTTTGTACATAACAGGGAACAAAACAGAAGCATCACCTGTATATGGCAGTAGAATATTTGTAAATTATTATTTCGCTCTCGCATCCATGGGATGGGGACGGATCTATAATAATAATTATTATGTATTTGCAGTAGAAGATACTGTTTAAGGGGAAGAGTGTCAAATAGTTCCTGCCGTAATGATTGGTTACAGGGAAAAACTTTGTGAATAACAGGGAACAAAACAGAAGCATCACCTGTATATGGCAGTAGAATATTTGTAAATTATTATTTGGCTCTCGCATCCATGGGATGGGGAGGGATCTATAATAATAATTATGTATTTGCAGTAGAAGATACTGTTAAACGGGAGAGTGTCAAATAGTTCCTGCCGTAATGATTGCTTATAGGGAAAAACTTTGTGCATAACAGGGAGCAAAACATCACCTGTATATGGCAGTAGAATATTTGTAAATTATTATTTGGCTCTCGCATCCATGGGATGGGGACGGATCTATAATAATAATTATTATGTATTTGCAGTAGAAGATACTGTTAAACGGGAAGAGTGTCAAATAGTTCCTGCCGTAATGATTGGTTACAGGGAAAAACTGTGTGCATAACAGGGAACAAATCAGAAGCATCACCTGTATATGGCAGTAGAATATTTATAAATTATTATTTGGATCTCGGATCCATGGGATGGGGACGGATCTATAATAATAATTATTATGTATTTGCAGTAGAAGATACTGTTAAACGGGAAGAGTGTCAAATAGTTCCTGCCGTAATGATTGGTTACAGGGAACAAAACAGAAGCATCACCTGTATATGGCAGTAGAATATTTGTAAATTATTATTTGGCTCTCGCATCCATGGGATGGGGACGGATCTATAATAATAATTATTATGTATTTGCAGTAGAAGATACTGTTAAACGGGAAGAGTGTCAAATAGTTCCTGCCGTAATGATTGCTTATAGGGAAAAACTTTGTGCATAACAGGGAGCAAAACATCACCTGTATATGGCAGTAGAATATTTGTAAATTATTATTTGGCTCTCGCATCCATGGGATGGAGACGGATCTATAATAATAATTATTATGTATTTGCAGTAGAAGATACTGTTAAACGGGAAGAGTGTCAAATAGTTCCTGCCGTAATGATTGGTTACAGGGAACAAAACAGAAGCATCACCTGTATATGGCAGTAGAATATTTGTAAATTATTATTTGGCTCTCGGATCCATGGGATGGGGACGGATCTATAATAATATTTATTATGTATTTGCAGTAGAAGATACTGTTAAACGGGAAGAGTGTCAAATAGTTCCTGCCGTAATCATTGGTTACAGGGAAAAACTGTGTGCATAACAGGGAACAAAACGGAAGCATCACCTGTATATGGCAGTAGAATATTTATAAATTATTATTTGGCTCTCGGATCCATGGGATGGGGACGGATCTATAATAATAATTATTATGTATTTGCAGTAGAAGATACTGTTAAACGGGAAGAGTGTCAAATAGCTCCTGCCGTAATGATTGGTTACAGGGAAAAACTTTGTGCATAACAGGGAACAAAACAGAAGCATCACCTGTATATGGCAGTAGAATATTTGTAAATTATTATTTGGCTCTCGCATCCATGGGATGGGGACGGATCTATAATAATAATTATTACGTATTTGCAGTAGAAGATACTGTTAATCGGAAAGAGTGTCAAATAGTTCCTGCCGTAATGATTGGTTACAGGGAAAAACTGTGTGCATAACAGAGAACAAAACGGAAGCATCACATGTATATGGCAGTAGAATATTTATAAATTATTATTTGGCTCTCGGATCCATGGGATGGGGACGGATCTATAATAATATTTATTATGTATTTGCAGTAGAAGATACTGTTAAATGGGAAGAGTGTCAAATAGCTCCTGCCGTAATGATTGGTTACAGGGAAAAACTTTGTGCATAACAGGGAACAAAACAGAAGCATCACCTGTATATGGCAGTAGAATATTTGTAAATTATTATTTGGCTCTCGCATCCATGGGATGGGGACGGATCTATAATAATAATTATTATGTATTTGCAGTAGAAGATACTGTTAAACGGGAAGAGTGTCAAATAGTTCCTGCCGTAATGATTGGCTACAGGGAAAATCTTTGTGCATAACAGGGAACAAAACAGAAGCATCACCTGTATATGGCAGTAGAATATTTGTCAATTATTATTTGGCTCTCGCATCCATGGGATGGGGACGGATCTATAATAAAATTATTATGTATTTGCAGTAGAAGATACTGTTAAATGGGAAGAGTGTCAAATAGTTCCTGCCGTAATGATTGGTTACAGGGAAAAACTTTGTGCATAACAGGGAACAAAACAGAAGCATCACCTGTATATGGCAGTAGAATATTTGTAAATTATTATTTGGCTCTCGCATCCATGGGATGGGGACGGATATATAATAATAATTATGTATTTGCAGTAGAAGATACTGTTAAACGGGAAGAGTGTGAAATAGTTCCTGCCGTAATGATTGCTTACAGGGAAAAACTTTGTGCATAGCAGGGAACAAAACAGAAGCATTACCTGTATATGGCAGTAGAATATTTCTAACTTAATTTCTGGCTCTCGCATCCATGGGATGGGGACGGATCTATAATAATAATTATTATGTATTTGCAGTAGAAGACACTGTTAAACGGGAAGAGTGTCAAATAGTTCCTGCCGTAATGATTGGTTACAGGGAAAAACATTGTGTATAACATGGAACAAAACAGAAGCATCACCTGTATATGGCAGTAGAATATTTGTAAATTATTATTTGGCTCTCGCATCCATGGGATGGGGACGGATCTATAATAATAATTATTATGTATTTACAGCAGAAGATACTGTTAAACGGGAAGAGTGTCAAATAGTTCCTGCCGTAATGATTGGTTACAGGGAAAAACTTTGTGCATAACAGGGAACAAAACAGAAGCATCACCTGTATATGGCAGTAGAATATTTGTAAATTATTATTTGGCTCTTGCATCCATGGGATGGGAACGGTTCTATAATAATAATCATGTATTTGCAGTAGAAGATAGTGTTAAACGGGAAGAGTGTCAAATAGTTCCTGCCGTAATGATTGCTTACAGGGAAAAACTTTGTACATAGCAGGGAACAAAACAGAAGCATTACCTGTATATGGCAGTAGAATATTTCTAACTTAATTTCTGGCTCTCGCATCCATGGGATGGGGACGGATCTATAATAATAATTATTATGTATTTGCAGTAGAAGACACTGTTAAACGGGAAGAGTGTCAAATAGTTCCTGCCGTAATGATTGGTTACAGGGAAAAACATTGTGTATAACATGGAACAAAACAGAAGCATCACCTGTATATGGCAGTAGAATATTTGTAAATTATTATTTCGCTCTCGCATCCATGGGATGGGGACGGATCTATAATAATAATTATGTATTTGCAGTAGAAGATACTGTTAAACGGGAGAGTGTCAAATAGTTCCTGCCGTAATGATTGCTTATAGGGAAAAACTTTGTGCATAACAGGGAGCAAAACATCACCTGTATATGGCAGTAGAATATTTGTAAATTATTATTTGGCTCTCGCATCCATGGGATGGGGACGGATCTATAATAATAATTATTATGTATTTGCAGTAGAAGATACTGTTAAACGGGAAGAGTGTCAAATAGTTCCTGCCGTAATGATTGGTTACAGGGAAAAACTGTGTGCATAACAGGGAACAAATCAGAAGCATCACCTGTATATGGCAGTAGAATATTTATAAATTATTATTTGGCTCTCGGATCCATGGGATGGGGACGGATCTATAATAATAATTATTATGTATTTGCAGTAGAAGATACTGTTAAACGGGAAGAGTGTCAAATAGTTCCTGCCGTAATGATTGGTTACAGGGAACAAAACAGAAGCATCACCTGTATATGGCAGTAGAATATTTGTAAATTATTATTTGGCTCTCGCATCCATGGGATGGGGACGGATCTATAATAATAATTATTATGTATTTGCAGTAGAAGATACTGTTAAACGGGAAGAGTGTCAAATAGTTCCTGCCGTAATGATTGCTTATAGGGAAAAACTTTGTGCATAACAGGGAGCAAAACATCACCTGTATATGGCAGTAGAATATTTGTAAATTATTATTTGGCTCTCGCATCCATGGGATGGAGACGGATCTATAATAATAATTATTATGTATTTGCAGTAGAAGATACTGTTAAACGGGAAGAGTGTCAAATAGTTCCTGCCGTAATGATTGGTTACAGGGAACAAAACAGAAGCATCACCTGTATATGGCAGTAGAATATTTGTAAATTATTATTTGGCTCTCGGATCCATGGGATGGGGACGGATCTATAATAATATTTATTATGTATTTGCAGTAGAAGATACTGTTAAACGGGAAGAGTGTCAAATAGTTCCTGCCGTAATCATTGGTTACAGGGAAAAACTGTGTGCATAACAGGGAACAAAACGGAAGCATCACCTGTATATGGCAGTAGAATATTTATAAATTATTATTTGGCTCTCGGATCCATGGGATGGGGACGGATCTATAATAATAATTATTATGTATTTGCAGTAGAAGATACTGTTAAACGGGAAGAGTGTCAAATAGCTCCTGCCGTAATGATTGGTTACAGGGAAAAACTTTGTGCATAACAGGGAACAAAACAGAAGCATCACCTGTATATGGCAGTAGAATATTTGTAAATTATTATTTGGCTCTCGCATCCATGGGATGGGGACGGATCTATAATAATAATTATTACGTATTTGCAGTAGAAGATACTGTTAATCGGAAAGAGTGTCAAATAGTTCCTGCCGTAATGATTGGTTACAGGGAAAAACTGTGTGCATAACAGAGAACAAAACGGAAGCATCACATGTATATGGCAGTAGAATATTTATAAATTATTATTTGGCTCTCGGATCCATGGGATGGGGACGGATCTATAATAATATTTATTATGTATTTGCAGTAGAAGATACTGTTAAATGGGAAGAGTGTCAAATAGCTCCTGCCGTAATGATTGGTTACAG
The DNA here is from genome assembly GCF_055883805.1 of Amblyomma maculatum. Lineage (NCBI taxonomy): Eukaryota > Metazoa > Arthropoda > Arachnida > Ixodida > Ixodidae > Amblyomma > Amblyomma maculatum. The sequence goes on along the minus strand of NC_139348.1, from coordinate 58,822,181 downwards.
GGAAAAACTTTGTGCATAACAGGGAACAAAACAGAAGCATCACCTGTATATGGCAGTAGAATATTTGTAAATTATTATTTGGCTCTCGCATCCATGGGATGGGGACGGATCTATAATAATAATTATTATGTATTTGCAGTAGAAGATACTGTTAAACGGGAAGAGTGTCAAATAGTTCCTGCCGTAATGATTGGCTACAGGGAAAATCTTTGTGCATAACAGGGAACAAAACAGAAGCATCACCTGTATATGGCAGTAGAATATTTATAAATTATTATTTGGCTCTCGGATCCATGGGATGGGGACGGATCTATAATAATAATTATTATGTATTTGCAGTAGAAGATACTGTTAAACGGGAAGAGTGTCAAATAGTTCCTGCCGTAATGATTGGTTACAGGGAACAAAACAGAAGCATCACCTGTATATGGCAGTAGAATATTTGTAAATTATTATTTGGCTCTCGCATCCATGGGATGGGGACGGATCTATAATAATAATTATTATGTATTTGCAGTAGAAGATACTGTTAAACGGGAAGAGTGTCAAATAGTTCCTGCCGTAATGATTGCTTACAGGGAAAAACTTTGTGCCTAACAGGGAGCAAACCATCACCTGTATATGGCAGTAGAATATTTGTAAATTATTATTTGGCTCTCGCATCCATGGGATGGAGACGGATCTATAATAATAATTATTATGTATTTGCAGTAGAAGATACTGTTAAACGGGAAGAGTGTCAAATAGTTCCTGCCGTAATGATTGGTTACAGGGAACAAAACAGAAGCATCACCTGTATATGGCAGTAGAATATTTGTAAATTATTATTTTTTGGCTCTCGGATCCATAGATGGGGACGGATCTATAATATTTATTATGTATTTGCAGTAGAAGATACTGTTAAACGGGAAGAGTGTCAAATAGTTCCTGCCGTAATGATTGGTTACAGGGAACAAAACAGAATCATCACCTGTATATGGCAGTAGAATATTTGTAAATTATTATTTGGCTCTCGCATCCATGGGATGGGGACGGATCTATAATAATAATTATTATGTATTTGCAGTTGAAGATACTGTTAAACGGGAAGAGTGTCAAATAGTTCCTGCCTTAATGATTGGCTGGAGGGAAAATCTTTGTGCATAACAGGGAACAAAACAGAAGCATCACCTGTATATGGCAGTAGAATATTTGTAAATTATTATTTGGCTCTCGCATCCATGGGATGGGGACGGATATATAATAATAATTATGTATTTGCAGTAGAAGATACTGTTAAACGGGAAGAGTGTGAAGTAGTTCCTGCCGTAATGATTGCTTACAGGGAAAAACTTTGTGCATAGCAGGGAACAAAACAGAAGCATCACCTGTATATGGCAGTAGAATATTTGTAAATTAATTTTTGGCTCTCGCATCCATGGGATGGGGACGGATCTATAATAATAATTATTATGTATTTGCAGTAGAAGACACTGTTAAACGGGAAGAGTGTCAAATAGTTCCTGCCGTAATGATTGGTTACAGGGAAAAACATTGTGTATAACATGGAACAAAACAGAAGCATCACCTGTATATGGCAGTAGAATATTTGTAAATTATTATTTGGCTCTCGCATCCATGGGATGGGGACGGATCTATAATAATAATTATTATGTATTTGCAGTAGAAGATACTGTTAAACGGGAAGAGTGTCAAATAGTTCCTGCCGTAATGATTGCTTACAGGGAAAAACTTTGTGCCTAACAGGGAGCAAACCATCACCTGTATATGGCAGTAGAATATTTGTAAATTATTTGGCTCTCGCGTCCATGGGATGGAGACGGATCTATAATAATAATTATTATGTATTTGCAGTAGAAGATACTGTTAAACGGGAAGAGTGTCAAATAGTTCCTGCCGTAATGATTGGTTACAGGGAACAAAACAGAAGCATCACCTGTATATGGCAGTAGAATATTTGTAAATTATTATTTGGCTCTCGGATCCATGGGATGGGGACGGATCTATAATAATATTTATTATGTATTTGCAGTAGAAGATACTGTTAAACGGGAAGAGTGTCAAATAGTTCCTGCCGTAATGATTGGTTACAGGGAACAAAACAGAAGCATCAGCTGTATATGGCAGTAGAATATTTGTAAATTATTATTTGGCTCTCGCATCCATGGGATGGGGACGAATCTATAATAATAATTATTATGTATTTGCAGTAGAAGATACTGTTAGAGGGGAAGAGTGTCAAATAGTTCCTGCCGTAATGATTGGTTACAGGGAAAAACTTTGTGAATAAAAGGGAACAAAACAGAAGCATCACCTGTATATGGCAGTAGAATATTTGTAAATTATTATTTGGCTCTCGCATCCATGGGATGGGGAGGGATCTATAATAATAATTATGTATTTGCAGTAGAAGATACTGTTAAACGGGAGAGTGTCAAATAGTTCCTGCCGTAATGATTGCTTATAGGGAAAAACTTTGTGCATAACAGGGAGCAAAACATCACCTGTATATGGCAGTAGAATATATGTAAATTATTATTTGGCTCTCGCATCCATGGGATGGGGACGGATCTATAATAATAATTATTATGTATTTGCAGTAGAAGATACTGTTAAACGGGAAGAGTGTCAAATAGTTCCTGCCGTAATGATTGGTTACAGGGAAAAACTGTGTGCATAACAGGGAACAAATCAGAAGCATCACCTGTATATGGCAGTAGAATATTTATAAATTATTATTTGGCTCTCGGATCCATGGGATGGGGACGGATCTATAATAATAATTATTATGTATTTGCAGTAGAAGATACTGTTAAATGGGAAGAGTGTCAAATAGTTCCTGCCGTAATGATTGGTTACAGGGAACAAAACAGAAGCATCACCTGTATATGGCAGTAGAATATTTGTAAATTATTATTTGGCTCTCGCATCCATGGGATGGGGACGGATCTATAATAATAATTATTATGTATTTGCAGTAGAAGATACTGTTAAACGGGAAGAGTGTCAAAAAGTTCCTGCCGTAATGATTGCTTACAGGGAAAAACTTTGTGCCTAACAGGGAGCAAAAAATCACCTGTATATGGCAGTAGAATATTTGTAAATTATTATTTGGCTCTCGCATCCATGGGATGGAGACGGATCTATAATAATAATTATTATGTATTTGCAGTAGAAGATACTGTTAAACGGGAAGAGTGTCAAATAGTTCCTGCCGTAATGATTGGTTACAGGGAACAAAACAGAAGCATCACCTGTATATGGCAGTAGAATATTTGTAAATTATTATTTGGCTCTCGGATCCATGGGATGGGGACGGATCTATAATAATATTTATTATGTATTTGCAGTAGAAGATACTGTTAAACGGGAAGAGTGTCAAATAGTTCCTGCCGTAATGATTGGTTACAGGGAACAAAACAGAAGCATCACCTGTATATGGCAGTAGAATATTTGTAAATTATTATTTGGCTCTCGCATCCATGGGATGGGGACGGATCTATAATAATAATTATTATGTATTTGCAGTAGAAGATACTGTTAAACGGGAAGAGTGTCAAATAGTTCCTGCCTTAATGATTGGCTACAGGGAAAATCTTTGTGCATAACAGGAAACAAAACAGAAGCATCACCTGTATATGGCAGTAGAATACTTGTAAATTATTATTTGGCTCTTGCATCCATGGGATGGGAACAGTTCTATAATAATAATCATGTATTTGCAGTAGAAGATAGTGTTAAACGGGAAGAGTGTCAAATAGTTCCTGCCGTAATGATTGCTTACAGGGAAAAACTTTGTACATAACAGGGAACAAAACAGAAGCATCACATGTATATGGCAGTAGAATATTTGTAAATTATTATTTGGCTCTCGCATCCATGGGATGGGGACGGATCCATAATAATAATTATTATGTATTTGCAGTAGAAGATACTGTTAGAGGGGAAGAGTGTCAAATAGTTCCTGCCGTAATGATTGGCTACAGGGAAAATCTTTGTGCATAACAGGAAACAAAACAGAAGCATCACCTGTATATGGCAGTAGAATATTTGTAAATTATTATTTGGCTCTTGCATCCATGGGATGGGAACAGTTCTATAATAATAATCATGTATTTGCAGTAGAAGATAGTGTTAAACGGGAAGAGTGTCAAATAGTTCCTGCCATAATGATTGCTTACAGGGAAAAACTGTGTGCATAACAGGGAACAAAACGGAAGCATCACCTGTATATGGCAGTAGAATATTTATAAATTATTATTTGGCTCTCGGATCCATGGGATGGGGACGGATCTATAATAATAATTATTATGTATTTGCAGTAGAAGATACTGTTAAACGGCAAGAGTGTCAAATAGCTCCTGCCGTAATGATTGGTTACAGGGAAAAACTTTGTGCATAACAGGGAACAAAACAGAAGCATTACCTGTATATGGCAGTAGAATATTTGTAAATTATTATTTGACTCTCGCATCCATGGGATGGGGACGGATCTATAATAATAATTATTACGTATTTGCAGTAGAAGATACTGTTAATCGGAAAGAGTGTCAAATAGTTCCTGCCGTAATGATTGGTTACAGGGAAAAACTGTGTGCATAACAGAGAACAAAACGGAAGCATCACATGTATATGGCAGTAGAATATTTATAAATTATTATTTGGCTCTCGGATCCATGGGATCGGGACGGATCTATAATAATATTTATTATGTATTTGCAGTAGAAGATACTGTTAAATGGGAAGAGTGTCAAATAGCTCCTGCCGTAATGATTGGTTACAGGGAAAAACTTTGTGCATAACAGGGAACAAAACAGAAGCATCACCTGTATATGGCAGTAGAATATTTGTAAATTATTATTTGGCTCTCGCATCCATGGGATGGGGACGGATCTATAATAATAATTATTATGTATTTGCAGTAGAAGATACTGTTAAACGGGAAGAGTGTCAAATAGTTCCTGCCGTAATGATTGGCTACAGGGAAAATCTTTGTGCATAACAGGGAACAAAACAGAAGCATCACCTGTATATGGCAGTAGAATATTTATAAATTATTATTTGGCTCTCGGATCCATGGGATGGGGACGGATCTATAATAATAATTATTATGTATTTGCAGTAGAAGATACTGTTAAACGGGAAGAGTGTCAAATAGTTCCTGCCGTAATGATTGGTTACAGGGAACAAAACAGAAGCATCACCTGTATATGGCAGTAGAATATTTGTAAATTATTATTTGGCTCTCGCATCCATGGGATGGGGACGGATCTATAATAATAATTATTATGTATTTGCAGTAGAAGATACTGTTAAACGGGAAGAGTGTCAAATAGTTCCTGCCGTAATGATTGCTTACAGGGAAAAACTTTGTGCCTAACAGGGAGCAAACCATCACCTGTATATGGCAGTAGAATATTTGTAAATTATTATTTGGCTCTCGCATCCATGGGATTGAGACGGATCTATAATAATAATTATTATGTATTTGCAGTAGAAGATACTGTTAAACGGGAAGAGTGTCAAATAGTTTCTGCCGTAATGATTGGTTACAGGGAACAAAACAGAAGCATCACCTGTATATGGCAGTAGAATATTTGTAAATTATTATTTGGCTCTCGGATCCATAGATGGGGACGGATCTATAATATTTATTATGTATTTGCAGTAGAAGATACTGTTAAACGGGAAGAGTGTCAAATAGTTCCTGCCGTAATGATTGGTTACAGGGAACAAAACAGAATCATCACCTGTATATGGCAGTAGAATATTTGTAAATTATTATTTGGCTCTCGCATCCATGGGATGGGGACGGATCTATAATAATAATTATTATGTATTTGCAGTTGAAGATACTGTTAAACGGGAAGAGTGTCAAATAGTTCCTGCCTTAATGATTGGCTAGAGGGAAAATCTTTGTGCATAACAGGGAACAAAACAGAAGCATCACCTGTATATGGCAGTAGAATATTTGTCAATTATTATTTGGCTCTCGCATCCATGGGATGGGGACGGATCTATAATAATAATTATTATGTATTTGCAGTAGAAGATACTGTTAAATGGGAAGAGTGTCAAATAGTTCCTGCCGTAATGATTGGTTACAGGGAAAAACTTTGTGCATAACAGGGAACAAAACAGAAGCATCACCTGTATATGGCAGTAGAATATTTGTAAATTATTATTTGGCTCTCGCATCCATGGGATGGAGACGGATCTATAATAATAATTATTATGTATTTGCAGTAGAAGATACTGTTAAACGGGAAGAGTGTCAAATAGTTCCTGCCGTAATGATTGGTTACAGGGAACAAAACAGAAGCATCACCTGTATATGGCAGTAGAATATTTGTAAATTATTATTTGGCTCTCGGATCCATGGGATGGGGACGGATCTATAACAATATTTATTATGTATTTGCAGTAGAAGATACTGTTAAACGGGAAGAGTGTCAAATAGTTCCTGCCGTAATGATTGGTTACAGGGAACAAAACAGAAGCATCACCTGTATATGGCAGTAGAATATTTGTAAATTATTATTTGGCTCTCGCATCCATGGGATGGGGACGGATCTATAATAATAATTATTATGTATTTGCAGTAGAAGATACTGTTAAACGGGAAGAGTGTCAAATAGTTCCTGCCTTAATGATTGGCTACAGGGAAAATCTTTGTGCATAACAGGAAACAAAACAGAAGCATCACCTGTATATGGCAGTAGAATACTTGTAAATTATTATTTGGCTCTTGCATCCATGGGATGGGAACAGTTCTATAATAATAATCATGTATTTGCAGTAGAAGATAGTGTTAAACGGGAAGAGTGTCAAATAGTTCCTGCCGTAATGATTGCTTACAGGGAAAAACTTTGTACATAACAGGGAACAAAACAGAAGCATCACATGTATATGGCAGTAGAATATTTGTAAATTATTATTTGGCTCTCGCATCCATGGGATGGGGACGGATCCATAATAATAATTATTATGTATTTGCAGTAGAAGATACTGTTAGAGGGGAAGAGTGTCAAATAGTTCCTGCCGTAATGATTGGCTACAGGGAAAATCTTTGTGCATAACAGGAAACAAAACAGAAGCATCACCTGTATATGGCAGTAGAATATTTGTAAATTATTATTTGGCTCTTGCATCCATGGGATGGGAACAGTTCTATAATAATAATCATGTATTTGCAGTAGAAGATAGTGTTAAACGGGAAGAGTGTCAAATAGTTCCTGCCATAATGATTGCTTACAGGGAAAAACTGTGTGCATAACAGGGAACAAAACGGAAGCATCACCTGTATATGGCAGTAGAATATTTATAAATTATTATTTGGCTCTCGGATCCATGGGATGGGGACGGATCTATAATAATAATTATTATGTATTTGCAGTAGAAGATACTGTTAAACGGCAAGAGTGTCAAATAGCTCCTGCCGTAATGATTGGTTACAGGGAAAAACTTTGTGCATAACAGGGAACAAAACAGAAGCATTACCTGTATATGGCAGTAGAATATTTGTAAATTATTATTTGGCTCTCGCATCCATGGGATGGGGACGGATCTATAATAATAATTATTACGTATTTGCAGTAGAAGATACTGTTAATCGGAAAGAGTGTCAAATAGTTCCTGCCGTAATGATTGGTTACAGGGAAAAACTGTGTGCATAACAGAGAACAAAACGGAAGCATCACATGTATATGGCAGTAGAATATTTATAAATTATTATTTGGCTCTCGGATCCATGGGATGGGGACGGATCTATAATAATATTTATTATGTATTTGCAGTAGAAGATACTGTTAAACGGGAAGAGTGTCAAATAGTTCCTGCCGTAATGATTGGCTACAGGGAAAATCTTTGTGCATAACAGGGAACAAAACAGAAGCATCACCTGTATATGGCAGTAGAATATTTATAAATTATTATTTGGCTCTCGGATCCATGGGATGGGGACGGATCTATAATAATAATTATTATGTATTTGCAGTAGAAGATACTGTTAAACGGGAAGAGTGTCAAATAGTTCCTGCCGTAATGATTGGTTACAGGGAACAAAACAGAAGCATCACCTGTATACGGCAGTAGAATATTTGTAAATTATTATTTGGCTCTCGCATCCATGGGATGGGGACGGATCTATAATAATAATTATTATGTATTTGCAGTAGAAGATACTGTTAAACGGGAAGAGTGTCAAATAGTTCCTGCCGTAATGATTGCTTACAGGGAAAAACTTTGTGCCTAACAGGGAGCAAACCATCACCTGTATATGGCAGTAGAATATTTGTAAATTATTATTTGGCTCTCGCATCCATGGGATTGAGACGGATCTATAATAATAATTATTATGTATTTGCAGTAGAAGATACTGTTAAACGGGAAGAGTGTCAAATAGTTTCTGCCGTAATGATTGGTTACAGGGAACAAAACAGAAGCATCACCTGTATATGGCAGTAGAATATTTGTAAATTATTATTTGGCTCTCGGATCCATAGATGGGGAAGGATCTATAATATTTATTATGTATTTGCAGTAGAAGATACTGTTAAACGGGAAGAGTGTCAAATAGTTCCTGCCGTAATGATTGGTTACAGGGAACAAAACAGAATCATCACCTGTATATGGCAGTAGAATATTTGTAAATTATTATTTGGCTCTCGCATCCATGGGATGGGGACGGATCTATAATAATAATTATTATGTATTTGCAGTTGAAGATACTGTTAAACGGGAAGAGTGTCAAATAGTTCCTGCCTTAATGATTGGCTAGAGGGAAAATCTTTGTGCATAACAGGGAACAAAACAGAAGCATCACCTGTATATGGCAGTAGAATATTTGTCAATTATTATTTGGCTCTCGCATCCATGGGATGGGGACGGATCTATAATAATAATTATTATGTATTTGCAGTAGAAGATACTGTTAAATGGGAAGAGTGTCAAATAGTTCCTGCCGTAATGATTGGTTACAGGGAAAAACTTTGTGCATAACAGGGAACAAAACAGAAGCATCACCTGTATATGGCAGTAGAATATTTGTAAATTATTATTTGGCTCTCGCATCCATGGGATGGGGACGGATATATAATAATAATTATGTATTTGCAGTAGAAGATTCTGTTAAACGGGAAGAGTGTGAAGTAGTTCCTGCCGTAATGATTGCTTACAGGGAAAAACTTTGTGCATAGCAGGGAACAAAACAGAAGCATCACCTGTATATGGCAGTAGAATATTTGTAAATTAATTTTTGGCTCTCGCATCCATGGGATGGGGACGTATCTATAATAATAATTATTATGTATTTGCAGTAGAAGACACTGTTAAACGGGAAGAGTGTCAAATAGTTCCTGCCGTAATGATTGGTTACAGGGAAAAACATTGTGTATAACATGGAACAAAACAGAAGCATCACCTGTATATGGCAGTAGAATATTTGTAAATTATTATTTGGCTCTCGCATCCATGGGATGGGGACGGATCTATAATAATAATTATTATGTATTTGCAGTAGAAGATACTGTTAAACGGGAAGAGTGTCAAATAGTTCCTGCCGTAATGATTGCTTACAGGGAAAAACTTTGTGCCTAACAGGGAGCAAACCATCACCTGTATATGGCAGTAGAATATTTGTAAATTATTTGGCTCTCGCGTCCATGGGATGGAGACGGATCTATAATAATAATTATTATGTATTTGCAGCAGAAGATACTGTTAAACGGGAAGAGTGTCAAATAGTTCCTGCCGTAATGATTGGTTACAGGGAACAAAACAGAAGCATCACCTGTATATGGCAGTAGAATATTTGTAAATTATTATTTGGCTCTCGGATCCATGGGATGGGGACGGATCTATAATAATATTTATTATGTATTTGCAGTAGAAGATACTGTTAAACGGGAAGAGTGTCAAATAGTTCCTGCCGTAATGATTGGTTACAGGGAACAAAACAGAAGCATCAGCTGTATATGGCAGTAGAATATTTGTAAATTATTATTTGGCTCTCGCATCCATGGGATGGGGACGAATCTATAATAATAATTATTATGTATTTGCAGTAGAAGATACTGTTAGAGGGGAAGAGTGTCAAATAGTTCCTGCCGTAATGATTGGTTACAGGGAAAAACTTTGTGAATAAAAGGGAACAAAACAGAAGCATCACCTGTATATGGCAGTAGAATATTTGTAAATTATTATTTGGCTCTCGCATCCATGGGATGGGGAGGGATCTATAATAATAATTATGTATTTGCAGTAGAAGATACTGTTAAACGGGAGAGTGTCAAATAGTTCCTGCCGTAATGATTGCTTATAGGGAAAAACTTTGTGCATAACAGGGAGCAAAACATCACCTGTATATGGCAGTAGAATATTTGTAAATTATTATTTGGCTCTCGCATCCATGGGATGGGGACGGATCTATAATGATAATTATTATGTATTTGCAGTAGAAGATACTGTTAAACGGGAAGAGTGTCAAATAGTTCCTGCCGTAATGATTGGTTACAGGGAAAAACTGTGTGCATAACAGGGAACAAATCAGAAGCATCACCTGTATATGGCAGTAGAATATTTATAAATTATTATTTGGCTCTCGGATCCATGGGATGGGGACGGATCTATAATAATAATTATTATGTATTTGCAGTAGAAGATACTGTTAAATGGGAAGAGTGTCAAATAGTTCCTGCCGTAATGATTGGTTACAGGGAACAAAACAGAAGCATCACCTGTATATGGCAGTAGAATATTTGTAAATTATTATTTGGCTCTCGCATCCATGGGATGGGGACGGATCTATAATAATAATTATTATGTATTTGCAGTAGAAGATACTGTTAAACGGGAAGAGTGTCAAAAAGTTCCTGCCGTAATGATTGCTTACAGGGAAAAACTTTGTGCCTAACAGGGAGCAAAAAATCACCTGTATATGGCAGTAGAATATTTGTAAATTATTATTTGGCTCTCGCATCCATGGGATGGAGACGGATCTATAATAATAATTATTATGTATTTGCAGTAGAAGATACTGTTAAACGGGAAGAGTGTCAAATAGTTCCTGCCGTAATGATTGGTTACAGGGAACAAAACAGAAGCATCACCTGTATATGGCAGTAGAATATTTGTAAATTATTATTTGGCTCTCGGATCCATGGGATGGGGACGGATCTATAATAATATTTATTATGTATTTGCAGTAGAAGATACTGTTAAACGGGAAGAGTGTCAAATAGTTCCTGCCGTAATGATTGGTTACAGGGAACAAAACAGAAGCATCACCTGTATATGGCAGTAGAATATTTGTAAATTATTATTTGGCTCTCGGATCCATGGGATGGGGACGGATCTATAATAATATTTATTATGTATTTGCAGTAGAAGATACTGTTAAACGGGAAGAGTGTCAAATAGTTCCTGCCATAATGATTGGTTACAGGGAACAAAACAGAAGCATCACCTGTATATGGCAGTAGAATATTTGTAAATTATTATTTGGCTCTCGCATCCATGGGATGGGGACGGATCTATAATAATAATTATTATGTATTTGCAGTAGAAGATACTGTTAAACGGGAAGAGTGTCAAATAGTTCCTGCCTTAATGATTGGCTACAGGGAAAATCTTTGTGCATAACAGGAAACAAAACAGAAGCATCACCTGTATATGGCAGTAGAAAATTTGTAAATTATTATTTGGCTCTTGCATCCATGGGATGGGAACAGTTCTATAATAATAATCATGTATTTGCAGTAGAAGATAGTGTTAAACGGGAAGAGTGTCAAATAGTTCCTGCCGTAATGATTGCTTACAGGGAAAAACTTTGTACATAACAGGGAACAAAACAGAAGCATCACATGTATATGGCAGTAGAATATTTGTAAATTATTATTTGGCTCTCGCATCCATGGGATGGGGACGGATCCATAATAACAATTATTATGTATTTGCAGTAGAAGATACTGTTAGAGGGGAAGAGTGTCAAATAGTTCCTGCCATAATGATTGGTTACAGGGAAAAACTTTGTGAATAAAAGGGAACAAAACAGAAGCATCACCTGTATATGGCAGTAGAATATTTGTAAATTATTATTTGGCTCTCGCATCCATGGGATGGGGAGGGATCTATAATAATAATTATGTATTTGCAGTAGAAGATACAGTTAAACGGGAGAGTGTCAAATAGTTCCTGCCGTAATGATTGGTTACAGGGAAAAACTGTGTGCATAACAGGGAACAAATCAGAAGCATCACCTGTATATGGCAGTAGAATATTTGTAAATTATTATTTGGCTCTCGCATCCATGGGATGGGGACGGATCTATAATAATAATTATTATGTATTTACAGCAGAAGATACTGTTAAACGGGAAGAGTGTCAAATAGTTCCTGCCGTAATGATTGGTTACAGGGAAAAACTTTGTGCATAACAGGGAACAAAACAGAAGCATCACCTGTATATGGCAGTAGAATATTTGTAAATTATTATTTGGCTCTTGCATCCATGGGATGGGAACGGTTCTATAATAAAAATCATGTATTTGCAGTAGAAGATAGTGTTAAACGGGAAGAGTGTCAAATAGTTCCTGCCGTAATGATTGGTTACAGGGAAAAACTTTGTGCATAACAGGGAACAAAACAGAAGCATCACCTGTATATGGCAGTAGAATATTTGTAAATTATTATTTGGCTCTTGCATCCATGGGATGGGAACGGTTCTATAATAATAATCATGTATTTGCAGTAGAAGATAGTGTTAAACGGGAAGAGTGTCAAATAGTTCCTGCCGTAATGATTGGTTACAGGGAAAAACTTTGTGAATAACAGGGAACAAAACAGAAGCATCACCTGTATATGGCAGTAGAATATTTGTAAATTATTATTTGGCTCTCGCATCCATGGGATGGGGAGGGATCTATAATAATAATTATGTATTTGCAGTAGAAGATACTGTTAAACGGGAGAGTGTCAAATAGTTCCTGCCGTAATGATTGCTTATAGGGAAAAACTTTGTGCATAACAGGGAGCAAAACATCACCTGTATATGGCAGTAGAATATTTGTAAATTATTATTTGGCTCTCGCATCCATGGGATGGGGACGGATCTATAATAATAATTATTATGTATTTGCAGTAGAAGATACTGTTAAACGGGAAGAGTGTCAAATAGTTCCTGCCGTAATGATTGGTTACAGGGAAAAACTGTGTGCATAACAGGGAACAAATCAGAAGCATCACCTGTATATGGCAGTAGAATATTTATAAATTATTATTTGGCTCTCGGATCCATGGGATGGGGACGGATCTATAATAATAATTATTATGTATTTGCAGTAGAAGATACTGTTAAACGGGAAGAGTGTCAAATAGTTCCTGCCGTAATGATTGGTTACAGGGAACAAAACAGAAGCATCACCTGTATATGGCAGTAGAATATTTGTAAATTATTATTTGGCTCTCGCATCCATGGGATGGGGACGGATCTATAATAATAATTATTATGTATTTGCAGTAGAAGATACTGTTAAACGGGAAGAGTGTCAAATAGTTCCTGCCGTAATGATTGCTTATAGGGAAAAACTTTGTGCATAACAGGGAGCAAAACATCACCTGTATATGGCAGTAGAATATTTGTAAATTATTATTTGGCTCTCGCATCCATGGGATGGAGACGGATCTATAATAATAATTATTATGTATTTGCAGTAGAAGATACTGTTAAACGGGAAGAGTGTCAAATAGTTCCTGCCGTAATGATTGGTTACAGGGAACAAAACAGAAGCATCACCTGTATATGGCAGTAGAATATTTGTAAATTATTATTTGGCTCTCGGATCCATGGGATGGGGACGGATCTATAATAATATTTATTATGTATTTGCAGTAGAAGATACTGTTAAACGGGAAGAGTGTCAAATAGTTCCTGCCGTAATCATTGGTTACAGGGAAAAACTGTGTGCATAACAGGGAACAAAACGGAAGCATCACCTGTATATGGCAGTAGAATATTTATAAATTATTATTTGGCTCTCGGATCCATGGGATGGGGACGGATCTATAATAATAATTATTATTTATTTGCAGTAGAAGATACTGTTAAACGGGAAGAGTGTCAAATAGCTCCTGCCGTAATGATTGGTTACAGGGAAAAACTTTGTGCATAACAGGGAACAAAACAGAAGCATCACCTGTATATGGCAGTAGAATATTTGTAAATTATTATTTGGCTCTCGCATCCATGGGATGGGGACGGATCTATAATAATAATTATTACGTATTTGCAGTAGAAGATACTGTTAATCGGAAAGAGTGTCAAATAGTTCCTGCCGTAATGATTGGTTACAGGGAAAAACTGTGTGCATAACAGAGAACAAAACGGAAGCATCACATGTATATGGCAGTAGAATATTTATAAATTATTATTTGGCTCTCGGATCCATGGGATGGGGACGGATCTATAATAATATTTATTATGTATTTGCAGTAGAAGATACTGTTAAATGGGAAGAGTGTCAAATAGCTCCTGCCGTAATGATTGGTTACAGGGAAAAACTTTGTGCATAACAGGGAACAAAACAGAAGCATCACCTGTATATGGCAGTAGAATATTTGTAAATTATTATTTGGCTCTCGCATCCATGGGATGGGGACGGATCTATAATAATAATTATTATGTATTTGCAGTAGAAGATACTGTTAAACGGGAAGAGTGTCAAATAGTTCCTGCCGTAATGATTGGCTACAGGGAAAATCTTTGTGCATAACAGGGAACAAAACAGAAGCATCACCTGTATATGGCAGTAGAATATTTATAAATTATTATTTGGCTCTCGGATCCATGGGATGGGGACGGATCTATAATGATAATTATTATGTATTTGCAGTAGAAGATACTGTTAAACGGGAAGAGTGTCAAATAGTTCCTGCCGTAATGATTGGTTACAGGGAACAAAACAGAAGCATCACCTGTATATGGCAGTAGAATATTTGTAAATTATTATTTGGCTCTCGCATCCATGGGATGGGGACGGATCTATAATAATAATTATTATGTATTTGCAGTAGAAGATACTGTTAAACGGGAAGAGTGTCAAATAGTTCCTGCCGTAATGATTGCTTACAGGGAAAAACTTTGTGCCTAACAGGGAGCAAACCATCACCTGTATATGGCAGTAGAATATTTGTAAATTATTATTTGGCTCTCGCATCCATGGGATGGAGACGGATCTATAATAATAATTATTATGTATTTGCAGTAGAAGATACTGTTAAACGGGAAGAGTGTCAAATAGTTCCTGCCGTAATGATTGGTTACAGGGAACAAAACAGAAGCATCACCTGTATATGGCAGTAGAATATTTGTAAATTATTATTTGGCTCTCGGATCCATAGATGGGGACGGATCTATAATATTTATTATGTATTTGCAGTAGAAGATACTGTTAAACGGGAAGAGTGTCAAATAGTTCCTGCCGTAATGATTGGTTACAGGGAACAAAACAGAATCATCACCTGTATATGGCAGTAGAATATTTGTAAATTATTATTTGGCTCTCGCATCCATGGGATGGGGACGGATCTATAATAATAATTATTATGTATTTGCAGTTGAAGATACTGTTAAACGGGAAGAGTGTCAAATAGTTCCTGCCTTAATGATTGGCTAGAGGGAAAATCTTTGTGCATAACAGGGAACAAAACAGAAGCATCACCTGTATATGGCAGTAGAATATTTGTAAATTATTATTTGGCTCTCGCATCCATGGGATGGGGACGGATATATAATAATAATTATGTATTTGCAGTAGAAGATACTGTTAAACGGGAAGAGTGTGAAGTAGTTCCTGCCGTAATGATTGCTTACAGGGAAAAACTTTGTGCATAGCAGGGAACAAAACAGAAGCATCACCTGTATATGGCAGTAGAATATTTGTAAATTAATTTTTGGCTCTCGCATCCATGGGATGGGGACGGATCTATAATAATAATTATTATGTATTTGCAGTAGAAGACACTGTTAAACGGGAAGAGTGTCAAATAGTTCCTGCCGTAATGATTGGTTACAGGGAAAAACATTGTGTATAACATGGAACAAAACAGAAGCATCACCTGTATATGGCAGTAGAATATTTGTAAATTATTATTTGGCTCTCGCATCCATGGGATGGGGACGGATCTATAATAATAATTATTATGTATTTGCAGTAGAAGATACTGTTAAACGGGAAGAGTGTCAAATAGTTCCTGCCGTAATGATTGGTTACAGGGAACAAAACAGAAGCATCACCTGTATATGGCAGTAGAATATTTGTAAATTATTATTTGGCTCTCGCATCCATGGGATGGGGACGGATCTATAATAATAATTATTATGTATTTGCAGTAGAAGATACTGTTAAACGGGAAGAGTGTCAAATAGTTCCTGCCGTAATGATTGCTTACAGGGAAAAACTTTGTGCCTAACAGGGAGCAAACCATCACCTGTATATGGCAGTAGAATATTTGTAAATTATTATTTGGCTCTCGCATCCATGGGATGGAGACGGATCTATAATAATAATTATTATGTATTTGCAGTAGAAGATACTGTTAAACGGGAAGAGTGTCAAATAGTTCCTGCCGTAATGATTGGTTACAGGGAACAAAACAGAAGCATCACCTGTATATGGCAGTAGAATATTTGTAAATTATTATTTGGCTCTCGGATCCATAGATGGGGACGGATCTATAATATTTATTATGTATTTGCAGTAGAAGATACTGTTAAACGGGAAGAGTGTCAAATAGTTCCTGCCGTAATGATTGGTTACAGGGAACAAAACAGAATCATCACCTGTATATGGCAGTAGAATATTTGTAAATTATTATTTGGCTCTCGCATCCATGGGATGGGGACGGATCTATAATAATAATTATTATGTATTTGCAGTTGAAGATACTGTTAAACGGGAAGAGTGTCAAATAGTTCCTGCCTTAATGATTGGCTAGAGGGAAAATCTTTGTGCATAACAGGGAACAAAACAGAAGCATCACCTGTATATGGCAGTAGAATATTTGTAAATTATTATTTGGCTCTCGCATCCATGGGATGGGGACGGATATATAATAATAATTATGTATTTGCAGTAGAAGATACTGTTAAACGGGAAGAGTGTGAAGTAGTTCCTGCCGTAATGATTGCTTACAGGGAAAAACTTTGTGCATAGCAGGGAACAAAACAGAAGCATCACCTGTATATGGCAGTAGAATATTTGTAAATTAATTTTTGGCTCTCGCATCCATGGGATGGGGACGGATCTATAATAATAATTATTATGTATTTGCAGTAGAAGACACTGTTAAACGGGAAGAGTGTCAAATAGTTCCTGCCGTAATGATTGGTTACAGGGAAAAACATTGTGTATAACATGGAACAAAACAGAAGCATCACCTGTATATGGCAGTAGAATATTTGTAAATTATTATTTGGCTCTCGCATCCATGGGATGGGGACGGATCTATAATAATAATTATTATGTATTTGCAGTAGAAGATACTGTTAAACGGGAAGAGTGTCAAATAGTTCCTGCCGTAATGATTGCTTACAGGGAAAAACTTTGTGCCTAACAGGGAGCAAACCATCACCTGTATATGGCAGTAGAATATTTGTAAATTATTTGGCTCTCGCGTCCATGGGATGGAGACGGATCTATAATAATAATTATTATGTATTTGCAGTAGAAGATACTGTTAAACGGGAAGAGTGTCAAATAGTTCCTGCCGTAATGATTGGTTACAGGGAACAAAACAGAAGCATCACCTGTATATGGCAGTAGAATATTTGTAAATTATTATTTGGCTCTCGGATCCATGGGATGGGGACGGATCTATAATAATATTTATTATGTATTTGCAGTAGAAGATACTGTTAAACGGGAAGAGTGTCAAATAGTTCCTGCCGTAATGATTGGTTACAGGGAACAAAACAGAAGCATCAGCTGTATATGGCAGTAGAATATTTGTAAATTATTATTTGGCTCTCGCATCCATGGGATGGGGACGAATCTATAATAATAATTATTATGTATTTGCAGTAGAAGATACTGTTAGAGGGGAAGAGTGTCAAATAGTTCCTGCCGTAATGATTGGTTACAGGGAAAAACTTTGTGAATAAAAGGGAACAAAACAGAAGCATCACCTGTATATGGCAGTAGAATATTTGTAAATTATTATTTGGCTCTCGCATCCATGGGATGGGGAGGGATCTATAATAATAATTATGTATTTGCAGTAGAAGATACTGTTAAACGGGAGAGTGTCAAATAGTTCCTGCCGTAATGATTGCTTATAGGGAAAAACTTTGTGCATAACAGGGAGCAAAACATCACCTGTATATGGCAGTAGAATATATGTAAATTATTATTTGGCTCTCGCATCCATGGGATGGGGACGGATCTATAATAATAATTATTATGTATTTGCAGTAGAAGATACTGTTAAACGGGAAGAGTGTCAAATAGTTCCTGCCGTAATGATTGGTTACAGGGAAAAACTGTGTGCATAACAGGGAACAAATCAGAAGCATCACCTGTATATGGCAGTAGAATATTTATAAATTATTATTTGGCTCTCGGATCCATGGGATGGGGACGGATCTATAATAATAATTATTATGTATTTGCAGTAGAAGATACTGTTAAATGGGAAGAGTGTCAAATAGTTCCTGCCGTAATGATTGGTTACAGGGAACAAAACAGAAGCATCACCTGTATATGGCAGTAGAATATTTGTAAATTATTATTTGGCTCTCGCATCCATGGGATGGGGACGGATCTATAATAATAATTATTATGTATTTGCAGTAGAAGATACTGTTAAACGGGAAGAGTGTCAAAAAGTTCTTGCCGTAATGATTGCTTACAGGGAAAAACTTTGTGCCTAACAGGGAGCAAAAAATCACCTGTATATGGCAGTAGAATATTTGTAAATTATTATTTGGCTCTCGCATCCATGGGATGGAGACGGATCTATAATAATAATTATTATGTATTTGCAGTAGAAGATACTGTTAAACGGGAAGAGTGTCAAATAGTTCCTGCCGTAATGATTGGTTACAGGGAACAAAACAGAAGCATCACCTGTATATGGCAGTAGAATATTTGTAAATTATTATTTGGCTCTCGGATCCATGGGATGGGGACGGATCTATAATAATATTTATTATGTATTTGCAGTAGAAGATACTGTTAAACGGGAAGAGTGTCAAATAGTTCCTGCCGTAATGATTGGTTACAGGGAACAAAACAGAAGCATCACCTGTATATGGCAGTAGAATATTTGTAAATTATTATTTGGCTCTCGCATCCATGGGATGGGGACGGATCTATAATAATAATTATTATGTATTTGCAGTAGAAGATACTGTTAAACGGGAAGAGTGTCAAATAGTTCCTGCCTTAATGATTGGCTACAGGGAAAATCTTTGTGCATAACAGGAAACAAAACAGAAGCATCACCTGTATATGGCAGTAGAATACTTGTAAATTATTATTTGGCTCTTGCATCCATGGGATGGGAACAGTTCTATAATAATAATCATGTATTTGCAGTAGAAGATAGTGTTAAACGGGAAGAGTGTCAAATAGTTCCTGCCGTAATGATTGCTTACAGGGAAAAACTTTGTACATAACAGGGAACAAAACAGAAGCATCACATGTATATGGCAGTAGAATATTTGTAAATTATTATTTGGCTCTCGCATCCATGGGATGGGGACGGATCCATAATAATAATTATTATGTATTTGCAGTAGAAGATACTGTTAGAGGGGAAGAGTGTCAAATAGTTCCTGCCGTAATGATTGGCTACAGGGAAAATCTTTGTGCATAACAGGAAACAAAACAGAAGCATCACCTGTATATGGCAGTAGAATATTTGTAAATTATTATTTGGCTCTTGCATCCATGGGATGGGAACAGTTCTATAATAATAATCATGTATTTGCAGTAGAAGATAGTGTTAAACGGGAAGAGTGTCAAATAGTTCCTGCCATAATGATTGCTTACAGGGAAAAACTGTGTGCATAACAGGGAACAAAACGGAAGCATCACCTGTATATGGCAGTAGAATATTTATAAATTATTATTTGGCTCTCGGATCCATGGGATGGGGACGGATCTATAATAATAATTATTATGTATTTGCAGTAGAAGATACTGTTAAACGGCAAGAGTGTCAAATAGCTCCTGCCGTAATGATTGGTTACAGGGAAAAACTTTGTGCATAACAGGGAACAAAACAGAAGCATTACCTGTATATGGCAGTAGAATATTTGTAAATTATTATTTGGCTCTCGCATCCATGGGATGGGGACGGATCTATAATAATAATTATTACGTATTTGCAGTAGAAGATACTGTTAATCGGAAAGAGTGTCAAATAGTTCCTGCCATAATGATTGGTTACAGGGAAAAACTGTGTGCATAACAGAGAACAAAACGGAAGCATCACCTGTATATGGCAGTAGAATATTTGTAAATTATTATTTGGCTCTCGCATCCATGGGATGGGGACGGATCTATAATAATAATTATTATGTATTTGCAGTAGAAGATACTGTTAAACGGGAAGAGTGTCAAATAGTTCCTGCCGTAATGATTGGCTACAGGGAAAATCTTTGTGCATAACAGGGAACAAAACAGAAGCATCACCTGTATATGGCAGTAGAATATTTATAAATTATTATTTGGCTCTCGGATCCATGGGATGGGGACGGATCTATAATAATAATTATTATGTATTTGCAGTAGAAGATACTGTTAAACGGGAAGAGTGTCAAATAGTTCCTGCCGTAATGATTGGTTACAGGGAACAAAACAGAAGCATCACCTGTATATGGCAGTAGAATATTTGTAAATTATTATTTGGCTCTCGCATCCATGGGATGGGGACGGATCTATAATAATAATTATTATGTATTTGCAGTAGAAGATACTGTTAAACGGGAAGAGTGTCAAATAGTTCCTGCCGTAATGATTGCTTACAGGGAAAAACTTTGTGCCTAACAGGGAGCAAACCATCACCTGTATATGGCAGTAGAATATTTGTAAATTATTATTTGGCTCTCGCATCCATGGGATTGAGACGGATCTATAATAATAATTATTATGTATTTGCAGTAGAAGATACTGTTAAACGGGAAGAGTGTCAAATAGTTTCTGCCGTAATGATTGGTTACAGGGAACAAAACAGAAGCATCACCTGTATATGGCAGTAGAATATTTGTAAATTATTATTTGGCTCTCGGATCCATAGATGGGGACGGATCTATAATATTTATTATGTATTTGCAGTAGAAGATACTGTTAAACGGGAAGAGTGTCAAATAGTTCCTGCCGTAATGATTGGTTACAGGGAACAAAACAGAATCATCACCTGTATATGGCAGTAGAATATTTGTAAATTATTATTTGGCTCTCGCATCCATGGGATGGGGACGGATCTATAATAATAATTATTATGTATTTGCAGTTGAAGATACTGTTAAACGGGAAGAGTGTCAAATAGTTCCTGCCTTAATGATTGGCTAGAGGGAAAATCTTTGTGCATAACAGGGAACAAAACAGAAGCATCACCTGTATATGGCAGTAGAATATTTGTCAATTATTATTTGGCTCTCGCATCCATGGGATGGGGACGGATCTATAATAATAATTATTATGTATTTGCAGTAGAAGATACTGTTAAATGGGAAGAGTGTCAAATAGTTCCTGCCGTAATGATTGGTTACAGGGAAAAACTTTGTGCATAACAGGGAACAAAACAGAAGCATCACCTGTATATGGCAGTAGAATATTTGTAAATTATTATTTGGCTCTCGCATCCATGGGATGGAGACGGATCTATAATAATAATTATTATGTATTTGCAGTAGAAGATACTGTTAAACGGGAAGAGTGTCAAATAGTTCCTGCCGTAATGATTGGTTACAGGGAACAAAACAGAAGCATCACCTGTATATGGCAGTAGAATATTTGTAAATTATTATTTGGCTCTCGGATCCATGGGATGGGGACGGATCTATAACAATATTTATTATGTATTTGCAGTAGAAGATACTGTTAAACGGGAAGAGTGTCAAATAGTTCCTGCCGTAATGATTGGTTACAGGGAACAAAACAGAAGCATCACCTGTATATGGCAGTAGAATATTTGTAAATTATTATTTGGCTCTCGCATCCATGGGATGGGGACGGATCTATAATAATAATTATTATGTATTTGCAGTAGAAGATACTGTTAAACGGGAAGAGTGTCAAATAGTTCCTGCCTTAATGATTGGCTACAGGGAAAATCTTTGTGCATAACAGGAAACAAAACAGAAGCATCACCTGTATATGGCAGTAGAATACTTGTAAATTATTATTTGGCTCTTGCATCCATGGGATGGGAACAGTTCTATAATAATAATCATGTATTTGCAGTAGAAGATAGTGTTAAACGGGAAGAGTGTCAAATAGTTCCTGCCGTAATGATTGCTTACAGGGAAAAACTTTGTACATAACAGGGAACAAAACAGAAGCATCACATGTATATGGCAGTAGAATATTTGTAAATTATTATTTGGCTCTCGCATCCATGGGATGGGGACGGATCCATAATAATAATTATTATGTATTTGCAGTAGAAGATACTGTTAGAGGGGAAGAGTGTCAAATAGTTCCTGCCGTAATGATTGGCTACAGGGAAAATCTTTGTGCATAACAGGAAACAAAACAGAAGCATCACCTGTATATGGCAGTAGAATATTTGTAAATTATTATTTGGCTCTTGCATCCATGGGATGGGAACAGTTCTATAATAATAATCATGTATTTGCAGTAGAAGATAGTGTTAAACGGGAAGAGTGTCAAATAGTTCCTGCCATAATGATTGCTTACAGGGAAAAACTGTGTGCATAACAGGGAACAAAACGGAAGCATCACCTGTATATGGCAGTAGAATATTTATAAATTATTATTTGGCTCTCGGATCCATGGGATGGGGACGGATCTATAATAATAATTATTATGTATTTGCAGTAGAAGATACTGTTAAACGGCAAGAGTGTCAAATAGCTCCTGCCGTAATGATTGGTTACAGGGAAAAACTTTGTGCATAACAGGGAACAAAACAGAAGCATTACCTGTATATGGCAGTAGAATATTTGTAAATTATTATTTGGCTCTCGCATCCATGGGATGGGGACGGATCTATAATAATAATTATTACGTATTTGCAGTAGAAGATACTGTTAATCGGAAAGAGTGTCAAATAGTTCCTGCCGTAATGATTGGTTACAGGGAAAAACTGTGTGCATAACAGAGAACAAAACGGAAGCATCACATGTATATGGCAGTAGAATATTTATAAATTATTATTTGGCTCTCGGATCCATGGGATGGGGACGGATCTATAATAATATTTATTATGTATTTGCAGTAGAAGATACTGTTAAATGGGAAGAGTGTCAAATAGCTCCTGCCGTAATGATTGGTTACAGGGAAAAACTTTGTGCATAACAGGGAACAAAACAGAAGCATCACCTGTATATGGCAGTAGAATATTTGTAAATTATTATTTGGCTCTCGCATCCATGGGATGGGGACGGATCTATAATAATAATTATTATGTATTTGCAGTAGAAGATACTGTTAAACGGGAAGAGTGTCAAATAGTTCCTGCCGTAATGATTGGCTACAGGGAAAATCTTTGTGCATAACAGGGAGCAAACCATCACCTGTATATGGCAGTAGAATATTTGTAAATTATTATTTGGCTCTCGCATCCATGGGATTGAGACGGATCTATAATAATAATTATTATGTATTTGCAGTAGAAGATACTGTTAAACGGGAAGAGTGTCAAATAGTTTCTGCCGTAATGATTGGTTACAGGGAACAAAACAGAAGCATCACCTGTATATGGCAGTAGAATATTTGTAAATTATTATTTGGCTCTCGGATCCATAGATGGGGAAGGATCTATAATATTTATTATGTATTTGCAGTAGAAGATACTGTTAAACGGGAAGAGTGTCAAATAGTTCCTGCCGTAATGATTGGTTACAGGGAACAAAACAGAATCATCACCTGTATATGGCAGTAGAATATTTGTAAATTATTATTTGGCTCTCGCATCCATGGGATGGGGACGGATCTATAATAATAATTATTATGTATTTGCAGTTGAAGATACTGTTAAACGGGAAGAGTGTCAAATAGTTCCTGCCTTAATGATTGGCTAGAGGGAAAATCTTTGTGCATAACAGGGAACAAAACAGAAGCATCACCTGTATATGGCAGTAGAATATTTGTCAATTATTATTTGGCTCTCGCATCCATGGGATGGGGACGGATCTATAATAATAATTATTATGTATTTGCAGTAGAAGATACTGTTAAATGGGAAGAGTGTCAAATAGTTCCTGCCGTAATGATTGGTTACAGGGAAAAACTTTGTGCATAACAGGGAACAAAACAGAAGCATCACCTGTATATGGCAGTAGAATATTTGTAAATTATTATTTGGCTCTCGCATCCATGGGATGGGGACGGATATATAATAATAATTATGTATTTGCAGTAGAAGATTCTGTTAAACGGGAAGAGTGTGAAGTAGTTCCTGCCGTAATGATTGCTTACAGGGAAAAACTTTGTGCATAGCAGGGAACAAAACAGAAGCATCACCTGTATATGGCAGTAGAATATTTGTAAATTAATTTTTGGCTCTCGCATCCATGGGATGGGGACGGATCTATAATAATAATTATTATGTATTTGCAGTAGAAGACACTGTTAAACGGGAAGAGTGTCAAATAGTTCCTGCCGTAATGATTGGTTACAGGGAAAAACATTGTGTATAACATGGAACAAAACAGAAGCATCACCTGTATATGGCAGTAGAATATTTGTAAATTATTATTTGGCTCTCGCATCCATGGGATGGGGACGGATCTATAATAATAATTATTATGTATTTGCAGTAGAAGATACTGTTAAACGGGAAGAGTGTCAAATAGTTCCTGCCGTAATGATTGCTTACAGGGAAAAACTTTGTGCCTAACAGGGAGCAAACCATCACCTGTATATGGCAGTAGAATATTTGTAAATTATTTGGCTCTCGCGTCCATGGGATGGAGACGGATCTATAATAATAATTATTATGTATTTGCAGCAGAAGATACTGTTAAACGGGAAGAGTGTCAAATAGTTCCTGCCGTAATGATTGGTTACAGGGAACAAAACAGAAGCATCACCTGTATATGGCAGTAGAATATTTGTAAATTATTATTTGGCTCTCGGATCCATGGGATGGGGACGGATCTATAATAATATTTATTATGTATTTGCAGTAGAAGATACTGTTAAACGGGAAGAGTGTCAAATAGTTCCTGCCGTAATGATTGGTTACAGGGAACAAAACAGAAGCATCAGCTGTATATGGCAGTAGAATATTTGTAAATTATTATTTGGCTCTCGCATCCATGGGATGGGGACGAATCTATAATAATAATTATTATGTATTTGCAGTAGAAGATACTGTTAGAGGGGAAGAGTGTCAAATAGTTCCTGCCGTAATGATTGGTTACAGGGAAAAACTTTGTGAATAAAAGGGAACAAAACAGAAGCATCACCTGTATATGGCAGTAGAATATTTGTAAATTATTATTTGGCTCTCGCATCCATGGGATGGGGAGGGATCTATAATAATAATTATGTATTTGCAGTAGAAGATACTGTTAAACGGGAGAGTGTCAAATAGTTCCTGCCGTAATGATTGCTTATAGGGAAAAACTTTGTGCATAACAGGGAGCAAAACATCACCTGTATATGGCAGTAGAATATTTGTAAATTATTATTTGGCTCTCGCATCCATGGGATGGGGACGGATCTATAATGATAATTATTATGTATTTGCAGTAGAAGATACTGTTAAACGGGAAGAGTGTCAAATAGTTCCTGCCGTAATGATTGGTTACAGGGAAAAACTGTGTGCATAACAGGGAACAAATCAGAAGCATCACCTGTATATGGCAGTAGAATATTTATAAATTATTATTTGGCTCTCGGATCCATGGGATGGGGACGGATCTATAATAATAATTATTATGTATTTGCAGTAGAAGATACTGTTAAATGGGAAGAGTGTCAAATAGTTCCTGCCGTAATGATTGGTTACAGGGAACAAAACAGAAGCATCACCTGTATATGGCAGTAGAATATTTGTAAATTATTATTTGGCTCTCGCATCCATGGGATGGGGACGGATCTATAATAATAATTATTATGTATTTGCAGTAGAAGATACTGTTAAACGGGAAGAGTGTCAAAAAGTTCCTGCCGTAATGATTGCTTACAGGGAAAAACTTTGTGCCTAACAGGGAGCAAAAAATCACCTGTATATGGCAGTAGAATATTTGTAAATTATTATTTGGCTCTCGCATCCATGGGATGGAGACGGATCTATAATAATAATTATTATGTATTTGCAGTAGAAGATACTGTTAAACGGGAAGAGTGTCAAATAGTTCCTGCCGTAATGATTGGTTACAGGGAACAAAACAGAAGCATCACCTGTATATGGCAGTAGAATATTTGTAAATTATTATTTGGCTCTCGGATCCATGGGATGGGGACGGATCTATAATAATATTTATTATGTATTTGCAGTAGAAGATACTGTTAAACGGGAAGAGTGTCAAATAGTTCCTGCCATAATGATTGGTTACAGGGAACAAAACAGAAGCATCACCTGTATATGGCAGTAGAATATTTGTAAATTATTATTTGGCTCTCGCATCCATGGGATGGGGACGGATCTATAATAATAATTATTATGTATTTGCAGTAGAAGATACTGTTAAACGGGAAGAGTGTCAAATAGTTCCTGCCTTAATGATTGGCTACAGGGAAAATCTTTGTGCATAACAGGAAACAAAACAGAAGCATCACCTGTATATGGCAGTAGAAAATTTGTAAATTATTATTTGGCTCTTGCATCCATGGGATGGGAACAGTTCTATAATAATAATCATGTATTTGCAGTAGAAGATAGTGTTAAACGGGAAGTGTCAAATAGTTCCTGCCGTAATGATTGCTTACAGGGAAAAACTTTGTACATAACAGGGAACAAAACAGAAGCATCACATGTATATGGCAGTAGAATATTTGTAAATTATTATTTGGCTCTCGCATCCATGGGATGGGGACGGATCCATAATAACAATTATTATGTATTTGCAGTAGAAGATACTGTTAGAGGGGAAGAGTGTCAAATAGTTCCTGCCATAATGATTGGTTACAGGGAAAAACTTTGTGAATAAAAGGGAACAAAACAGAAGCATCACCTGTATATGGCAGTAGAATATTTGTAAATTATTATTTGGCTCTCGCATCCATGGGATGGGGAGGGATCTATAATAATAATTATGTATTTGCAGTAGAAGATACAGTTAAACGGGAGAGTGTCAAATAGTTCCTGCCGTAATGATTGCTTATAGGGAAAAACTGTGCATAACAGGGAGCAAAACATCACCTGTATATGGCAGTAGAATATTTGTAAATTATTATTTGGCTCTCGCATCCATGGGATGGGGACGGATCTATAATAATAATTATTATGTATTTGCAGTAGAAGATACTGTTAAACAGGAAGAGTGTCAAATAGTTCCTGCTGTAATGATTGGTTACAGGGAAAAACTGTGTGCATAACAGGGAACAAATCAGAAGCATCACCTGTATATGGCAGTAGAATATTTAGAAATTATTATTTGGCTCTTCGATCCATGGGATGGGGACGGATCTATAATAATAATTATTATGTATTTGCAGTAGAAGATACTGTTAAATGGGAAGAGTGTCAAATAGTTCCTGCTGTAATGATTGGTTACAGGGAACAAAACAGAAGCATCACCTGTATATGGCAGTAGAATATTTGTAAATTATTATTTGGCTCTCGCATCCATGGGATGGGGACGGATCTATAATAATAATTATTATGTATTTGCAGTAGAAGATACTGTTAAACGGGAAGAGTGTCAAAAAGTTCCTGCCGTAATGATTGCTTACAGGGAAAAACTTTGTGCCTAAATGGGAGCAAACATTCACCTGTATATGGCAGTAGAATATTTGTAAATTATTATTTGGCTCTCGCATCCATGGGATGGAGACGGATCTATAATAATAATTATTATGTATTTGCAGTAGAAGATACTGTTAAACGGGAAGAGTGTCAAATAGTTCCTGCCGTAATGATTGGTTACAGGGAACAAAACAGAAGCATCACCTGTATATGGCAGTAGAATATTTGTAAATTATTATTTGGCTCTTGCATCCATGGGATGGGAACAGTTCTATAATAATAATCATGTATTTGCAGTAGAAGATAGTGTTAAACGGGAAGAGTGTCAAATAGTTCCTGCCGTAATGATTGCTTACAGGGAAAAACTGTGTGCATAACAGGGAACAAAACGGAAGCATCACCTGTATATGGCAGTAGAATATTTATAAATTATTATTTGGCTCTCGGATCCATGGGATGGGGACGGATCTATAATAATAATTATTATGTATTTGCAGTAGAAGATACTGTTAAACGGGAAGAGTGTCAAATAGCTCCTGCCGTAATGATTGGTTACAGGGAAAAACTTTGTGCATAACAGGGAACAAAACAGAAGCATCACCTGTATATGGCAGTAGAATATTTGTAAATTATTATTTGGCTCTCGCATCCATGGGATGGGGACGGATCTATAATAATAATTATTACGTATTTGCAGTAGAAGATACTGTTAATCGGAAAGAGTGTCAAATAGTTCCTGCCGTAATGATTGGTTACAGGGAAAAACTGTGTGCATAACAGAGAACAAAACGGAAGCATCACATGTATATGGCAGTAGAATACTTGTAAATTATTATTTGGCTCTTGCATCCATGGGATGGGAACAGTTCTATAATAATAATCATGTATTTGCAGTAGAAGATAGTGTTAAACGGGAAGAGTGTCAAATAGTTCCTGCCGTAATGATTGCTTACAGGGAAAAACTTTGTACATAACAGGGAACAAAACAGAAGCATCACATGTATATGGCAGTAGAATATTTGTAAATTATTATTTGGCTCTCGCATCCATGGGATGGGGACGGATCCATAATAATAATTATTATGTATTTGCAGTAGAAGATACTGTTAGAGGGGAAGAGTGTCAAATAGTTCCTGCCGTAATGATTGGCTACAGGGAAAATCTTTGTGCATAACAGGAAACAAAACAGAAGCATCACCTGTATATGGCAGTAGAATATTTGTAAATTATTATTTGGCTCTTGCATCCATGGGATGGGAACAGTTCTATAATAATAATCATGTATTTGCAGTAGAAGATAGTGTTAAACGGGAAGAGTGTCAAATAGTTCCTGCCATAATGATTGCTTACAGGGAAAAACTGTGTGCATAACAGGGAACAAAACGGAAGCATCACCTGTATATGGCAGTAGAATATTTATAAATTATTATTTGGCTCTCGGATCCATGGGATGGGGACGGATCTATAATAATAATTATTATGTATTTGCAGTAGAAGATACTGTTAAACGGCAAGAGTGTCAAATAGCTCCTGCCGTAATGATTGGTTACAGGGAAAAACTTTGTGCATAACAGGGAACAAAACAGAAGCATTACCTGTATATGGCAGTAGAATATTTGTAAATTATTATTTGGCTCTCGCATCCATGGGATGGGGACGGATCTATAATAATAATTATTACGTATTTGCAGTAGAAGATACTGTTAATCGGAAAGAGTGTCAAATAGTTCCTGCCGTAATGATTGGTTACAGGGAAAAACTGTGTGCATAACAGAGAACAAAACGGAAGCATCACATGTATATGGCAGTAGAATATTTATAAATTATTATTTGGCTCTCGCATCCATGGGATGGGGACGGATCTATAATAATAATTATTATGTATTTGCAGTAGAAGATACTGTTAAACGGGAAGAGTGTCAAATAGTTCCTGCCGTAATGATTGCTTACAGGGAAAAACTTTGTGCCTAACAGGGAGCAAACCATCACCTGTATATGGCAGTAGAATATTTGTAAATTATTATTTGGCTCTCGCATCCATGGGATTGAGACGGATCTATAATAATAATTATTATGTATTTGCAGTAGAAGATACTGTTAAACGGGAAGAGTGTCAAATAGTTTCTGCCGTAATGATTGGTTACAGGGAACAAAACAGAAGCATCACCTGTATATGGCAGTAGAATATTTGTAAATTATTATTTGGCTCTCGGATCCATAGATGGGGAAGGATCTATAATATTTATTATGTATTTGCAGTAGAAGATACTGTTAAACGGGAAGAGTGTCAAATAGTTCCTGCCGTAATGATTGGTTACAGGGAACAAAACAGAATCATCACCTGTATATGGCAGTAGAATATTTGTAAATTATTATTTGGCTCTCGCATCCATGGGATGGGGACGGATCTATAATAATAATTATTATGTATTTGCAGTTGAAGATACTGTTAAACGGGAAGAGTGTCAAATAGTTCCTGCCTTAATGATTGGCTAGAGGGAAAATCTTTGTGCATAACAGGGAACAAAACAGAAGCATCACCTGTATATGGCAGTAGAATATTTGTCAATTATTATTTGGCTCTCGCATCCATGGGATGGGGACGGATCTATAATAATAATTATTATGTATTTGCAGTAGAAGATACTGTTAAATGGGAAGAGTGTCAAATAGTTCCTGCCGTAATGATTGGTTACAGGGAAAAACTTTGTGCATAACAGGGAACAAAACAGAAGCATCACCTGTATATGGCAGTAGAATATTTGTAAATTATTATTTGGCTCTCGCATCCATGGGATGGGGACGGATATATAATAATAATTATGTATTTGCAGTAGAAGATACTGTTAAACGGGAAGAGTGTGAAGTAGTTCCTGCCGTAATGATTGCTTACAGGGAAAAACTTTGTGCATAGCAGGGAACAAAACAGAAGCATCACCTGTATATGGCAGTAGAATATTTGTAAATTAATTTTTGGCTCTCGCATCCATGGGATGGGGACGGATCTATAATAATAATTATTATGTATTTGCAGTAGAAGACACTGTTAAACGGGAAGAGTGTCAAATAGTTCCTGCCGTAATGATTGGTTACAGGGAAAAACATTGTGTATAACATGGAACAAAACAGAAGCATCACCTGTATATGGCAGTAGAATATTTGTAAATTATTATTTGGCTCTCGCATCCATGGGATGGGGACGGATCTATAATAATAATTATTATGTATTTGCAGTAGAAGATACTGTTAAACGGGAAGAGTGTCAAATAGTTCCTGCCGTAATGATTGCTTACAGGGAAAAAATTTGTGCCTAACAGGGAGCAAACCATCACCTGTATATGGCAGTAGAATATTTGTAAATTATTTGGCTCTCGCGTCCATGGGATGGAGACGGATCTATAATAATAATTATTATGTATTTGCAGCAGAAGATACTGTTAAACGGGAAGAGTGTCAAATAGTTCCTGCCGTAATGATTGGTTACAGGGAACAAAACAGAAGCATCACCTGTATATGGCAGTAGAATATTTGTAAATTATTATTTGGCTCTCGGATCCATGGGATGGGGACGGATCTATAATAATATTTATTATGTATTTGCAGTAGAAGATACTGTTAAACGGGAAGAGTGTCAAATAGTTCCTGCCGTAATGATTGGTTACAGGGAACAAAACAGAAGCATCAGCTGTATATGGCAGTAGAATATTTGTAAATTATTATTTGGCTCTCGCATCCATGGGATGGGGACGAATCTATAATAATAATTATTATGTATTTGCAGTAGAAGATACTGTTAGAGGGGAAGAGTGTCAAATAGTTCCTGCCGTAATGATTGGTTACAGGGAAAAACTTTGTGAATAAAAGGGAACAAAACAGAAGCATCACCTGTATATGGCAGTAGAATATTTGTAAATTATTATTTGGCTCTCGCATCCATGGGATGGGGAGGGATCTATAATAATAATTATGTATTTGCAGTAGAAGATACTGTTAAACGGGAGAGTGTCAAATAGTTCCTGCCGTAATGATTGCTTATAGGGAAAAACTTTGTGCATAACAGGGAGCAAAACATCACCTGTATATGGCAGTAGAATATTTGTAAATTATTATTTGGCTCTCGCATCCATGGGATGGGGACGGATCTATAATGATAATTATTATGTATTTGCAGTAGAAGATACTGTTAAACGGGAAGAGTGTCAAATAGTTCCTGCCGTAATGATTGGTTACAGGGAAAAACTGTGTGCATAACAGGGAACAAATCAGAAGCATCACCTGTATATGGCAGTAGAATATTTATAAATTATTATTTGGCTCTCGGATCCATGGGATGGGGACGGATCTATAATAATAATTATTATGTATTTGCAGTAGAAGATACTGTTAAATGGGAAGAGTGTCAAATAGTTCCTGCCGTAATGATTGGTTACAGGGAACAAAACAGAAGCATCACCTGTATATGGCAGTAGAATATTTGTAAATTATTATTTGGCTCTCGCATCCATGGGATGGGGACGGATCTATAATAATAATTTTTATGTATTTGCAGTAGAAGATACTGTTAAACGGGAAGAGTGTCAAAAAGTTCCTGCCGTAATGATTGCTTACAGGGAAAAACTTTGTGCCTAACAGGGAGCAAAAAATCACCTGTATATGGCAGTAGAATATTTGTAAATTATTATTTGGCTCTCGCATCCATGGGATGGAGACGGATCTATAATAATAATTATTATGTATTTGCAGTAGAAGATACTGTTAAACGGGAAGAGTGTCAAATAGTTCCTGCCGTAATGATTGGTTACAGGGAACAAAACAGAAGCATCACCTGTATATGGCAGTAGAATATTTGTAAATTATTATTTGGCTCTCGGATCCATGGGATGGGGACGGATCTATAATAATATTTATTATGTATTTGCAGTAGAAGATACTGTTAAACGGGAAGAGTGTCAAATAGTTCCTGCCATAATGATTGGTTACAGGGAACAAAACAGAAGCATCACCTGTATATGGCAGTAGAATATTTGTAAATTATTATTTGGCTCTCGCATCCATGGGATGGGGACGGATCTATAATAATAATTATTATGTATTTGCAGTAGAAGATACTGTTAAACGGGAAGAGTGTCAAATAGTTCCTGCCTTAATGATTGGCTACAGGGAAAATCTTTGTGCATAACAGGAAACAAAACAGAAGCATCACCTGTATATGGCAGTAGAAAATTTGTAAATTATTATTTGGCTCTTGCATCCATGGGATGGGAACAGTTCTATAATAATAATCATGTATTTGCAGTAGAAGATAGTGTTAAACGGGAAGAGTGTCAAATAGTTCCTGCCGTAATGATTGCTTACAGGGAAAAACTTTGTACATAACAGGCAACAAAACAGAAGCATCACATGTATATGGCAGTAGAATATTTGTAAATTATTATTTGGCTCTCGCATCCATGGGATGGGGACGGATCCATAATAACAATTATTATGTATTTGCAGTAGAAGATACTGTTAGAGGGGAAGAGTGTCAAATAGTTCCTGCCATAATGATTGGTTACAGGGAAAAACTTTGTGAATAAAAGGGAACAAAACAGAAGCATCACCTGTATATGGCAGTAGAATATTTGTAAATTATTATTTGGCTCTCGCATCCATGGGATGGGGAGGGATCTATAATAATAATTATGTATTTGCAGTAGAAGATACAGTTAAACGGGAGAGTGTCAAATAGTTCCTGCCGTAATGATTGCTTATAGGGAAAAACTGTGCATAACAGGGAGCAAAACATCACCTGTATATGGCAGTAGAATATTTGTAAATTATTATTTGGCTCTCGCATCCATGGGATGGGGACGGATCTATAATAATAATTATTATGTATTTGCAGTAGAAGATACTGTTAAACAGGAAGAGTGTCAAATAGTTCCTGCTGTAATGATTGGTTACAGGGAAAAACTGTGTGCATAACAGGGAACAAATCAGAAGCATCACCTGTATATGGCAGTAGAATATTTAGAAATTATTATTTGGCTCTTCGATCCATGGGATGGGGACGGATCTATAGTAATAATTATTATGTATTTGCAGTAGAAGATACTGTTAAATGGGAAGAGTGTCAAATAGTTCCTGCTGTAATGATTGGTTACAGGGAACAAAACAGAAGCATCACCTGTATATGGCAGTAGAATATTTGTAAATTATTATTTGGCTCTCGCATCCATGGGATGGGGACGGATCTATAATAATAATTATTATGTATTTGCAGTAGAAGATACTGTTAAACGGGAAGAGTGTCAAAAAGTTCCTGCCGTAATGATTGCTTACAGGGAAAAACTTTGTGCCTAAATGGGAGCAAACATTCACCTGTATATGGCAGTAGAATATTTGTAAATTATTATTTGGCTCTCGCATCCATGGGATGGAGACGGATCTATAATAATAATTATTATGTATTTGCAGTAGAAGATACTGTTAAACGGGAAGAGTGTCAAATAGTTCCTGCCGTAATGATTGGTTACAGGGAACAAAACAGAAGCATCACCTGTATATGGCAGTAGAATATTTGTAAATTATTATTTGGCTCTTGCATCCATGGGATGGGAACAGTTCTATAATAATAATCATGTATTTGCAGTAGAAGATAGTGTTAAACGGGAAGAGTGTCAAATAGTTCCTGCCGTAATGATTGCTTACAGGGAAAAACTGTGTGCATAACAGGGAACAAAACGGAAGCATCACCTGTATATGGCAGTAGAATATTTATAAATTATTATTTGGCTCTCGGATCCATGGGATGGGGACGGATCTATAATAATAATTATTATGTATTTGCAGTAGAAGATACTGTTAAACGGGAAGAGTGTCAAATAGCTCCTGCCGTAATGATTGGTTACAGGGAAAAACTGTGTGCATAACAGGGAACAAATCAGAAGCATCACCTGTATATGGCAGTAGAATATTTAGAAATTATTATTTGGCTCTTCGATCCATGGGATGGGGACGGATCTATAATAATAATTATTATGTATTTGCAGTAGAAGATACTGTTAAATGGGAAGAGTGTCAAATAGTTCCTGCTGTAATGATTGGTTACAGGGAACAAAACAGAAGCATCACCTGTATATGGCAGTAGAATATTTGTAAATTATTATTTGGCTCTCGCATCCATGGGATGGGGACGGATCTATAATAATAATTATTATGTATTTGCAGTAGAAGATACTGTTAAACGGGAAGAGTGTCAAAAAGTTCCTGCCGTAATGATTGCTTACAGGGAAAAACTTTGTGCCTAAATGGGAGCAAACATTCACCTGTATATGGCAGTAGAATATTTGTAAATTATTATTTGGCTCTCGCATCCATGGGATGGAGACGGATCTATAATAATAATTATTATGTATTTGCAGTAGAAGATACTGTTAAACGGGAAGAGTGTCAAATAGTTCCTGCCGTAATGATTGGTTACAGGGAACAAAACAGAAGCATCACCTGTATATGGCAGTAGAATATTTGTAAATTATTATTTGGCTCTTGCATCCATGGGATGGGAACAGTTCTATAATAATAATCATGTATTTGCAGTAGAAGATAGTGTTAAACGGGAAGAGTGTCAAATAGTTCCTGCCGTAATGATTGCTTACAGGGAAAAACTGTGTGCATAACAGGGAACAAAACGGAAGCATCACCTGTATATGGCAGTAGAATATTTATAAATTATTATTTGGCTCTCGGATCCATGGGATGGGGACGGATCTATAATAATAATTATTATGTATTTGCAGTAGAAGATACTGTTAAACGGGAAGAGTGTAAAATAGCTCCTGCCGTAATGATTGGTTACAGGGAAAAACTTTGTGCATAACAGGGAACAAAACAGAAGCATCACCTGTATATGGCAGTAGAATATTTGTAAATTATTATTTGGCTCTCGCATCCATGGGATGGGGACGGATCTATAATAATAATTATTACGTATTTGCAGTAGAAGATACTGTTAATCGGAAAGAGTGTCAAATAGTTCCTGCCGTAATGATTGGTTACAGGGAAAAACTGTGTGCATAACAGAGAACAAAACGGAAGCATCACATGTATATGGCAGTAGAATATTTATAAATTATTATTTGGCTCTCGGATCCATGGGATGGGGACGGATCTATAATATTTATTATGTATTTGCAGTAGAAGATACTGTTAAACGGGAAGAGTGTCAAATAGTTCCTGCCGTAATGATTGGTTACAGGGAACAAAACAGAATCATCACCTGTATATGGCAGTAGAATATTTGTAAATTATTATTTGGCTCTCGCATCCATGGGATGGGGACGGATCTATAGTAATAATTATTATGTATTTGCAGTTGAAGATACTGTTAAACGGGAAGAGTGTCAAATAGTTCCTGCCTTAATGATTGGCTAGAGGGAAAATCTTTGTGCATAACAGGGAACAAAACAGAAGCATCACCTGTATATGGCAGTAGAATATTTGTCAATTATTATTTGGCTCTCGCATCCATGGGATGGGGACGGATCTATAATAATAATTATTATGTATTTGCAGTAGAAGATACTGTTAAATGGGAAGAGTGTCAAATAGTTCCTGCCGTAATGATTGGTTACAGGGAAAAACTTTGTGCATAACAGGGAACAAAACAGAAGCATCACCTGTATATGGCAGTAGAATATTTGTAAATTATTATTTGGCTCTCGCATCCATGGGATGGGGACGGATATATAATAATAATTATGTATTTGCAGTAGAAGATACTGTTAAACGGGAAGAGTGTGAAGTAGTTCCTGCCGTAATGATTGCTTACAGGGAAAAACTTTGTGCATAGCAGGGAACAAAACAGAAGCATCACCTGTATATGGCAGTAGAATATTTGTAAATTAATTTTTGGCTCTCGCATCCATGGGATGGGGACGGATCTATAATAATAATTATTATGTATTTGCAGTAGAAGACACTGTTAAACGGGAAGAGTGTCAAATAGTTCCTGCCGTAATGATTGGTTACAGGGAAAAACATTGTGTATAACATGGAACAAAACAGAAGCATCACCTGTATATGGCAGTAGAATATTTGTAAATTATTATTTGGCTCTCGCATCCATGGGATGGGGACGGATCTATAATAATAATTATTATGTATTTGCAGTAGAAGATACTGTTAAACGGGAAGAGTGTCAAATAGTTCCTGCCGTAATGATTGCTTACAGGGAAAAACTTTGTGTCTAACAGGGAGCAGACCATCACCTGTATATGGCAGTAGAATATTTGTAAATTATTTGGCTCTCGCGTCCATGGGATGGAGACGGATCTATAATAATAATTATTATGTATTTGCAGCAGAAGATACTGTTAAACGGGAAGAGTGTCAAATAGTTCCTGCCGTAATGATTGGTTACAGGGAACAAAACAGAAGCATCACCTGTATATGGCAGTAGAATATTTGTAAATTATTATTTGGCTCTCGGATCCATGGGATGGGGACGGATCTATAATAATATTTATTATGTATTTGCAGTAGAAGATACTGTTAAACGGGAAGAGTGTCAAATAGTTCCTGCCGTAATGATTGGTTACAGGGAACAAAACAGAAGCATCAGCTGTATATGGCAGTAGAATATTTGTAAATTATTATTTGGCTCTCGCATCCATGGGATGGGGACGAATCTATAATAATAATTATTATGTATTTGCAGTAGAAGATACTGTTAGAGGGGAAGAGTGTCAAATAGTTCCTGCCGTAATGATTGGTTACAGGGAAAAACTTTGTGAATAAAAGGAAACAAAACAGAAGCATCACCTGTATATGGCAGTAGAATATTTGTAAATTATTATTTGGCTCTCGCATCCATGGGATGGGGAGGGATCTATAATAATAATTATGTATTTGCAGTAGAAGATACTGTTAAACGGGAGAGTGTCAAATAGTTCCTGCCGTAATGATTGCTTATAGGGAAAAACTTTGTGCATAACAGGGAGCAAAACATCACCTGTATATGGCAGTAGAATATTTGTAAATTATTATTTGGCTCTCGCATCCATGGGATGGGGACGGATCTATAATAATAATTATTATGTATTTGCAGTAGAAGATACTGTTAAACGGGAAGAGTGTCAAATAGTTCCTGCTGTAATGATTGGTTACAGGGAAAAACTGTGTGCATAACAGGGAACAAATCAGAAGCATCACCTGTATATGGCAGTAGAATATTTATAAATTATTATTTGGCTCTCGGATCCATGGGATGGGGACGGATCTATAATAATAATTATTATGTATTTGCAGTAGAAGATACTGTTAAATGGGAAGAGTGTCAAATAGTTCCTGCCGTAATGATTGGTTACAGGGAACAAAACAGAAGCATCACCTGTATATGGCAGTAGAATATTTGTAAATTATTATTTGGCTCTCGCATCCATGGGATGGGGACGGATCTATAATAATAATTATTATGTATTTGCAGTAGAAGATACTGTTAAACGGGAAGAGTGTCAAAAAGTTCCTGCCGTAATGATTGCTTACAGGGAAAAACTTTGTGCCTAAATGGGAGCAAACATTCACCTGTATATGGCAGTAGAATATTTGTAAATTATTATTTGGCTCTCGCATCCATGGGATGGAGACGGATCTATAATAATAATTATTATGTATTTGCAGTAGAAGATACTGTTAAACGGGAAGAGTGTCAAATAGTTCCTGCCGTAATGATTGGTTACAGGGAACAAAACAGAAGCATCACCTGTATATGGCAGTAGAATATTTGTAAATTATTATTTGGCTCTCGGATCCATGGGATGGGGACGGATCTATAATAATATTTATTATGTATTTGCAGTAGAAGATATTGTTAAACGAGAAGAGTGTCAAATAGTTCCTGCCGTAATGATTGGTTACAGGGAACAAAACAGAAGCATCACCTGTATATGGCAGTAGAATATTTGTAAATTATTATTTGGCTCTCACATCCATGGGATGGGGACGGATCTATAATAATAATTATTATGTATTTGCAGTAGAAGATACTGTTAAACGGGAAGAGTGTCAAATAGTTCCTGCCTTAATGATTGGCTACAGGGAAAATCTTTGTGCATAACAGGGAACAAAACAGAAGCATCACCTGTATATGGCAGTAGAATATTTGTAAATTATTATTTGGCTCTCGCATCCATGGGATGGGGACGGATATATAATAATAATTATGTATTTGCAGTAGAAGATACTGTTAAACGGGAAGAGTGTGAAGTAGTTCGTGCCGTAATGATTGCTTACAGGGAAAAACTTTGTGCATAGCAGGGAACAAAACAGAAGCATCACCTGTATATGGCAGTAGAATATTTGTAAATTAATTTTTGGCTCTCGCATCCATGGGTTGGGGACGGATCTATAATAATAATTATTATGTATTTGCAGTAGAAGACACTGTTAAACGGGAAGAGTGTCAAATAGTTCCTGCCGTAATGATTGGTTACAGGGAAAAACATTGTGTATAACATGGAACACAACAGAAGCATCACCTGTATATGGCAGTAGAATATTTGTAAATTATTATTTGGCTCTCGCATCCATGGGATGGGGACGGATCTATAATAATAATTATTATGTATTTGCAGTAGAAGATACTGTTAAACGGGAAGAGTGTCAAATAGTTCCTGCCGTAATGATTGCTTACAGGGAAAAACTTTGTGCCTAACAGGGAGCAAACCATCACCTGTATATGGCAGTAGAATATTTGTAAATTATTTGGCTCTCGCGTCCATGGGATGGAGACGGATCTATAATAATAATTATTATGTATTTGCAGTAGAAGATACTGTTAAACGGGAAGAGTGTCAAATAGTTCCTGCCGTAATGATTGGTTACAGGGAACAAAACAGAAGCATCACCTGTATATGGCAGTAGAATATTTGTAAATTATTATTTGGCTCTCGGATCCATGGGATGGGGACGGATCTATAATAATATTTATTATGTATTTGCAGTAGAAGATACTGTTAAACGGGAAGAGTGTCAAATAGTTCCTGCCGTAATGATTGGTTACAGGGAAAAACTTTGTGAATAAAAGGGAACAAAACAGAAGCATCACCTGTATATGGCAGTAGAATATTTGTAAATTATTATTTGGCTCTCGCATCCATGGGATGGGGAGGGATCTATAATAATAATTATGTATTTGCAGTAGAAGATACTGTTAAACGGGAGAGTGTCAAATAGTTCCTGCCGTAATGATTGCTTATAGGGAAAAACTTTGTGCATAACAGGGAGCAAAACATCACCTGTATATGGCAGTAGAATATTTGTAAATTATTATTTGGCTCTCGCATCCATGGGATGGGGACGGATCTATAATAATAATTATTATGTATTTGCAGTAGAAGATACTGTTAAACGGGAAGAGTGTCAAATAGTTCCTGCCGTAATGATTGGTTACAGGGAAAAACTGTGTGCATAACAGGGAACAAATCAGAAGCATCACCTGTATATGGCAGTAGAATATTTATAAATTATTATTTGGCTCTCGGATCCATGGGATGGGGACGGATCTATAATAATAATTATTATGTATTTGCAGTAGAAGATACTGTTAAATGGGAAGAGTGTCAAATAGTTCCTGCCGTAATGATTGGTTACAGGGAACAAAACAGAAGCATCACCTGTATATGGCAGTAGAATATTTGTAAATTATTATTTGGCTCTCGCATCCATGGGATGGGGACGGATCTATAATAATAATTATTATGTATTTGCAGTAGAAGATACTGTTAAACGGGAAGAGTGTCAAAAAGTTCCTGCCGTAATGATTGCTTACAGGGAAAAACTTTGTGCATAACAGGGAGCAAAACATCACCAGTATATGGCAGTAGAATATTTGTAAATTATTATTTGGCTCTCGCATCCATGGGATGGGGACGGATCTATAATAATAATTATTATGTATTTGCAGTAGAAGATACTGTTAAACGGGAAGAGTGTCAAATAGTTCCTGCCGTAATGATTGGTTACAGGGAACAAAACAGAAGCATCACCTGTATATGGCAGTAGAATATTTGTAAATTATTATTTGGCTCTCGCAACCATGGGATGGGGACGGATCTATAATAATAATTATTATGTATTTGCAGTAGAAGATACTGTTAAACGGGAAGAGTGTCAAATAGTTCCTGCCTTAATGATTGGCTACAGGGAAAATCTTTGTGCATAACAAGAAACAAAACAGAAGCATCACCTGTATATGGCAGTAGAATATTTGTAAATTATTATTTGGCTCTTGCATCCATGGGATGGGAACAGTTCTATAATAATAATCATGTATTTGCAGTAGAAGATAGTGTTAAACGGGAAGAGTGTCAAATAGTTCCTGCCGTAATGATTGCTTACAGGGAAAAACTTTGTACATAACAGGGAACAAAACAGAAGCATCACATGTATATGGCAGTAGAATATTTGTAAATTATTATTTGGCTCTCGCATCCATGGGATGGGGACGGATCCATAATAATAATTATTATGTATTTGCAGTAGAAGATACTGTTAGAGGGGAAGAGTGTCAAATAGTTCCTGCCGTAATGATTGGTTACAGGGAAAAACTTTGTGAATAAAAGGGAACAAAACAGAAGCATCACCTGTATATGGCAGTAGAATATTTGTAAATTATTATTTGGCTCTCGCATCCATGGGATGGGGAGGGATCTATAATAATAATTATGTATTTGCAGTAGAAGATACTGTTAAACGGGAGAGTGTCAAATAGTTCCTGCCGTAATGATTGCTTATAGGGAAAAACTTTGTGCATAACAGGGAGCAAAACATCACCAGTATATGGCAGTAGAATATTTGTAAATTATTATTTGGCTCTCGCATCCATGGGATGGGGACGGATCTATAATAATAATTATTATGTATTTGCAGTAGAAGATACTGTTAAACGGGAAGAGTGTCAAATAGTTCCTGCTGTAATGATTGGTTACAGGGAAAAACTGTGTGCATAACAGGGAACAAATCAGAAGCATCACCTGTATATGGCAGTAGAATATTTATAAATTATTATTTGGCTCTCGGATCCATGGGATGGGGACGGATCTATAATAATAATTATTATGTACTTGCAGTAGAAGATACTGTTAAATGGGAAGAGTGTCAAATAGTTCCTGCCGTAATGATTGGTTACAGGGAATAAAACAGAAGCATCACCTGTATATGGCAGTAGAATATTTGTAAATTATTATTTGGCTCTCGGATCCATGGGATGGGGACGGATCTATAATAATATTTATTATGTATTTGCAGTAGAAGATACTGTTAAACGGGAAGAGTGTCAAATAGTTCCTGCCGTAATGATTGGTTACAGGGAACAAAACAGAAGCATCACCTGTATATGGCAGTAGAATATTTGTAAATTATTATTTGGCT
Organism: Amblyomma maculatum; assembly: GCF_055883805.1. Lineage (NCBI taxonomy): Eukaryota > Metazoa > Arthropoda > Arachnida > Ixodida > Ixodidae > Amblyomma > Amblyomma maculatum. Next base: position 58,779,669 of record NC_139348.1, on the reverse strand, counting down.
CTCGCATCCATGGGATGGGGATGGATCTATAATAATAATTATTATGTATTTGCAGTAGAAGATACTGTTAAATGGGAAGAGTGTCAAATAGTTCCTGCCGTAATGATTGGTTACAGGGAAAAACTTTGTGCATAACAGGGAACAAAACAGAAGCATCACCTGTATATGGCAGTAGAATATTTGTAAATTATTATTTGGCTCTCGCATCCATGGGATGGGGACGGACATATAATAATAATTATGTATTTGCAGTAGAAGATACTGTTAAACGGGAAGAGTGTGAAATAGTTCCTGCCGTAATGATTGCTTACAGGGAAAAACTTTGTGCATAGCAGGGAACAAAACAGAAGCATCACCTGAATATGGCAGTAGAATATTTGTAAATTAATTTTTGGCTCTCGCATCCATGGGATGGGGACGGATCTATAATAATAATTATTATGTATTTGCAGTAGAAGACACTGTTAAACGGGAAGAGTGTCAAATAGTTCCTGCCGTAATGATTGGTTACAGGGAAAAACATTGTGTATAACATGGAACAAAACAGAAGCATCACCTGTATATGGCAGTAGAATATTTGTAAATTATTATTTGGCTCTCGCATCCATGGGATGGGGACAGATCTATAATAATAATTATTATGTATTTGCAGTAGAAGATACTGTTAAACGGGAAGAGTGTCAAATAGTTCCTGCCATAATGATTGCTTACCGGGAAAAACTTTGTGCCTATAAGGGAGCAAACCATCACCTGTATATGGCAGTAGAATATTTGTAAATTATTATTTGGCTCTCGCATCCATGGGATGGAGACGGATCTATAATAATAATTATTATGTATTTGCAGTAGAAGATACTGTTAAACGGGAATAGTGTCAAATAGTTCCTGCCGTAATGATTGGTTACAGGGAACAAAACAGAAGCATCACCTGTATATGGCAGTAGAATATTTGTAAATTATTATTTGGCTCTCGGATCCATGGGATGGGGACGGATCTATAATAATATTTATTATGTATTTGCAGTAGAAGATACTGTTAAACGGGAAGAGTGTCAAATAGTTCCTGCCGTAATGATTGGTTACAGGGAACAAAACAGAAGCATCACCTGTATATGGCAGTAGAATATTTGTAAATTATTATTTGGCTCTCGCATCCATGGGATGGGGACGGATCTATAATAATAATTATTATGTATTTGCAGTAGAAGATACTGTTAAACGGGAAGAGTGTCAAATAGTTCCTGCCGTAATGATTGGTTACAGGGAAAAACTGTGTGCATAACAGGGAACAAAACGGAAGCATCACCTGTATATGGCAGTAGAATATTTGTAAATTATTATTTGGCTCTCGCATCCATGGGATGGGGACGGATCTATAATAATAATTATTACGTATTTGCAGTAGAAGATACTGGTAAACGGAAAGAGTGTCAAATAGTTCCTGCCGTAATGATTGGTTACAGGGAAAAACTGTGTGCATAACAGGGAACAAAACGGAAGCATCACCTGTATATGGCAGTTGAATATTTATAAATTATTATTTGGCTCTCGGATCCATGGGATGGGGACGGATCTATAATAATATTTATTATGTATTTGCAGTAGAAGATACTGTTAAATGGGAAGAGTGTCAAATAGCTCCTGCCGTAATGATTGGTTACAGGGAAAAACTGTGTGCATAACAGGGAACAAATCAGAAGCATCACCTGTATATGGCAGTAGAATATTTATAAATTATTATTTGGCTCTCGGATCCATGGGATGGGGACGGATCTATAATAATAATTATTATGTATTTGCAGTAGAAGATACTGTTAAATGGGAAGAGTGTCAAATAGTTCCTGCCGTAATGATTGGTTACAGGGAAAAACTTTGTGCCTAAATGGGAGCAAACATTCACCTGTATATGGCAGTAGAATATTTGTAAATTATTATTTGGCTCTCGCATCCATGGGATGGAGACGGATCTATAATAATAATTATTATGTATTTGCAGTAGAAGATAATGTTAAACGGGAAGAGTGTCAAATAGTTCCTGCCGTAATGATTGGTTACAGGGAACAAAACAGAAGCATCACCTGTATATGGCAGTAGAATATTTGTAAATTATTATTTGGCTCTCGGATCCATGGGATGGAGACGGATCTATAATAATAATTATTATGTATTTGCAGTAGAAGATAATGTTAAACGGGAAGAGTGTCAAATAGTTCCTGCCGTAATGATTGGTTACAGGGAACAAAACAGAAGCATCACCTGTATATGGCAGTAGAATATTTGTAAATTATTATTTGGCTCTCGGATCCATGGGATGGGGACGGATCTATAATAATATTTATTATGTATTTGCAGTAGAAGATACTGTTAAACGGGAAGAGTGTCAAATAGTTCCTGCCGTAATGATTGGTACAGGGAACAAAACAGAAGCATCACCTGTATATGGCAGTAGAATATTTGTAAATTATTATTTGGCTCTCGCATCCATGGGATGGGGACGGATCTATAATAATAATTATTATGTATTTGCAGTAGAAGATACTGTTAAACGGGAAGAGTGTCAAATAGTTCCTGCCTTAATGATTGGCTACAGGGAAAATCTTTGTGCATAACAGGAAACAAAACAGAAGCATCACCTGTATATGGCAGTAGAATATTTGTCAATTATTATTTGGCTCTCGCATCCATGGGATGGGGACGGATCTATAATAATAATTATTATGTATTTGCAGTAGAAGATACTGTTAAATGGGAAGAGTGTCAAATAGTTCCTGCCGTAATGATTGGTTACAGGGAAAAACTTTGTGCATAACAGGGAACAAAACAGAAGCATCACCTGTATATGGCAGTAGAATATTTGTAAATTATTATTTGGCTCTCGCATCCATGGGATGGGGACGGACATATAATAATAATTATGTATTTGCAGTAGATGATACTGTTAAACGGGAAGAGTGTGAAATAGTTCCTGCCGTAATGATTGCTTACAGGGAAAAACTTTGTGCATAGCAGAGAACAAAACAGAAGCATCACCTGAATATGGCAGTAGAATATTTGTAAATTAATTTTTGGCTCTCGCATCCATGGGATGGGGACGGATCTATAATAATAATTATTATGTATTTGCAGTAGAAGACACTGTTAAACGGGAAGAGTGTCAAATAGTTCCTGCCGTAATGATTGGTTACAGGGAAAAACATTGTGTATAACATGGAACAAAACAGAAGCATCACCTGTATATGGCAGTAGAATATTTGTAAATTATTATTTGGCTCTCGCATCCATGGGATGGGGACGGATCTATAATAATAATTACTATGTATTTGCAGTAGAAGATACTGTTAAACGGGAAGAGTGTCAAATAGTTCCTGCCATAATGATTGCTTACAGGGAAAAACTTTGTGCCTAACAGGGAGCAAACCATCACCTGTATATGGCAGTAGAATATTTGTAAATTATTATTTGGCTCTCGCATCCATGGGATGGAGACGGATCTATAATAATAATTATTATGTATTTGCAGTAGAAGATACTGTTAAACGGGAATAGTGTCAAATAGTTCCTGCCGTAATGATTGGTTACAGGGAACAAAACAGAAGCATCACCTGTATATGGCAGTAGAATATTTGTAAATTATTATTTGGCTCTCGGATCCATGGGATGGGGACGGATCTATAATAATATTTATTATGTATTTGCAGTAGAAGATACTGTTAAACGGGAAGAGTGTCAAATAGTTCCTGCCGTAATTATTGGTTACAGGGAACAAAACAGAAGCATCACCTGTATATGGCAGTAGAATATTTGTAAATTATTATTTGGCTCTCGCATCCATGGGATGGGGACGGATCTATAATAATAATTATTATGTATTTGCAGTAGAAGATACTGTTAAACGGGAAGAGTGTCAAAAAGTTCCTGCCGTAATGATTGCTTACAGGGAAAAACTTTGTGCCTAAATGGGAGCAAACATTCACCTGTATATGGCAGTAGAATATTTGTAAATTATTATTTGGCTCTCGCATCCATGGGATGGGGACGGATCTATAATAATATTTATTATGTATTTGCAGTAGAAGATACTGTTAAACGGGAAGAGTGTCAAATAGTTCCTGCCGTAATGATTGGTTACAGGGAACAAAACAGAAGCATCACCTGTATATGGCAGTAGAATATTTGTAAATTATTATTTGGCTCTCGGATCCATGGGATGGGGACGGATCTATAATAATATTTATTATGTATTTGCAGTAGAAGATACTGTTAAACGGGAAGAGTGTCAAATAGTTCCTGCCGTAATGATTGGTTACAGGGAACAAAACAGAAGCATCACCTGTATATGGCAGTAGAATATTTGTAAATTATTATTTGGCTCTCGCATCCATGGGATGGGGACGGATCTATAATAATAATTATTATGTATTTGCAGTAGAAGATACTGTTAAACGGGAAGAGTGTCAAATAGTTCCTGCCTTAATGATTGGCTACAGGGAAAATCTTTGTGCATAACAGGAAACAAAACAGAAGCATCACCTGTATATGGCAGTAGAATATTTGTCAATTATTATTTGGCTCTCGCATCCATGGGATGGGGACGGATCTATAATAATAATTATTATGTATTTGCAGTAGAAGATACTGTTAAATGGGAAGAGTGTCAAATAGTTCCTGCCGTAATGATTGGTTACAGGGAAAAACTTTGTGCATAACAGGGAACAAAACAGAAGCATCAACTGTATATGGCAGTAGAATATTTGTAAATTATTATTTGGCTCTCGCATCCATGGGATGGGGACGGACATATAATAATAATTATGTATTTGCAGTAGAAGATACTGTTAAACGGGAAGAGTGTGAAATAGTTCCTGCCGTAATGATTGCTTACAGGGAAAAACTTTGTGCATAGCAGGGAACAAAACAGAAGCATCACCTGAATATGGCAGTAGAATATTTGTAAATTAATTTTTGGCTCTCGCATCCATGGGATGGGGACGGATCTATAATAATAATTATTATGTATTTGCAGTAGAAGACACTGTTAAACGGGAAGAGTGTCAAATAGTTCCTGCCGTAATGATTGGTTACAGGGAAAAACATTGTGTATAACATGGAACAAAACACAAGCATCACCTGTATATGGCAGTAGAATATTTGTAAATTATTATTTGGCTCTCGCATCCATGGGATGGGGACGGATCTATAATAATAATTATTATGTATTTGCAGTAGAAGATACTGTTAAACGGGAAGAGTGTCAAATAGTTCCTGCCATAATGATTGCTTACCGGGAAAAACTTTGTGCCTAACAGGGAGCAAACCATCACCTGTATATGGCAGTAGAATATTTGTAAATTATTATTTGGCTCTCGCATCCATGGGATGGAGACGGATCTATAATAATAATTATTATGTATTTGCAGTAGAAGATACTGTTAAACGGGAATAGTGTCAAATAGTTCCTGCCGTAATGATTGGTTACAGGGAACAAAACAGAAGCATCACCTGTATATGGCAGTAGAATATTTGTAAATTATTATCTGGCTCTCGGATCCATGGGATGGGGACGGATCTATAATAATATTTATTATGTATTTGCAGTAGAAGATACTGTTAAACGGGAAGAGTGTCAAATAGTTCCTGCCGTAATGATTGGTTACAGGGAACAAAACAGAAGCATCACCTGTATATGGCAGTAGAATATTTGTAAATTATTATTTGGCTCTCGCATCCATGGGATGGGGACGGATCTATAATAATAATTATTATGTATTTGCAGTAGAAGATACTGTTAAACGGGAAGAGTGTCAAATAGTTCCTGCCGTAATGATTGGTTACAGGGAAAAACTGTGTGCATAACAGGGAACAAAACGGAAGCATCACCTGTATATGGCAGTAGAATATTTATAAATTATTATTTGACTCTCGGATCCATGGGATGGGGACGGATCTATAATAATAATTATTATGTATTTGCAGTAGAAGATACTGTTAAACGGGAAGAGTGTCAAATAGCTCCTGCCGTAATGATTGGTTACAGGGAAAAACTGTGCATAACAGGGAACAAAACAGAAGCATCACCTGTATATGGCAGTAGAATATTTGTAAATTATTATTTGGCTCTCGCATCCATGGGATGGGGACGGATCTATAATAATAATTATTACGTATTTGCAGTAGAAGATACTGGTAAACGGAAAGAGTGTCAAATAGTTCCTGCCGTAATGATTGGTTACAGGGAAAAACTGTGTGCATAACAGGGAACAAAACGGAAGCATCACCTGTATATGGCAGTTGAATATTTATAAATTATTATTTGGCTCTCGGATCCATGGGATGGGGACGGATCTATAATAATATTTATTATGTATTTGCAGTAGAAGATACTGTTAAATGGGAAGAGTGTCAAATAGCTCCTGCCGTAATGATTGGTTACAGGGAAAAACTGTGTGCATAACAGGGAACAAATCAGAAGCATCACCTGTATATGGCAGTAGAATATTTATAAATTATTATTTGGCTCTCGGATCCATGGGATGGGGACGGATCTATAATAATAATTATTATGTATTTGCAGTAGAAGATACTGTTAAATGGGAAGAGTGTCAAATAGTTCCTGCCGTAATGATTGGTTACAGGGAACAAAACAGAAGCATCACCTGTATATGGCAGTAGAATATTTGTAAATTATTATTTGGCTCTCGCATCCATGGGATGGGGACGGATCTATAATAATTATTATTATGTATTTGCAGTAGAAGATACTGTTAAACGGGAAGAGTGTCAAAAAGTTCCTGCCGTAATGATTGCTTACAGGGAAAAACTTTGTGCCTAAATGGGAGCAAACATTCACCTGTATATGGCAGTAGAATATTTGTAAATTATTATTTGGCTCTCGCATCCATGGGATGGAGACGGATCTATAATAATAATTATTATGTATTTGCAGTAGAAGATACTGTTAAACGGGAAGAGTGTCAAATAGTTCCTGCCGTAATGATTGGTTACAGGGAACAAAACAGAAGCATCACCTGTATATGGCAGTAGAATATTTGTAAATTATTATTTGGCTCTCGGATCCATGGGATGGGGACGGATCTATAATAATATTTATTATGTATTTGCAGTAGAAGATACTGTTAAACGGGAAGAGTGTCAAAAAGTTCCTGCCGTAATGATTGGTTACAGGGAACAAAACAGAAGCATCACCTGTATATGGCAGTAGAATATTTGTAAATTATTATTTGGCTCTCGCATCCATGGGATGGGGACGGATCTATAATAATAATTATTATGTATTTGCAGTAGAAGATACTGTTAAACGGGAAGAGTGTCAAATAGTTCCTGCCTTAATGATTGGCTACAGGGAAAATCTTTGTGCATAACAGGAAACAAAACAGAAGCATCACCTGTATATGGCAGTAGAATATTTGTCAATTATTATTTGGCTCTCGCATCCATGGGATGGGGACGGATCTATAATAATAATTATTATGTATTTGCAGTAGAAGATACTGTTAAATGGGAAGAGTGTCAAATAGTTCCTGCCGTAATGATTGGTTACAGGGAAAAACTTTGTGCATAACAGGGAACAAAACAGAAGCATCACCTGTATATGAGAGTAGAATATTTGTAAATTATTATTTGGCTCTCGCATCCATGGGATGGGGACGGACATATAATAATAATTATGTATTTGCAGTAGAAGATACTGTTAAACGGGAAGAGTGTGAAATAGTTCCTGCCGTAATGATTGCTTACAGGGAAAAACTTTGTGCATAGCAGGGAACAAAACAGAAGCATCACCTGAATATGGCAGTAGAATATTTGTAAGTTAATTTTTGGCTCTCGCATCCATGGGATGGGGACGGATCTATAATAATAATTATTATGTATTTGCAGTAGAAGACACTGTTAAACGGGAAGAGTGTCAAATAGTTCCTGCCGTAATGATTGGTTACAGGGAAAAACATTGTGTATAACATGGAAGAAAACAGAAGCATCACCTGTATATGGCAGTAGAATATTTGTAAATTATTATTTGGCTCTCGCATCCATGGGATGGGGACGGATCTATAATAATAATTATTATGTATTTGCAGTAGAAGATACTGTTAAACGGGAAGAGTGTCAAATAGTTCCTGCCATAATGATTGCTTACAGGGAAAAACTTTGTGCCTAACAGGGAGCAAACCATCACCTGTATATGGCAGTAGAATATTTGTAAATTATTATTTGGCTCTCGCATCCATGGGATGGAGACGGATCTATAATAATAATTATTATGTATTTGCAGTAGAAGATACTGTTAAACGGGAATAGTGTCAAATAGTTCCTGCCGTAATGATTGGTTACAGGGAACAAAACAGAAGCATCACCTGTATATGGCAGTAGAATATTTGTAAATTATTATTTGGCTCTCGGATCCATGGGATGGGGACGGATCTATAATAATATTTATTACGTATTTGCAGTAGAAGATACTGTTAAACGGGAAGAGTGTCAAATAGTTCCTGCCGTAATTATTGGTTACAGGGAACAAAACAGAAGCATCACCTGTATATGGCAGTAGAATATTTGTAAATTATTATTTGGCTCTCGCATCCATGGGATGGGGACGGATCTATAATAATAATTATTATGTATTTGCAGTAGAAGATACTGTTAAAGGGAAGAGTGTCAAATAGTTCCTGCCGTAATGATTGGTTACAGGGAAAAACTGTGTGCATAACAGGGAACAAAACGGAAGCATCACCTGTATATGGCAGTAGAATATTTATAAATTATTATTTGACTCTCGGATCCATGGGATGGGGACGGATCTATAATAATAATTATTATGTATTTGCAGTATAAGATACTGTTAAACGGGAAGAGTGTCAAATAGCTCCTGCCGTAATGATTGGTTACAGGGAAAAACTTTGTGCATAACAGGGAAAACAGAAGCATCACCTGTATATGGCAGTAGAATATTTGTAAATTATTATTTGGCTCTCGCATCCATGGGATGGGGACGGATCTATAATAATAATTATTATGTATTTGCAGTAGAAGATACTGTTAAACGGGAAGAGTGTCATATAGTTCCTGCCTTAATGATTGGCTACAGTGAAAATCTTTGTGCATAACAGGGAACAAAACAGAAGCATCACCTGTATATGGCAGTAGAATATTTGTCAATTATTATTTGGCTCTCGCATCCATGGGATGGGGACGGATCTATAATAATATTATTATGTATTTGCAGTAGAAGATACTGTTAAATGGGAAGAGTGTCAAATAGTTCCTGCCGTAATGATTGGTTACAGGGAAAAACTTTGTGCATAACAGGGAACAAAACAGAAGCATCACCTGTATATGGCAGTAGAATATTTGTAAATTATTATTTGGCTCTCGCATCCATGGGATGGGGACGGATATATAATAATAATTATGTATTTGCAGTAGAAGATACTGTTAAACGGGAAGAGTGTGAAATAGTTCCTGCCGTAATGATTGCTTACAGGGAAAAACTTTGTGCATAGCAGGGAACAAAACAGAAGCATCACCTGTATATGGCAGTAGAATATTTGTAAATTAATTTCTGGCTCTCGCATCCATGGGATGGGGACGGATCTATAATAATAATTATTATGTATTTGCAGTAGAAGACACTGTTAAACGGGAAGAGTGTCAAATAGTTCCTGCCGTAATGATTGGTTACAGGGAAAAACATTGTGTATAACATGGAACAAAACAGAAGCATCACCTGTATATGGCAGTAGAATATTTGTAAATTATTATTTGGCTCTCGCATCCATGGGATGGGGACGGATCTATAATAATAATTATTAGGTATTTACAGCAGAAGATACTGTTAAACGGGAAGAGTGTCAAATAGTTCCTGCCGTAATGATTGGTTACAGGGAAAAACTTTGTGCATAACAGGGAACAAAACAGAAGCATCACTTGTATATGGCAGTAGAATATTTGTAAATTATTATTTGGCTCTTGCATCCATGGGATGGGAACGGTTCTATAATAATAATCATGTATTTGCAGTAGAAGATAGTGTTAAACGGGAAGAGTGTCAAATAGTTCCTGCCGTAATGATTGCTTACAGGGAAAAACTTTGTGCATAGCAGGGAACAAAACAGAAGCATCACCTGTATATGGCAGTAGAATATTTGTAAATTATTATTTCGCTCTCGCATCCATGGGATGGGGACGGATCTATAATAATAATTATTATGTATTTGCAGTAGAAGATACTGTTAGAGGGGAAGAGTGTCAAATAGTTCCTGCCGTAATGATTGGTTACAGGGAAAAACTTTGTGAATAACAGGGAACAAAACAGAAGCATCACCTGTATATGGCAGTAGAATATTTGTAAATTATTATTTGGCTCTCGCATCCATGGGATGGGGAGGGATCTATAATAATATATATGTATTTGCAGTAGAAGATACTGTTAAACGGGAGAGTGTCAAATAGTTCCTGCCGTAATGATTGCTTATAGGGAAAAACTTTGTGCATAACAGGGAGCAAACATCACCTGTATATGGCAGTAGAATATTTGTAAATTATTATTTGGCTCTCGCATCCATGGGATGGGGACGGATCTATAATAATAATTATTATGTATTTGCAGTAGAAGATACTGTTAAACGGGAAGAGTGTCAAATAGTTCCTGTTACAGGGAAAAACTGTGTGCATAACAGGGAACAAATCAGAAGCATCACCTGTATATGGCAGTAGAATATTTATAAATTATTATTTGGCTCTCGGATCCATGGGATGGGGACGGATCTATAATAATAATTATTATGTATTTGCAGTAGAAGATACTGTTAAACGGGAAGAGTGTCAAATAGTTCCTGCCGTAATGATTGGTTACAGGGAACAAAACAGAAGCATCACCTGTATATGGTAGTAGAATATTTGTAAATTATTATTTGGCTCTCGCATCCATGGGATGGGGACGGATCTATATTAATAATTATTATGTATTTGCAGTAGAAGATACTGTTAAACGGGAAGAGTGTCAAATAGTTCCTGCCGTAATGATTGCTTACAGGGAAAAACTTTGTGCCTAACAGGGAGCAAACCATCACCTGTATATGGCAGTAGAATATTTGTAAATTATTTTTTGGCTCTCGCATCCATGGGATGGAGACGGATCTATAATAATAATTATTATGTATTTGCAGTAGAAGATACTGTTAAACGGGAAGAGTGTCAAATAGTTCCTGCCGTAATGATTGGTTACAGGGAACAAAACAGAAGCATCACCTGTATATGGCAGTAGAATATTTGTAAATTATTATTTGGCTCTAGGATCCATGGGATGGGGACGGATCTATAATATTATTTATTATGTATTTGCAGTAGAAGATACTGTTAAACGGGAAGAGTGTCAAATAGTTCCTGCCGTAATGATTGGTTACAGGGAACAAAACAGAAGCATCACCTGTATATGGCAGTAGAATATTTGTAAATTATTATTTGGCTCTCGCATCCATGGGATGGGGACGGATCTATAATAATAATTATTATGTATTTGCAGTAGAAGATACTGTTAAACGGGAAGAGTGTCAAATAGTTCCTGCCGTAATGATTGGTTACAGGGAAAAACTGTGTGCATAACAGGGAACAAAACGGAAGCATCACCTGTATATGGCAGTAGAATATTTATAAATTATTATTTGGCTCTCGGATCCATGGGATGGGGACGGATCTATAATAATAATTATTATGTATTTGCAGTAGAAGATACTGTTAAACGGGAAGAGTGTCAAATAGCTCCTGCCGTAATGATTGGTTACAGGGAAAAACTTTGTGCATAACAGGGAACAAAACAGAAGCATCACCTGTATATGGCAGTAGAATATTTGTAAATTATTATTTGGCTCTCGCATACATGGGATGGGGACGGATCTATAATAATAATTATTACGTATTTGCAGTAGAAGATACTGTTAAACGGAAAGAGTGTCAAATAGTTCCTGCCGTAATGATTGGTTACAGGGAAAAACTGTGTGCATAACAGGGAACAAAACGGAAGCATCACATGTATATGGCAGTGGAATATTTATAAATTATTATTTGGCTCTCGGATCCATGGGATGGGGACGGATCTATAATAATATTTATTATGTATTTGCAGTAGAAGATACTGTTAAATGGGAAGAGTGTCAAATAGCTCCTGCCGTAATGATTGGTTACAGGGAAAAACTTTGTGCATAACAGGGAACAAAACAGAAGCATCACCTGTATATGGCAGTAGAATATTTGTAAATTATTATTTGGCTCTTGCATCCATGGGATGGGAACGGTTCTATAATAATAATCATGTATTTGCAGTAGAAGATAGTGTTAAACGGGAAGAGTGTCAAATAGTTCCTGCCGTAATGATTGCTTACAGGGAAAAACTTTGTACATAACAGGGAACAAAACAGAAGCATCACATGTATATGGCAGTTGAATATTTGTAAATTATTATTTGGCTCTCGCATCCATGGGATGGGGACGGATCTATAATAATAATTATTATGTATTTGCAGTAGAAGATACTGTTAGAGGGGAAGAGTGTCAAATAGTTCCTGCCGTAATGATTGGTTACAGGGAAAAACTGTGAATAACAGGGAACAAAACAGAAGCATCACCTGTATATGGCAGTAGAATATTTGTAAATTATTATTTGGCTTTCGCATCCATGGGATGGGGAGGGATCTATAATAATAATTATGTATTTGCAGTAGAAGATACTGTTAAACGGGAGAGTGTCAAATAATTCCTGCCGTAATGATTGCTTCTAGGGAAAAACTTTGTGCATAACAGGGAGCAAAACATCACCTGTATATGGCAGTAGAATATTTGTAAATTATTATTTAGCTCTCGCATCCATGGGATGGGGACAGATCTATAATAATAATTATTATGTATTTGCAGTAGAAGATACTGTTAAACGGGAAGAGTGTCAAAAAGTTCCTGCCGTAATGATTGGTTACAGGGAAAAACTGTGTGCATAACAGGGAACAAATCAGAAGCATCACCTGTATATGGCAGTAGAATATTTATAAATTATTATTTGGCTCTCGGATCCATGGGATGGGGACGGATCTATAATAATAATTATTATGTATTTGCAGTAGAAGATACTGTTAAACGGGAAGAGTGTCAAATAGTTCCTGCCGTAATGATTGGTTACAGGGAACAAAACAGAAGCATCACCTGTATATGGCAGTAGAATATTTGTAAATTATTATTTGGCTCTCGGATCCATGGGATGGGGACGGATCTATAATAATAATTATTATGTATTTGCAGTAGAAGATACTGTTAAACGGGAAGAGTGTCAAATAGTTCCTGCCGTAATGATTGCTTACAGGGAAAAACTTTGTGCCTAACAGGGAGCAAACCATCACCTGTATATGGCAGTAGAATATTTGTAAATTATTATTTGGCTCTCGCATCCATGGGATGGAGACGCATCTATAATAATAATTATTATGTATTTGCAGTAGAAGATACTGTTAAACGGGAAGAGTGTCAAATAGTTCCTGCCATAATGATTGGTTACAGGGAACAAAACAGAAGCATCACCTGTATATGGCAGTAGAATATTTGTAAATTATTATTTGGCTCTCGCATCCATGGGATGGGGAGGGATCTATAATAATAATTATGTATTTGCAGTAGAAGATACTGTTAAACGGGAGAGTGTCAAATAGTTCCTGCCGTAATGATTGCTTATAGGGAAAAACTTTGTGCATAACAGGGAGGAAAACATCACCTGTATATGGCAGTAGAATATTTGTAAATTATTATTTGGCTCTCGCATCCATGGGATGGGGACGGATCTATAATAATAATTATTATGTATTTGCAGTAGAAGATACTGTTAAACGGGAAGAGTGTCAAATAGTTCCTGCCGTAATGATTGGTTACAGGGAAAAACTGTGTGCATAACAGGGAACAAATCAGAAGCATCACCTGTATATGGCAGTAGAATATTTATAAATTATTATTTGGCTCTCGGATCCATGGGATGGGGAGGGATCTATAATAATAATTATTATGTATTTGCAGTAGAAGATACTGTTAAACGGGAAGAGTGTCAAATAGTTCCTGCCGTAATGATTGGTTACAGGGAACAAAACAGAAGCATCACCTGTATATGGCAGTAGAATATTTGTAAATTATTATTTGGCTCTCGCATCCATGGGATGGGGACGGATCTATAATAATAATTATTATGTATTTGCAGTAGAAGATACTGTTAAACGGGAAGAGTGTCAAATAGTTCCTGCCGTAATGATTGCTTACAGGGAAAAACTTTGTGCCTAACAGGGAGCAAACCATCACCTGTATATGGCAGTAGAATATTTGTAAATTATTATTTGGCTCTCGCATCCATGGGATGGAGACGGATCTATAATAATAATTATTATGTATTTGCAGTAGAAGATACTGTTAAACGGGAAGAGTGTCAAATAGTTCCTGCCGTAATGATTGGTTACAGGGAACAAAACAGAAGCATCACCTGTATATGGCAGTAGAATATTTGTAAATTATTATTTGGCTCTCGGATCCATGGGATGGGGACGGATCTATAATAATATTTATTATGTATTTGCAGTAGAAGATACTGTTAAACGGAAAGAGTGCCAAATAGTTCCTGCCGTAATGATTGGTTACAGGGAACAAAACAGAAGCATCACCTGTATATGGCAGTAGAATATTTGTAAATTATTATTTGGCTCTCGCATCCATGGGATGGGGACGGATCTATAATAATAATTATTATGTATTTGCAGTAGAAGATACTGTTAAACGGGAAGAGTGTCAAATAGTTCCTGCCGTAATGATTGGTTACAGGGAAAAACTGTGTGCATAACAGGGAACAAAACGGAAGCATCACCTGTATATGGCAGTAGAATATTTATAAATTATTATTTGGCTCTCGGATCCATGGGATGGGGACGGATCTATAATAATAATTATTATGTATTTGCAGTAGAAGATACTGTTAAACGGGAAGAGTGTCAAATAGCTCCTGCCTTAATGATTGGTTACAGGGAAAAACTTTGTGCATAACAGGGAACAAAACAGAAGCATCACCTGTATATGGCAGTAGAATATTTGTAAATTATTATTTGGCTCTCGCATCCATGGGATGGGGACGGATCTATAATAATAATTATTACGTATTTGCAGTAGAAGATACTGTTAAACGGAAAGAGTGTCAAATAGTTCCTGCCGTAATGATTGGTTACAGGGAAAAACTGTGTGCATAACAGGGAACAAAACGGAAGCATCACATGTATATAGCAGTAGAATATTTATAAATTATTATTTGGCTCTCGGATCCATGGGATGGGGACGGATCTATAATAATATTTATTATGTATTTGCAGTAGAAGATACTGTTAAATGGGAAGAGTGCCAAATAGCTCCTGCCGTAATGATTGGTTACAGGGAAAAACATTGTGCATAACAGGGAACAAAACAGAAGCATCACCTGTATATGGCAGTAGAATATTTGTAAATTATTATTTGTCTCTTGCATCCATGGGATGGGAACGGTTCTATAATAATAATCATGTATTTGCAGTAGAAGATAGTGTTAAATGGGAAGAGTGTCAAATAGTTCCTGCCGTAATGATTGCTTACAGGGAAAAACTTTGTACATAACAGGGAACAAAACAGAAGCATCACGTGTATATGGCAGTAGAATATTTGTAAAATATTATTTGGCTCTCGCATCCATGGGATGGGGACGGATCTATAATAATAATTATTATGTATTTGCAGTAGAAGATACTGTTAAAGGGGAAGAGTGTCAAATAGTTCCTGCCGTAATGATTGGTTACAGGGAAAAACTTTGGGAATAACAGGGAACAAAACAGAAGCATCACCTGTATATGACAGTAGAATATTTGTAAATTATTATTTGGCTCTAGCATCCATGGGATGGGGAGGGATCTATAATAATAATTATGTATTTGCAGTAGAAGATACTGTTAAACGGGAGAGTGTCAAATAGTTCCTGCCGTAATGATTGGTTATAGGGAAAAACTTTGTGCATAACAGGGAGCAAACCATCACCTGTATATGGCAGTAGAATATTTGTAAATTATTATTTGGCTCTCGCATCCATGGGATGGGGACGGATCTATAATAATAATTATTATGTATTTGCAGTAGAAGATACTGTTAAACGGGAAGAGTGTCAAATAGTTCCTGCCGTAATGATTGGTTACAGGGAAAAACTTTGTGCATAACAGGGAACAAAACAGAAGCATCACCTGTATATGGCAGTAGAATATTTGTAAATTATTATTTGGCTCTCGCATCCATGGGATGGGGACGGATCTATAATAATAATTATTATGTATTTGCAGTAGAAGATACTGTTAAACGGGAAGAGTGTCAAATAGTTCCTGCCTTAATGATTGGCTACAGGGAAAATCTTTGTGCATAACAGGGAACAAAACAGAAGCATCACCTGTATATGCCAGTAGAATATTTGTCAATTATTATTTCGCTCTCGCATCCATGGGATAGGGACGGATCTATAATAATAATTATTATGTATTTGCAGTAGAAGATACTGTTAAATGGGAAGAGTGTCAAATAGTTCCTGCCGTAATGATTGGTTACAGGGAAAAACTTTGTGCATAACAGGGAACAAAACAGAAGCATCACCTGTATATGGCAGTAGAATATTTGTAAATTATTATTTGGCTCTCGCATCCATGGGATGGGGACGGATATATAATAATAATTATGTATTTGCAGTAGAAGATACTGTTAAACGGGAAGAGTGTGAAATAGTTCCTGCCATAATGATTGCTTACAGGGAAAAACTTTGTGCATAGCAGGGAACAAAACAGAAGCATCACCTGTATATGGCAGTAGAATATTTGTAAATTAATTTTTGGCTCTCGCATCCATGGGATGGGGACGGATCTATAATAATAATTATTATGTATTTGCAGTAGAAGACACTGTTAAACGGGAAGAGTGTCAAATAGTTCCTGCCGTAATGATTGGTTACAGGGAAAAACATTGCGTATAACATGGAACAAACCAGAAGCATCACCTGTATATGGCAGTAGAATATTTGTAAATGATTATTTGGCTCTCGCATCCATGGGATGGGGACGGATCTATAATAATAATTATTATGTATTTGCAGTAGAAGATACTGTTAAACGGGAAGAGTGTCAAATAGTTCCTGCCGTAATGATTGCTGACAGGGAAAAACTTTGTGCCTAACAGGGAGCAAACCATCACCTGTATATGGCAGTAGAATATTTGTAAATTATTATTTGGCTCTCGCATCCATGGGATGGAGACGGATCTATAATAATAATTATTATGTATTTGCAGTAGAAGATACTGTTAAACGGGAAGAGTGTCAAATAGTTCCTGCCGTAATGATTGGTTACAGGGAACAAAACAGAAGCATCACCTGTATATGGCAGTAGAATATTTGTAAATTATTATTTGGCTCTCGGATCCATGGGATGGGGACGGATCTATAATAATATTTATTATGTATTTGCAGTAGAAGATACTGTTAAACGGGAAGAGTGTCAAATAGTTCCTGCCGTAATGATTGGTTACAGGGAACAAAACAGAAGCATCACCTGTATATGGCAGTAGAATATTTGTAAATTATTTTTTGGCTCTCGCATCCATGGGATGGGGACGGATCTATAATAATAATTATTATGTATTTACAGTAGAAGATACTGTTAAATGGGAAGAGTGTCAAATAGTTCCTGCCATAATGATTGGTTACAGGGAAAAACTGTGTGCATAACAGGGAACAAAACGGAAGCATCACCTGTATATGGCAGTAGAATATTTATAAATTATTATTTGGCTCTCGGATCCATGGGATGGGGACGGATCTATAATAATAATTATTATGTATTTGCAGTAGAAGATACTGTTAAATGGGAAGAGTGTCAAATAGCTCCTGCCGTAATGATTGGTTACAGGGAAAAACTTTGTGCATAACAGGGAACAAAACAGAAGCATCACCTGTATATGGCAGTAGAATATTTGTAAATTATTATTTGGCTCTCGCATCCATGGGATGGGGACGGATATATAATAATAATTATTACGTATTTGCAGTAGAAGATACTGTTAAACGGAAAGAGTGTCAAATAGTTCCTGCCGTAATGATTGGTTACAGGGAAAAACTGTGTGCATAACAGGGAACAAAACGGAAGCATCACCTGTATATGGCAGTAGAATATTTGTAAATTATTATTTGGCTCTCGGATCCATGGGATGGGGACGGATCTATAATAATATTTATTATGTGTTTGCAGTAGAAGATACTGTTAAATGGGAAGAGTGTCAAATAGCTCCTGCCGTAATGATTGGTTACAGGGAAAAACTTTGTGCATAACAGGGAACAAAACAGAAGCATCACCTGTATATGGCAGTAGAATATTTGTCAATTATTATTTGGCTCTCGCATCCATGGGATGGGGACGGATCTATAATTATAATTATTATGTATTTGCAGTAGAAGAAACTGTTAAATGGGAAGAGTGTCAAATAGTTCCTGCCGTAATGATTGGTTACAGGGAAAAACTTTGTGCATAACAGGGAACAAAACAGAAGCATCACCTGTATATGGCAGTAGAATATTTGTAAATTATTATTTGGCTCTCGCATCCATGGGATGGGGACGGATATATAATAATAATTATGTATTTGCAGTAGAAGATACTGTTAAACGGGAAGAGTGTGAAATAGTTCCTGCCGTAATGATTGCTTACAGGGAAAAACTTTGTGCATAGCAGGGAACAAAACAGAAGCATCACCTGTATATGGCAGTAGAATATTTGTAAATTAATTTTTGGCTCTCGCATCCATGGGATGGGGACGGATCTATAATAATAATTATTATGTATTTGCAGTAGAAGATACTGTTAAACGGGAAGAGTGTCAAATAGTTCCTGCCGTAATGATTGGTTACAGGGAAAAACATTGTGTATAACATGGAACAAAACAGAAGCATCACCTGTATATGGCAGTAGAATATTTGTAAATTATTATTTGGCTCTCGCATCCATGGGATGGGGACGGATCTATAATAATAATTATTATGTATTTACAGCAGAAGATACTGTTAAATGGGAAGAGTGTCAAATAGTTCCTGCCGTATTGATTGGTTACAGGGAAAAACTTTGTGCATAACAGGGAACAAAACAGAAGCATCACCTGTATATGGCAGTAGAATATTTGTAAATTATTATTTGGCTCTCGCATCCATGGGATGGGGACGGATCTATAATAATAATTATTATGTATTTGCAGTAGAAGATACTGTTAAACGGGAAGAGTGTCAAATAGTTCCTGCCGTAATGATTGCTTACAGGGAAAAACTTTGTGCCTAACAGGGAGCAAACCATCACCTGTATATGGCAGTAGAATATTTGTAAATTATTATTTGGCTCTCGCATCCATGGGATGGAGACGGATCTATAATAATAATTATTATGTATTTGCAGTAGAAGATACTGTTAAACGGGAAGAGTGTCAAATAGTTCCTGCCGTAATGATTGGTTACAGGGAACAAAACAGAAGCATCACCTGTATATGGCAGTAGAATATTTGTAAATTATTATTTGGCTCTCGGATCCATGGGATGGGGACGGATCTATAATAATATTTATTATGTATTTGCAGTAGAAGATACTGTTAAACGGGAAGAGTGTCAAATAGTTCCTGCCGTAATGATTGGTTACAGGGAACAAAACAGAAGCATCACCTGTATATGGCAGTAGAATATTTGTAAATTATTTTTTGGCTCTCGCATCCATGGGATGGGGACGGATCTATAATAATAATTATTATGTATTTGCAGTAGAAGATACTGTTAAACGGGAAGAGTGTCAAATAGTTCCTGCCATAATGATTGGTTACAGGGAAAAACTGTGTGCATAACAGGGAACAAAACGGAAGCATCACCTGTATATGGCAGTAGAATATTTATAAATTATTATTTGGCTCTCGGATCCATGGGATGGGGACGGATCTATAATAATAATTATTATGTATTTGCAGTAGAAGATACTGTTAAACGGGAAGAGTGTCAAATAGCTCCTGCCGTAATGATTGGTTACAGGGAAAAACTTTGTGCATAACAGGGAAAAAAACAGAAGCATCACCTGTATATGGCAGTAGAATATTTGTAAATTATTATTTGGCTCTCGCATCCATGGGATGGGGACGGATCTATAACAATAATTATTACGTATTTGCAGTAGAAGATACTGTTAAACGGAAAGAGTGTCAAATAGTTCCTGCCGTAATGATTGGTTACAGGGAAAAACTGTGTGCATAACAGGGAACAAAACGGAAGCATCACCTGTATATGGCAGTAGAATATTTATAAATTATTATTTGGCTCTCGGATCCATGGGATGGGGACGGATCTATAATAATATTTATTATGTGTTTGCAGTAGAAGATACTGTTAAATGGGAAGAGTGTCAAATAGCTCCTGCCGTAATGATTGGTTACAGGGAAAAACTTTGTGCATAACAGGGAACAAAACAGAAGCATCACCTGTATATGGCAGTAGAATATTTGTAAATTATTATTTGGCTCTCGCATCCATGGGATGGGGACGGATCTATAATAATAATTATTATGTATTTGCAGTAGAAGATACTGTTAAACAGGAAGAGTGTCAAATAGTTCCTGCCTTAATGATTGGCTACAGGGAAAATCTTTGTGCATAACCGGGAACAAAACAGAAGCATCACCTGTATATGGCAGTAGAATATTTGTCAATTATTATTTGGCTCTCGCATCCATGGGATGGGGACGGATCTATAATAATAATTATTATGTATTTGCAGTAGAAGATACTGTTAAATGGGAAGAGTGTCAAATAGTTCCTGCCGTAATGATTGGTTACAGGGAAAAACTTTGTGCATAACAGGGAACAAAACAGAAGCATCACCTGTATATGGCAGTAGAATATTTGTAAATTATTATTTGGCTCTCGCATCCATGGGATGGGGACGGATATATAATAATAAATATGTATTTGCAGTAGAAGATACTGTTAAACGGGAAGAGTGTGAAATAGTTCCTGCCGTAATGATTGCTTACAGGGAAAAACTTTGTGCATAGCAGGGAACAAAACAGAAGCATCACCTGTATATGGCAGTAGAATATTTGTAAATTAATTTTTGGCTCTCGCATCCATGGGATGGGGACGGATCTATAATAATAATTATTATGTATTTGCAGTAGAAGATACTGTTAAACGGGAAGAGTGTCAAATAGTTCCTGCCGTAATGATTGGTTACAGGGAAAAACATTGTGTATAACATGGAACAAAACAGAAGCATCACCTGTATATGGCAGTAGAATATTTGTAAATTATTATTTGGCTCTCGCATCCATGGGATGGGGACGGATCTATAATAATAATTATTATGTATTTACAGCAGAAGATACTGTTAAATGGGAAGAGTGTCAAATAGTTCCTGCCGTAATGATTGGTTACAGGGAAAAACTTTGTGCATAACAGGGAACAAAACAGAAGCATCACCTGTATATGGCAGTAGAATATTTGTAAATTATTATTTGGCTCTCGCATCCATGGGATGGGGACGGATCTATAATAATAATTATTATGTATTTGCAGTAGAAGATACTGTTAAACGGGAAGAGTGTCAAATAGTTCCTGCCGTAATGATTGCTTACAGGGAAAAACTTTGTGCCTAACAGGGAGCAAACCATCACCTCTATATGGCAGTAGAATATTTGTAAATTATTATTTGGCTCTCGCATCCATGGGATGGAGACGGATCTATAATAATAATTATTATGTATTTGCAGTAGAAGATACTGTTAAACGGGAAGAGTGTCAAATAGTTCCTGCCGTAATGATTGGTTACAGGGAACAAAACAGAAGCATCACCTGTATATGGCAGTAGAATATTTGTAAATTATTATTTGGCTCTCGGATCCATGGTGTGGGGACGGATCTATAATAATATTTATTATGTATTTGCAGTAGAAGATACTGTTAAACGGGAAGAGTGTCAAATAGTTCCTGCCGTAATGATTGGTTACAGGGAACAAAACAGAAGCATCACCTGTATATGGCAGTAGAATATTTGTAAATTATTTTTTGGCTCTCGCATCCATGGGATGGGGACGGATCTATAATAATAATTATTATGTATTTGCAGTAGAAGATACTGTTAAACGGGAAGAGTGTCAAATAGTTACTGCCATAATGATTGGTTACAGGGAAAAACTGTGTGCATAACAGGGAACAAAACGGAAGCATCACCTGTATATGGCAGTAGAATATTTATAAATTATTATTTGCCTCTCGGATCCATGGGATGGGGACGGATCTATAATAATAATTATTATGTATTTGCAGTAGAAGATACTGTTAAACGGGAAGAGTGTCAAATAGCTCCTGCCGTAATGATTGGTTACAGGGAAAAACTTTGTGCATAACAGGGAACAAAACAGAAGCATCACCTGTATATGGCAGTAGAATATTTGTAAATTATTATTTGGCTCTCGCATTCATGGGATGGGGACGGATCTATAATAATAATTATTACGTATTTGCAGTAGAAGATACTGTTAAACGGAAAGAGTGTCAAATAGTTCCTGCCGTAATGATTGGTTACAGGGAAAAACTGTGTGCATAACAGGGAACAAAACGGAAGCATCACCTGTATATGGCAGTAGAATATTTATAAATTATTATTTGGCTCTCGGATCCATGGGATGGGGACGGATCTATAATAATATTTATTATGTGTTTGCAGTAGAAGATACTGTTAAATGGGAAGAGTGTCAAATAGCTCCTGCCGTAATGATTGGTTACAGGGAAAAACTTTGTGCATAACAGGGAACAAAACAGAAGCATCACCTGTATATGGCAGTAGAATATTTGTAAATTATTATTTGGCTCTCGCATCCATGGGATGGGGACGGATCTATAATAATAATTATTATGTATTTGCAGTAGAAGATACTGTTAAACAGGAAGAGTGTCAAATAGTTCCTGCCTTAATGATTGGCTACAGGGAAAATCTTTGTGCATAACAGGGAACAAAACAGAAGCATCACCTGTATATGGCAGTAGAATATTTGTCAATTATTATTTGGCTCTCGCATCCATGGGATGGGGACGGATCTATAATAATAATTATTATGTATTTGCAGTAGAAGATACTGTTAAATGGGAAGAGTGTCAAATAGTTCCTGCCGTAATGATTGGTTACAGGGAAAAACTTTGTGCATAACAGGGAACAAAACAGAAGCATCACCTGTATATGGCAGTAGAATATTTGTAAATTATTATTTGGCTCTCGCATCCATGGGATGGGGACGGATATATAATAATAATTATGTATTTGCAGTAGAAGATACTGTTAAACGGGAAGAGTGTGAAATAGTTCCTGCCGTAATGATTGCTTACAGGGAAAAACTTTGTGCATAGCAGGGAACAAAACAGAAGCATCACCTGTATATGGCAGTAGAATATTTGTAAATTATTATTTGGCTCTCGCATCCATGGGATGGGGACGGATCTATAATAATAATTATTATGTATTTGCAGTAGAAGATACTGTTAAACAGGAAGAGTGTCAAATAGTTCCTGCCTTAATGATTGGCTACAGGGAAAATCTTTGTGCATAACAGGGAACAAAACAGAAGCATCACCTGTATATGGCAGTAGAATATTTGTCAATTATTATTTGGCTCTCGCATCCATGGGATGGGGACGGATCTATAATAATAATTATTATGTATTTGCAGTAGAAGATACTGTTAAATGGGAAGAGTGTCAAATAGTTCCTGCCGTAATGATTGGTTACAGGGAAAAACTTTGTGCATAACAGGGAACAAAACAGAAGCATCACCTGTATATGGCAGTAGAATATTTGTAAATTATTATTTGGCTCTCGCATCCATGGGATGGGGACGGATATATAATAATAATTATGTATTTGCAGTAGAAGATACTGTTAAACGGGAAGAGTGTGAAATAGTTCCTGCCGTAATGATTGCTTACAGGGAAAAACTTTGTGCATAGCAGGGAACAAAACAGAAGCATCACCTGTATATGGCAGTAGAATATTTGTAAATTAATTTTTGGCTCTCGCATCCATGGGATGGGGACGGATCTATAATAATAATTATTATGTATTTGCAGTAGAAGATACTGTTAAACGGGAAGAGTGTCAAATAGTTCCTGCCGTAATGATTGGTTACAGGGAAAAACATTGTGTATAACATGGAACAAAACAGAAGCATCACCTGTATATGGCAGTAGAATATTTGTAAATTATTATTTGGCTCTCGCATCCATGGGATGGGGACGGATCTATAATAATAATTATTATGTATTTACAGCAGAAGATACTGTTAAATGGGAAGAGTGTCAAATAGTTCCTGCCGTATTGATTGGTTACAGGGAAAAACTTTGTGCATAACAGGGAACAAAACAGAAGCATCACCTGTATATGGCAGTAGAATATTTGTAAATTATTATTTGGCTCTCGCATCCATGGGATGGGGACGGATCTATAATAATAATTATTATGTATTTGCAGTAGAAGATACTGTTAAACGGGAAGAGTGTCAAATAGTTCCTGCCGTAATGATTGCTTACAGGGAAAAACTTTGTGCCTAACAGGGAGCAAACCATCACCTGTATATGGCAGTAGAATATTTGTAAATTATTATTTGGCTCTCGCATCCATGGGATGGAGACGGATCTATAATAATAATTATTATGTATTTGCAGTAGAAGATACTGTTAAACGGGAAGAGTGTCAAATAGTTCCTGCCGTAATGATTGGTTACAGGGAACAAAACAGAAGCATCACCTGTATATGGCAGTAGAATATTTGTAAATTATTATTTGGCTCTCGGATCCATGGGATGGGGACGGATCTATAATAATATTTATTATGTATTTGCAGTAGAAGATACTGTTAAACGGGAAGAGTGTCAAATAGTTCCTGCCGTAATGATTGGTTACAGGGAACAAAACAGAAGCATCACCTGTATATGGCAGTAGAATATTTGTAAATTATTTTTTGGCTCTCGCATCCATGGGATGGGGACGGATCTATAATAATAATTATTATGTATTTGCAGTAGAAGATACTGTTAAACGGGAAGAGTGTCAAATAGTTCCTGCCATAATGATTGGTTACAGGGAAAAACTGTGTGCATAACAGGGAACAAAACGGAAGCATCACCTGTATATGGCAGTAGAATATTTATAAATTATTATTTGGCTCTCGGATCCATGGGATGGGGACGGATCTATAATAATAATTATTATGTATTTGCAGTAGAAGATACTGTTAAACGGGAAGAGTGTCAAATAGCTCCTGCCGTAATGATTGGTTACAGGGAAAAACTTTGTGCATAACAGGGAACAAAACAGAAGCATCACCTGTATATGGCAGTAGAATATTTGTAAATTATTATTTGGCTCTCGCATCCATGGGATGGGGACGGATCTATAATAATAATTATTACGTATTTGCAGTAGAAGATACTGTTAAACGGAAAGAGTGTCAAATAGTTCCTGCCGTAATGATTGGTTACAGGGAAAAACTGTGTGCATAACAGGGAACATAACGGAAGCATCACCTGTATATGGCAGTAGAATATTTATAAATTATTATTTGGCTCTCGGATCCATGGGATGGGGACGGATCTATAATAATATTTATTATGTGTTTGCAGTAGAAGATACTGTTAAATGGGAAGAGTGTCAAATAGCTCCTGCCGTAATGATTGGTTACAGGGAAAAACTTTGTGCATAACCGGGAACAAAACAGAAGCATCACCTGTATATGGCAGTAGAATATTTGTCAATTATTATTTGGCTCTCGCATCCATGGGATGGGGACGGATCTATAATAATAATTATTATGTATTTGCAGTAGAAGATACTGTTAAATGGGAAGAGTGTCAAATAGTTCCTGCCGTAATGATTGGTTACAGGGAAAAACTTTGTGCATAACAGGGAACAAAACAGAAGCATCACCTGTATATGGCAGTAGAATATTTGTAAATTATTATTTGGCTCTCGCATCCATGGGATGGGGACGGATATATAATAATAAATATGTATTTGCAGTAGAAGATACTGTTAAACGGGAAGAGTGTGAAATAGTTCCTGCCGTAATGATTGCTTACAGGGAAAAACTTTGTGCATAGCAGGGAACAAAACAGAAGCATCACCTGTATATGGCAGTAGAATATTTGTAAATTAATTTTTGGCTCTCGCATCCATGGGATGGGGACGGATCTATAATAATAATTATTATGTATTTGCAGTAGAAGATACTGTTAAACGGGAAGAGTGTCAAATAGTTCCTGCCGTAAGGATTGGTTACAGGGAAAAACTTTGTGTATAACATGGAACAAAACAGAAGCATCACCTGTATATGGCAGTAGAATATTTGTAAATTATTATTTGGCTCTCGCATCCATGGGATGGGGACGGATCTATAATAATAATTATTATGTATTTACAGCAGAAGATACTGTTAAATGGGAAGAGTGTCAAATAGTTCCTGCCGTAATGATTGGTTACAGGGAAAAACTTTGTGCATAACAGGGAACAAAACAGAAGCATCACCTGTATATGGCAGTAGAATATTTGTAAATTATTATTTGGCTCTCGCATCCATGGGATGGGGACGGATCTATAATAATAATTATTATGTATTTGCAGTAGAAGATACTGTTAAACGGGAAGAGTGTCAAATAGTTCCTGCCGTAATGATTGCTTACAGGGAAAAACTTTGTGCCTAACAGGGAGCAAACCATCACCTGTATATGGCAGTAGAATATTTGTAAATTATTATTTGGCTCTCGCATCCATGGGATGGAGACGGATCTATAATAATAATTATTATGTATTTGCAGTAGAAGATACTGTTAAACGGGAAGAGTGTCAAATAGTTCCTGCCGTAATGATTGGTTACAGGGAACAAAACAGAAGCATCACCTGTATATGGCAGTAGAATATTTGTAAATTATTATTTGGCTCTCGGATCCATGGGATGGGGACGGATCTATAATAATATTTATTATGTATTTGCAGTAGAAGATACTGTTAAACGGGAAGAGTGTCAAATAGTTCCTGCCGTAATGATTGGTTACAGGGAACAAAACAGAAGCATCACCTGTATATGGCAGTAGAATATTTGTAAATTATTTTTTGGCTCTCGCATCCATGGGATGGGGACGGATCTATAATAATAATTATTATGTATTTGCAGTAGAAGATACTGTTAAACGGGAAGAGTGTCAAATAGTTACTGCCATAATGATTGGTTACAGGGAAAAACTGTGTGCATAACAGGGAACAAAACGGAAGCATCACCTGTATATGGCAGTAGAATATTTATAAATTATTATTTGCCTCTCGGATCCATGGGATGGGGACGGATCTATAATAATAATTATTATGTATTTGCAGTAGAAGATACTGTTAAACGGGAAGAGTGTCAAATAGCTCCTGCCGTAATGATTGGTTACAGGGAAAAACTTTGTGCATAACAGGGAACAAAACAGAAGCATCACCTGTATATGGCAGTAGAATATTTGTAAATTATTATTTGGCTCTCGCATCCATGGGATGGGGACGGATCTATAATAATAATTATTACGTATTTGCAGTAGAAGATACTGTTAAACGGAAAGAGTGTCAAATAGTTCCTGCCGTAATGATTGGTTACAGGGAAAAACTGTGTGCATAACAGGGAACAAAACGGAAGCATCACCTGTATATGGCAGTAGAATATTTATAAATTATTATTTGGCTCTCGGATCCATGGGATGGGGACGGATCTATAATAATATTTATTATGTGTTTGCAGTAGAAGATACTGTTAAATGGGAAGAGTGTCAAATAGCTCCTGCCGTAATGATTGGTTACAGGGAAAAACTTTGTGCATAACAGGGAACAAAACAGAAGCATCACCTGTATATGGCAGTAGAATATTTGTAAATTATTATTTGGCTCTCGCATCCATGGGATGGGGACGGATCTATAATAATAATTATTATGTATTTGCAGTAGAAGATACTGTTAAACAGGAAGAGTGTCAAATAGTTCCTGCCTTAATGATTGGCTACAGGGAAAATCTTTGTGCATAACAGGGAACAAAACAGAAGCATCACCTGTATATGGCAGTAGAATATTTGTCAATTATTATTTGGCTCTCGCATCCATGGGATGGGGACGGATCTATAATAATAATTATTATGTATTTGCAGTAGAAGATACTGTTAAATGGGAAGAGTGTCAAATAGTTCCTGCCGTAATGATTGGTTACAGGGAAAAACTTTGTGCATAACAGGGAACAAAACAGAAGCATCACCTGTATATGGCAGTAGAATATTTGTAAATTATTATTTGGCTCTCGCATCCATGGGATGGGGACGGATATATAATAATAATTATGTATTTGCAGTAGAAGATACTGTTAAACGGGAAGAGTGTGAAATAGTTCCTGCCGTAATGATTGCTTACAGGGAAAAACTTTGTGCATAGCAGGGAACAAAACAGAAGCATCACCTGTATATGGCAGTAGAATATTTGTAAATTATTATTTGGCTCTCGCATCCATGGGATGGGGACGGATCTATAATAATAATTATTATGTATTTGCAGTAGAAGATACTGTTAAACAGGAAGAGTGTCAAATAGTTCCTGCCTTAATGATTGGCTACAGGGAAAATCTTTGTGCATAACAGGGAACAAAACAGAAGCATCACCTGTATATGGCAGTAGAATATTTGTCAATTATTATTTGGCTCTCGCATCCATGGGATGGGGACGGATCTATAATAATAATTATTATGTATTTGCAGTAGAAGATACTGTTAAATGGGAAGAGTGTCAAATAGTTCCTGCCGTAATGATTGGTTACAGGGAAAAACTTTGTGCATAACAGGGAACAAAACAGAAGCATCACCTGTATATGGCAGTAGAATATTTGTAAATTATTATTTGGCTCTTGCATCCATGGGATGGGAACGGTTCTATAATAATAGTCATGTATTTGCAGTAAAAGATAGTGTTAAACGGGAAGTGTGTCAAATAGTTCCTGCCGTAATGATTGCTTACAGGGAAAAACTTTGTACATAACAGGGAACAAAACAGAAGCATCACATGTATATGGCAGTAGAATATTTGTAAATTATTATTTGGCTCTCGCATCCATGGGATGGGGACGGATCTATAATAATAATTATTATGTATTTGCAGTAGAAGATACTGTTAAAGGGGAAGAGTGTCAAATAGTTCCTGCCGTAATGATTGGTTACAGGGAAAAACTTTGTGAATAACAGGGAACAAAACAGAAGCATCACCTGTATATGACAGTAGAATATTTGTAAATTATTATTTGGCTCTCGCATCCATGGGATGGGGAGGGATCTATAATAATAATTATGTATTTGCAGTAGAAGATACTGTTAAACGGGAGAGTGTCAAATAGTTTCTGCCGTAATGATTGGTTATAGGGAAAAACTTTGTGCATAACAGGGAGCAAACCATCACCTGTATATGGCAGTAGAATATTTGTAAATTATTATTTGGCTCTCGCATCCATGGGATGGAGACAGATCTATAATAATAATTATTATGTATTTGCAGTAGAAGATACTGTTAAACGGGAAGAGTGTCAAACAGTTCCTGCCGTAATGATTGGTTACAGGGAACAAACCAGAAGCATCACCTGTATATGGCAGTAGAATATTTGTAAATTATTATTTGGCTCTCGCATCCATGGGATGGGGACGGATCTATAATAATAATTATTATGTATTTGCAGTAGAAGATACTGTTAAACGGGAAGAGTGTCAAATAGTTCCTGCCGTAATGATTGGTTACAGGGAAAAACTGTGTGCATAACAGGGAACAAAACGGAAGCATCACCTGTATATGGCAGTAGAATATTTATAAATTATTATTTGGCTCTCGGATCCATGGGATGGGGACGGATCTATAATAATAATTATTATGTATTTGCAGTAGAAGATACTGTTAAACGGGAAGAGTGTCAAATAGCTCCTGCCGTAATGATTGGTTACAGGGAAAAACTTTGTGCATAACAGGGAACAAAACAGATGCATCACCTGTATATGGCAGTAGAATCTTTGTAAATTATTATTTGGCTCTCGCATCCATGGGATGGGGACGGATATATAATAATAATTATTATGTATTTGCAGTAGAAGATACTGTTAAACAGGAAGAGTGTCAAATAGTTCCTGCCTTAATGATTGGCTACAGGGAAAATCTTTGTGCATAACAGGGAACAAAACAGAAGCATCACCTGTATATGGCAGTAGAATATTTGTCAATTATTATTTGGCTCTCGCATCCATGGGATGGGGACGGATCTATAATAATAATTATTATGTATTTGCAGTAGAAGATACTGTTAAATGGGAAGAGTGTCAAATAGCTCCTGCCGTAATGATTGGTTACAGGGAAAAACTTTGTGCATAACAGGGAACAAAACAGAAGCATCACCTGTATATGGGAGTAGAATATTTGTAAATTATTATTTGGCTCTCGCATCCATGGGATGGGGACGGATCTATAATAATAATTATTACGTATTTGCAGTAGAAGATACTGTTAAACGGAAAGAGTGTCAAATAGTTCCTGCCGTAATGATTGGTTACAGGGAAAAACTGTGTGCATAACAGGGAACAAAACGGAAGCATCACCTGTATATGGCAGTAGAATATTTATAAATTATTATTTGGCTCTCGGATCCATGGGATGGGGACGGATCTATAATAATATTTATTATGTGTTTGCAGTAGAAGATACTGTTAAATGGGAAGAGTGTCAAATAGCTCCTGCCGTAATGATTGGTTACAGGGAAAAACTTTGTGCATAACAGGGAACAAAACAGAAGCATCACCTGTATATGGCAGTAGAATATTTGTAAATTATTATTTGGCTCTCGCATCCATGGGATGGGGACGGATCTATAATAATAATTATTATGTATTTGCAGTAGAAGATACTGTTAAACAGGAAGAGTGTCAAATAGTTCCTGCCTTAATGATTCGCTACAGGGAAAATCTTTGTGCATAACAGGGAACAAAACAGAAGCATCACCTGTATATGGCAGTAGAATATTTGTCAATTATTATTTGGCTCTCGCATCCATGGGATGGGGACGGATCTATAATAATAATTATTATGTATTTGCAGTAGAAGATACTGTTAAATGGGAAGAGTGTCAAATAGTTCCTGCCGTAATGATTGGTTACAGGGAAAAACTTTGTGCATAACAGGGAACAAAACAGAAGCATCACCTGTATATGGCAGTAGAATATTTGTAAATTATTATTTGGCTCTCGCATCCATGGGATGGGGACGGATATATAATAATAAATATGTATTTGCAGTAGAAGATACTGTTAAACGGGAAGAGTGTGAAATAGTTCCTGCCGTAATGATTGCTTACAGGGAAAAACTTTGTGCATAGCAGGGAACAAAACAGAAGCATCACCTGTATATGGCAGTAGAATATTTGTAAATTAATTTTTGGCTCTCGCATCCATGGGATGGGGACGGATCTATAATAATAATTATTATGTATTTGCAGTAGAAGATACTGTTAAACGGGAAGAGTGTCAAATAGTTCCTGCCGTAATGATTGGTTACAGGGAAAAACATTGTGTATAACATGGAACAAAACAGAAGCATCACCTGTATATGGCAGTAGAATATTTGTAAATTATTATTTGGCTCTCGCATCCATGGGATGGGGACGGATCTATAATAATAATTATTATGTATTTACAGCAGAAGATACTGTTAAATGGGAAGAGTGTCAAATAGTTCCTGCCGTAATGATTGGTTACAGGGAAAAACTTTGTGCATAACAGGGAACAAAACAGAAGCATCACCTGTATATGGCAGTAGAATATTTGTAAATTATTATTTGGCTCTCGCATCCATGGGATGGGGACGGATCTATAATAATAATTATTATGTATTTGCAGTAGAAGATACTGTTAAACGGGAAGAGTGTCAAATAGTTCCTGCCGTAATGATTGCTTACAGGGAAAAACTTTGTGCCTAACAGGGAGCAAACCATCACCTGTATATGGCAGTAGAATATTTGTAAATTATTATTTGGCTCTCGCATCCATGGGATGGAGACGGATCTATAATAATAATTATTATGTATTTGCAGTAGAAGATACTGTTAAACGGGAACAGTGTCAAATAGTTCCTGCCGTAATGATTGGTTACAGGGAACAAAACAGAAGCATCACCTGTATATGGCAGTAGAATATTTGTAAATTATTATTTGGCTCTCGGATCCATGGGATGGGGACGGATCTATAATAATATTTATTATGTATTTGCAGTAGAAGATACTGTTAAACGGGAAGAGTGTCAAATAGTTCCTGCCGTAATGATTGGTTACAGGGAACAAAACAGAAGCATCACCTGTATATGGCAGTAGAATATTTGTAAATTATTTTTTGGCTCTCGCATCCATGGGATGG
Organism: Amblyomma maculatum; assembly: GCF_055883805.1. Classification (NCBI taxonomy): domain Eukaryota; kingdom Metazoa; phylum Arthropoda; class Arachnida; order Ixodida; family Ixodidae; genus Amblyomma; species Amblyomma maculatum. The sequence continues at coordinate 58,747,086 of NC_139348.1, read as the reverse complement.
GGACGGATCTATAATAATAATTATTATGTATTTGCAGTAGAAGATACTGTAAAACGGGAAGAGTGTCAAATAGTTCCTGCCATAATGATTGGTTACAGGGAAAAACTGTGTGCATAACAGGGAACAAAACGGAAGCATCACCTGTATATGGCAGTAGAATATTTATAAATTATTATTTGGCTCTCGGATCCATGGGATGGGGACGGATCTATAATAATAATTATTATGTATTTGCAGTAGAAGATACTGTTAAACGGGAAGAGTGTCAAATAGCTCCTGCCGTAATGATTGGTTACAGGGAAAAACTTTGTGCATAACAGGGAACAAAACAGAAGCATCACCTGTATATGGCAGTAGAATATTTGTAAATTATTATTTGGCTCTCGCATCCATGGGATGGGGACGGATCTATAATAATAATTATTACGTATTTGCAGTAGAAGATACTGTTAAACGGAAAGAGTGTCAAATAGTTCCTGCCGTAATGATTGGTTACAGGGAAAAACTGTGTGCATAACAGGGAACAAAACGGAAGCATCACCTGTATATGGCAGTAGAATATTTATAAATTATTATTTGGCTCTCGGATCCATGGGATGGGGACGGATCTATAATAATATTTATTATGTGTTTGCAGTAGAAGATACTGTTAAATGGGAAGAGTGTCAAATAGCTCCTGCCGTAATGATTGGTTACAGGGAAAAACTTTGTGCATAACAGGGAACAAAACAGAAGCATCACCTGTATATGGCAGTAGAATATTTGTAAATTATTATTTGGCTCTCGCATCCATGGGATGGGGACGGATCTATAATAATAATTATTATGTATTTGCAGTAGAAGATACTGTTAAACAGGAAGAGTGTCAAATAGTTCCTGCCTTAATGATTGGCTACAGGGAAAATCTTTGTGCATAACAGGGAACAAAACAGAAGCATCACCTGTATATGGCAGTAGAATATTTGTCAATTATTATTTGGCTCTCGCATCCATGGGATGGGGACGGATCTATAATAATAATTATTATGTATTTGCAGTAGAAGATACTGTTAAATGGGAAGAGTGTCAAATAGTTCCTGCCGTAATGATTGGTTACAGGGAAAAACTTTGTGCATAACAGGGAACAAAACAGAAGCATCACCTGTATATGGCAGTAGAATATTTGTAAATTATTATTTGGCTCTCGCATCCATGGGATGGGGACGGATATATAATAATAATTATGTATTTGCAGTAGAAGATACTGTTAAACGGGAAGAGTGTGAAATAGTTCCTGCCGTAATGATTGCTTACAGGGAAAAACTTTGTGCATAGCAGGGAACAAAACAGAAGCATCACCTGTATATGGCAGTAGAATATTTGTAAATTATTATTTGGCTCTCGCATCCATGGGATGGGGACGGATCTATAATAATAATTATTATGTATTTGCAGTAGAAGATACTGTTAAACAGGAAGAGTGTCAAATAGTTCCTGCCTTAATGATTGGCTACAGGGAAAATCTTTGTGCATAACAGGGAACAAAACAGAAGCATCACCTGTATATGGCAGTAGAATATTTGTCAATTATTATTTGGCTCTCGCATCCATGGGATGGGGACGGATCTATAATAATAATTATTATGTATTTGCAGTAGAAGATACTGTTAAATGGGAAGAGTGTCAAATAGTTCCTGCCGTAATGATTGGTTACAGGGAAAAACTTTGTGCATAACAGGGAACAAAACAGAAGCATCACCTGTATATGGCAGTAGAATATTTGTAAATTATTATTTGGCTCTTGCATCCATGGGATGGGAACGGTTCTATAATAATAGTCATGTATTTGCAGTAAAAGATAGTGTTAAACGGGAAGTGTGTCAAATAGTTCCTGCCGTAATGATTGCTTACAGGGAAAAACTTTGTACATAACAGGGAACAAAACAGAAGCATCACATGTATATGGCAGTAGAATATTTGTAAATTATTATTTGGCTCTCGCATCCATGGGATGGGGACGGATCTATAATAATAATTATTATGTATTTGCAGTAGAAGATACTGTTAAAGGGGAAGAGTGTCAAATAGTTCCTGCCGTAATGATTGGTTACAGGGAAAAACTTTGTGAATAACAGGGAACAAAACAGAAGCATCACCTGTATATGACAGTAGAATATTTGTAAATTATTATTTGGCTCTCGCATCCATGGGATGGGGAGGGATCTATAATAATAATTATGTATTTGCAGTAGAAGATACTGTTAAACGGGAGAGTGTCAAATAGTTTCTGCCGTAATGATTGGTTATAGGGAAAAACTTTGTGCATAACAGGGAGCAAACCATCACCTGTATATGGCAGTAGAATATTTGTAAATTATTATTTGGCTCTCGCATCCATGGGATGGAGACAGATCTATAATAATAATTATTATGTATTTGCAGTAGAAGATACTGTTAAACGGGAAGAGTGTCAAACAGTTCCTGCCGTAATGATTGGTTACAGGGAACAAACCAGAAGCATCACCTGTATATGGCAGTAGAATATTTGTAAATTATTATTTGGCTCTCGCATCCATGGGATGGGGACGGATCTATAATAATAATTATTATGTATTTGCAGTAGAAGATACTGTTAAACGGGAAGAGTGTCAAATAGTTCCTGCCGTAATGATTGGTTACAGGGAAAAACTGTGTGCATAACAGGGAACAAAATGGAAGCATCACCTGTATATGGCAGTAGAATATTTATAAATTATTATTTGGCTCTCGGATCCATGGGATGGGGACGGATCTATAATAATAATTATTATGTATTTGCAGTAGAAGATACTGTTAAACGGGAAGAGTGTCAAATAGCTCCTGCCGTAATGATTGGTTACAGGGAAAAACTTTGTGCATAACAGGGAACAAAACAGATGCATCACCTGTATATGGCAGTAGAATCTTTGTAAATTATTATTTGGCTCTCGCATCCATGGGATGGGGACGGATATATAATAATAATTATTATGTATTTGCAGTAGAAGATACTGTTAAACAGGAAGAGTGTCAAATAGTTCCTGCCTTAATGATTGGCTACAGGGAAAATCTTTGTGCATAACAGGGAACAAAACAGAAGCATCACCTGTATATGGCAGTAGAATATTTGTCAATTATTATTTGGCTCTCGCATCCATGGGATGGGGACGGATCTATAATAATAATTATTATGTATTTGCAGTAGAAGATACTGTTAAATGGGAAGAGTGTCAAATAGTTCCTGCCGTAATGATTGGTTACAGGGAAAAACTTTGTGCATAACAGAGAACAAAACAGAAGCATCACCTGTATATGGCAGTAGAATATTTGTAAATTATTATTTGGCTCTCGCATCCATGGGATGGGGACGGATATATAATAATAATTATGTATTTGCAGTAGAAGATACTGTTAAACGGGAAGAGTGTGAAATAGTTCCTGCCGTAATGATTGCTTACAGGGAAAAACTTTGTGCATAGCAGGGAACAAAACGGAAGCATCACCTGTATATGGCAGTAGAATATTTGTAAATTAATTTTTGGCTCTCGCATCCATGGGATGGGGACGGATCTATAATAATAATTATTATGTATTTGCAGTAGAAGATACTGTTAAACGGGAAGAGTGTCAAATAGTTCCTGCCGTAATGATTGGTTACAGGGAAAAACATTGTGTATAACATGGAACAAAACAGAAGCATCACCTGTATATGGCAGTAGAATATTTGTAAATTATTATTTGGCTCTCGCATCCATGGGATGGGGACGGATCTATAATAATAATTATTATGTATTTACAGCAGAAGATACTGTTAAATGGGAAGAGTGTCAAATAGTTCCTGCCGTAATGATTGGTTACAGGGAAAAACTTTGTGCATAACAGGGAACAAAACAGAAGCATCACCTGTATATGGCAGTAGAATATTTGTAAATTATTATTTGGCTCTCGCATCCATGGGATAGGGACGGATCTATAATAATAATTATTATGTATTTGCAGTAGAAGATACTGTTAAACGGGAAGAGTGTCAAATAGTTCCTGCCGTAATGATTGCTTACAGGGAAAAACTTTGTGCCTAACAGGGAGCAAACCATCACCTGTATATGGCAGTAGAATATTTGTAAATTATTATTTGGCTCTCGCATCCATGGGATGGAGACGGATCTATAATAATAATTATTATGTATTTGCAGTAGAAGATACTGTTAAACGGGAAGAGTGTCAAATAGTTCCTGCCGTAATGATTGGTTACAGGGAACAAAACAGAAGCATCACCTGTATATGGCAGTAGAATATTTGTAAATTATTATTTGGCTCTCGGATCCATGGGATGGGGACGGATCTATAATAATATTTATTATGTATTTGCAGTAGAAGATACTGTTAAACGGGAAGAGTGTCAAATAGTTCCTGCCGTAATGATTGGTTACAGGGAACAAAACAGAAGCATCACCTGTATATGGCAGTAGAATATTTGTAAATTATTTTTTGGCTCTCGCATCCATGGGATGGGGACGGATCTATAATAATAATTATTATGTATTTGCAGTAGAAGATACTGTTAAACGGGAAGAGTGTCAAATAGTTCCTGCCATAATGATTGGTTACAGGGAAAAACTGTGTGCATAACAGGGAACAAAACGGAAGCATCACCTGTATATGGCAGTAGAATATTTATAAATTATTATTTGGCTCTCGGATCCATGGGATGGGGACGGATCTATAATAATATTTATTATGTGTTTGCAGTAGAAGATACTGTTAAATGGGAAGAGTGTCAAATAGCTCCTGCCGTAATGATTGGTTACAGGGAAAAACTTTGTGCATAACAGGGAACAAAACAGAAGCATCACCTGTATATGGCAGTAGAATATTTGTAAATTATTATTTGGCTCTCGCATCCATGGGATGGGGACGGATCTATAATAATAATTATTATGTATTTGCAGTAGAAGATACTGTTAAACAGGAAGAGTGTCAAATAGTTCCTGCCTTAATGATTGGCTACAGGGAAAATCTTTGTGCATAACAGGGAACAAAACAGAAGCATCACCTGTATATGGCAGTAGAATATTTGTCAATTATTATTTGGCTCTCGCATCCATGGGATGGGGACGGATCTATAATAATAATTATTATGTATTTGCAGTAGAAGATACTGTTAAATGGGAAGAGTGTCAAATAGTTCCTGCCGTAATGATTGGTTACAGGGAAAAACTTTGTGCATAACAGGGAACAAAACAGAAGCATCACCTGTATATGGCAGTAGAATATTTGTAAATTATTATTTGGCTCTCGCATCCATGGGATGGGGACGGATATATAATAATAATTATGTATTTGCAGTAGAAGATACTGTTAAACGGGAAGAGTGTGAAATAGTTCCTGCCGTAATGATTGCTTACAGGGAAAAACTTTGTGCATAGCAGGGAACAAAACAGAAGCATCACCTGTATATGGCAGTAGAATATTTGTAAATTAATTTTTGGCTCTCGCATCCATGGGATGGGGACGGATCTATAATAATAATTATTATGTATTTGCAGTAGAAGATACTGTTAAACGGGAAGAGTGTCAAATAGTTCCTGCCGTAATGATTGGTTACAGGGAAAAACATTGTGTATAACATGGAACAAAACAGAAGCATCACCTGTATATGGCAGTAGAATATTTGTAAATTATTATTTGGCTCTCGCATCCATGGGATGGGGACGGATCTATAATAATAATTATTATGTATTTACAGCAGAAGATACTGTTAAATGGGAAGAGTGTCAAATAGTTCCTGCCGTAATGATTGGTTACAGGGAAAAACTTTGTGCATAACAGGGAACAAAACAGAAGCATCACCTGTATATGGCAGTAGAATATTTGTAAATTATTATTTGGCTCTTGCATCCATGGGATGGGAACGGTTCTATAATAATAGTCATGTATTTGCAGTAAAAGATAGTGTTAAACGGGAAGTGTGTCAAATAGTTCCTGCCGTAATGATTGCTTACAGGGAAAAACTTTGTACATAACAGGGAACAAAACAGAAGCATCACATGAATATGGCAGTAGAATATTTGTAAATTATTATTTGGCTCTCGCATCCATGGGATGGGGACGGATCTATAATAATAATTATTATGTATTTGCAGTAGAAGATACTGTTAAAGGGGAAGAGTGTCAAATAGTTCCTGCCGTAATGATTGGTTACAGGGAAAAACTTTGTGAATAACAGGGAACAAAACAGAAGCATCACCTGTATATGACAGTAGAATATTTGTAAATTATTATTTGGCTCTCGCATCCATGGGATGGGGAGGGATCTATAATAATAATTATGTATTTGCAGTAGAAGATACTGTTAAATGGGAGAGTGTCAAATAGTTTCTGCCGTAATGATTGGTTATAGGGAAAAACTTTGTGCATAACAGGGAGCAAACCATCACCTGTATATGGCAGTAGAATATTTGTAAATTATTATTTGGCTCTCGCATCCATGGGATGGAGACAGATCTATAATAATAATTATTATGTATTTGCAGTAGAAGATACTGTTAAACGGGAAGAGTGTCAAATAGTTCCTGCCGTAATGATTGGTTACAGGGAACAAACCAGAAGCATCACCTGTATATGGCAGTAGAATATTTGTAAATTATTATTTGGCTCTCGCATCCATGGGATGGGGACGGATCTATAATAATAATTATTATGTATTTGCAGTAGAAGATACTGTTAAACGGGAAGAGTGTCAAATAGTTCCTGCCGTAATGATTGGTTACAGGGAAAAACTGTGTGCATAACAGGGAACAAAACGGAAGCATCACCTGTATATGGCAGTAGAATATTTATAAATTATTATTTGGCTCTCGGATCCATGGGATGGGGACGGATCTATAATAATAATTATTATGTATTTGCAGTAGAAGATACTGTTAAACGGGAAGAGTGTCAAATAGCTCCTGCCGTAATGATTGGTTACAGGAAAAAACTTTGTGCATAACAGGGAACAAAACAGATGCATCACCTGTATATGGCAGTAGAATATTTGTAAATTATTATTTGGCTCTCGCATCCATGGGATGGGGACGGATCTTTAATAATAATTATTACGTATTTGCAGTAGAAGATACTGTTAAACGGAAAGAGTGTTAAATAGTTCCTGCCGTAATGATTGGTTACAGGGAAAAACTGTGTGCATAACAGGGAACAAAACGGAAGCATCACCTGTATATGCAGTAGAATATTTATAAATTATTATTTAGCTCTCGGATCCATGGGATGGGGACGGATCTGTAATAATATTTATTATGTATTTGCAGTAGAAGATACTGTTAAATGGGAAGAGTGTCAAATAGCTCCTGCCGTAATGATTGGTTACAGGGAAAAACTTTGTGCATAACAGGGAACAAAACAGATGCATCACCTGTATATGGCAGTAGAATATTTGTAAATTATTATTTGGCTCTCGCATCCATGGGATGGGGAGGGATCTATAATAATAATTATGTATTTGCAGTAGAAGATACTGTTAAACGGGAGAGTGTCAAATAGTTCCTGCCGTAATGATTGGTTATAGGGAAAAACTTTGTGCATAACAGGGAGCAAAACATCACCTGTATATGGCAGTAGAATATTTGTAAATTATTATTTGGCTCTCGCATCCATGGGATGGGGACGGATCTACAATAATAATTATTATGTATTTGCAGTAGAAGATACTGTTAAACGGGAAGAGTGTCAAATAGTTCCTGCCGTAATGATTGGTTACAGGGAAAAACTTTGTGCATAACAGGGAACAAAACAGAAGCATCACCTGTATATGGCAGTAGAATATTTGTAAATTAATATTTGGCTCTCGCATCCATGGGATGGGGACGGATCTATAATAATAATTATTATGTATTTGCAGTAGAAGGTACTGTTAAACGGGAAGTGTCAAATAGTTCCTGCCGTAATGATTGGTTACAGTGAAAACTTTGTGCATAACAGGGAACAAAACAGAAGCATCACCTGTATATGGCAGTAGAATATTTGTATATTATTATTTGGCTCTCGCATCCATGGGATGGGGACGGATCTATAATGATAATTATTATGTATTTGCAGTAGAAGATACTGTTAAACGGGAAGAGTGTCAAATAGTTCCTGCCATAATGATTGGTTACAGGGAAAAACTTTGTGCATAACAGGGAACAAAACAGAAGCATCACCTGTATATGGCAGTAGAATATTTGTAAATTATTATTTGGCTCTCGCATCCATGGGATGGGGACGGATCTATAATAATAATTATTATGTATTTGCAGTAGAAGATACTGTTAAACGGGAAGAGTGTCAAATAGTTCCTGCCTTAATGATTGGCTACAGGGAAAATCTTTGTGCATAACAGGGAACAAAACAGAAGCATCACCTGTATATGCCAGTAGAATATTTGTCAATTATTATTTCGCTCTCGCATCCATGGGATGGGGACGGATCTATAATAATAATTATTATGTATTTGCAGTAGAAGATACTGTTAAATGGGAAGAGTGTCAAATAGTTCCTGCCGTAATGATTGGTTACAGGGAAAAACTTTGTGCATAACAGGGAACAAAACAGAAGCATCAACTGTATATGGCAGTAGAATATTTGTAAATTATTATTTGGCTCTTGCATCCATGGGATGGGAACGGTTCTATAATAATAATCATGTATTTGCAGTAAAAGATAGTGTTAAACGGGAAGAGTGTCAAATAGTTCCTGCCGCAATGATTGCTTACAGGGAAAAACTTTGTACATAACAGGGAACAAAACAGAAGCATCACATGTATATGGCAGTAGAATATTTGTAAATTATTTTTTGGCTCTCGCATCCATGGGATGGGGACGAATCTATAATAATAATTATTATGTATTTGCAGTAGAAGATACTGTTAAAGGGGAAGAGTGTCAAATAGTTCCTGCCGTAATGATTGGTTACAGGGAAAAACTTTGTGAATAACAGGGAACAAAACAGAAGCATCACCTGTATATGCCAGTAGAATATTTGTAAATTATTATTTGGCTCTCGCATCCATGGGATGGGGAGGGATCTATAATAATAATTATGTATTTGCAGTAGAAGATACTGTTAAACGGGAGAGTGTCAAATAGTTCCTGCCGTAATGATTGGTTATAGGGAAAAACTTTGTGCATAACAGGGAGCAAAACATCACCTGTATATGGCAGTAGAATATTTGTAAATTATTATTTGGCTCTCGCATCCATGGGATGGGGACGGATCTATAATAATAATTATTATGTATTTGCAGTAGAAGATACTGTTAAACGGGAAGAGTGTCAAATAGTTCCTGCCGTAATGATTGGTTACAGGGAAAAACTGTGTGCATAACAGGGAACAAATCAGAAGCATCACCTGTATATGGCAGTAGAATATTTATAAATTATTATTTGGCTCTCGGATCCATGGGATGGGGACGGATCTATAATAATAATTATTATGTATTTGCAGTAGAAGATACTGTTAAACGGGAAGAGTGTCAAATAGTTCCTGCCGTAATGATTGGTTACAGGGAACAAAACAGAAGCATCACCTGTATATGGCAGTAGAATATTTGTAAATTATTATTTGGCTCTCGCATCCATGGGATGGGGACGGATCTATAATAATAATTATTATGTATTTGCAGTAGAAGATACTGTTAAACGGGAAGAGTGTCAAATAGTTCCTGCCGTAATGATTGGTTACAGGGAAAAACTTTGTGCATAACAGGGAACAAAACAGAAGCATCACCTGTATATGGCAGTAGAATATTTGTAAATTAATATTTGGCTCTCGCATCCATGGGATGGGGACGGATCTATAATAATAATTATTATGTATTTGCAGTAGAAGATACTGTTAAACGGGAAGAGTGTCAAATAGTTCCTGCCGTAATGATTGGTTACAGGGAAAACTTTGTGCATAACAGGGAACAAAACAGAAGCATCACCTGTATATGGCAGTAGAATATTTGTATATTATTATTTGGCTCTCGCATCCATGGGATGGGGACGGATCTATAATGATAATTATTATGTATTTGCAGTAGAAGATACTGTTAAACGGGAAGAGTGTCAAATAGTTCCTGCCATAATGATTGGTTACAGGGAAAAACTTTGTGCATAACAGGGAACAAAACATCACCTGTATATGGCAGCAGAATATTTGTAAATTATTATTTGGCTCTCGCTTCCATGGGATGGGGACGGATCTATAATAATAATTATTATGTTTCATTTCATTTCATTTATTTTCATTAAAGGCCCTGTGAGGGGCATTACATAAGGGGTGGGTACATCATTGTAGGCGGCAAGTGTTAACACGATGAAAAATGACCATGAAGATTGTCAGCCAAGGTCGCGGAGCACATGATGGCTGCAATCTCTCTGGGAAGGTGGTTCCAGTCAACAATGGTACGGGGAAAAAATGAGGCTGCAAAAGTAACCGTGCGGACACGTGGACGAGAAACCTGGGAAGGATGACAAGTGCGATGAGATATGCGGGTTGGCGGGACGATGTAGGGCGCGCAGGAAAGTGAACTGTGATAAAATTTGTAGAATAAGCAAAGGCTGGCGATACGACGACGAACTGAGAGGAGTGATAACCCTGATTTATCTTTCAACCCTGACACACTGATGTCTTAGGAATATGAAGAATGAATGAACCTGGCTGCTCTGTTTTGTACTGCTTCAAGTGCGTTGATAAGGTAAGCATGATGAGGGCTCCAAATAGCTGAGGCATATTCTAATTTTGATCTGACAAGTGTTTTGTATGCTAGAAGTTTTACGTGATCGGGGGCATGGCGGAGATGACGTCGTAAGAAACCTAGTGTTCTATTAGCAGTTGAGATAATATTTGTGATGTGCGCCCTCCAGGATAAGTCGTTACACAAGGTGACACCTAAATACTTATATGATAGACAAGACTGGACAGGGATGTTACTAATTACGTATGTGAAATGAAGTGGATTATCGCGGCGGTGAAAAGACATGCGTTTACATTTATGTGGGTTAAGTTCCATTAACCAAACGTCGCACCATTCCTGAATGCGGTTAAGGTCGTCCTGGAGAGAAGTTTGGTCAATAATAGTAGTAACAGAGCGGTAAATGACGCAGTCATCTGCAAACATGCGAATTTTAGAATTGATGTTGTCTGGTAAGTCATTAATATAAATTAAAAAGAGAAGGGGGCCGAGTACAGAGCCTAGAGGGACACCAGATGTTACAGGAATGGGGTTAGAATTGTGATCATTAATAGTGACAAACTGCGTGCGATTAGTGAGGAATTCTTCTATCCATTTTAAAATATCGGTAGGCAAGTTCAAGTATGACAGTTTTAGTAGTAATCGTTTGTGTGGTACCTTGTCCAACGCTTTTGCATAATCTAGGAAGATAGCATCGGTCTGCAGGTTAGTGTCAAGATTACCATGCAAATCATGAAGATACTGCAGTAGAAGATACTGTTAAACGGGAAGAGTGTCAAATAGTTCCTGCCGTAATGATTGGTTACAGGGAAAAACTTTGTGCATAACAGGGAACAAAACAGAAGCATCACCTGTATATGGCAGTAGAATATTTGTAAATTATTATTTGGCTCTCGCATCCATGGGATGGGGATGGATCTATAATAATAATTGTTATGTATTTGCAGTAGAAGATACTGTTAAACGGGAAGAGTGTCAAATAGTTCCTGCCGTAATGATTGGTTACAGGGAAAAACTTTGTGCATAACAGGGAACAAAACAGAAGCATCACCTGTATATGGCAGTAGAATATTTGTAAATTATTATTTGGCTCTCGCATCCATGGGATGGGGACGGATCTATAATAATAATTATTATGTATTTGCAGTAGAAGATACTGTTAAACGGGAAGAGTGTCAAATAGTTCCTGCCGTAATGATTGGTTACAGGGAAAAACTTTGTGCACAACAGGGAACAAAACAGAAGCATAACCTGTATATGGCAGTAGAATATTTGTAAATTATTATTTGGCTCTCGCATCCATGGGATGGGGACGAATCTATAATAATAATTATTATGTATTTGCAGTAGAAGATACTGTTAAACGGGAAGAGTGTCAAATAGTTCCTGCCGTAATGATTGGTTACAGGGAAAAACTTTGTGCACAACAGGGAACAAAACAGAAGCGTCACCTGTATATGGCAGTAGAATATTTGTAAATTATTATTTGGCTCTCGCATCCATAGGATGGGGACGGATCTATAATTATAATTATTATGTATCTAGGCTAAGTTAAACTGAACTATCTAGTTGCGCTGTCGAATTAGGCGGCACCCTTTTATATTTTTCGGTTTTTGTGATCTGTGGTTTGGAGGTGGCAGAGATTGGATATTCCTTGTTAGTTGTTGATAAACGCCGCATCTGGTTACCGAAAATAAAGAGGAATATTCTAATTTTCAGATCGACACGCATTTCAGAAAGCAATAGCAACAGGAAGATGACGGGCTGTAGCAGGTGCAGTTGCTGCGGTTTACTAAATACGAGGGGAGGCGATCTGGAAATAATTTAGCATGCTGCTGTCAATCGCTCCGATGGTGTAGTCACAAATTAATTTGTGTACCTGTACATGAAAAATTATCTTACTATGACGTTAGCGTTATACTTCTTATGTTGAGCTTATGATCCAATAAATTTAAATGTATATTACATGTAAAAGTACCTTAAATGTGATCGTGTACGCTTCAAGGACTGGTTATAACGGTGATAGTTTTTTTACGTTTACGGATTTTTATTTGCAAAAAAAAAGTGAAAGATATACCGCCGTTCCTAGGCAGATGTATTGCACCGCAAGGCGGGCGGTATGTATGCTGAGAAGTCAATAATTCGATGAATATTTAACTGAAATTACCCATTCAACTTTATTCATTTTTTTACGGCGAAGATTAAAATGTGAAATCGGAGCACGCTTGGCGAGAAGCTGAGACAAGTTTTTAAATGAATTAAATGAATAATGTGGTTACAGATATCGCAAGCAGAAAAAAAAGGGCATTTAAGGCTAGCTGAACTGGCTCTTCGTTCTTTCACATTGTTAAACGGGCGTTTGGGGATCATTTTTGGCAAGTTAGTTGTTCTATATCATAAAAATAGCAAGGTTTCCGCTTTTGATGCTCAAGATGCAAGAGAAAAAATTACCCATTATATATATATATATATATATATATATATATATATATATATATATATATATATATATATATATATATATATATATTGTTACCTATATGGCACCGAAGAGGACGACTATGGAAGATAGAGTGAGAGACGACGAAGCAGAAGCAAATGTTGGTGCTTGCCTGTACACTTACGTCTCCCATCACCTGATGTGGTTTCCTATGCTAGCCTTCTGCCTCGTATCATTTTGGTGGAGGTGTGGAGGTCCAGTGACGTTCGTAGTTTTCTTGGCCTTTGCTCGTATTTTCGGCGGTTTGTCCCCAAGTTTGCGGAAACGCGCGTCCACTCACACTTCTTCTAAAGAACGACGTTCCATTTTGCTGGGGCCAAGAACAATCTCAAGACTTTTCTGCGCTCATCGCAGCCCTCACCAACCCGCCCGTCCTGGCACACTTCAACCCCTCAGCACGAACGGAGGTATGCACCGACGCCAGTGGTCACGGTATTGACGCCATTCTTGCCCAACAGCAGACGGGCTGCATTCGCGTCATTACTTATGCCATTCGCCTGCTTTCAGCGGCTGAGCAGAATTATTTGACCACAGAACGTGAGTGTTTAGCCCTCGTGTGGGCCATTACAATGTTTCGCCCTTTTCTTTCGCCTTTATTTGTTCGGCCGTCCAATCTCTGTCTTCACCGACAACCACGGCTTATGTTGGCTTTCTACGCTGAAAGACCCTACTGGTCGCCTTGGGCGTTGCGTCTTCAGGAATACACTTTTTCTGTCGTTCACAAGTCCTGCCGGCTATACACTGATGCCGATTGCCTGTCCCTTAACCCGGCAGATACGCCGCGTGAAAGCCAGTGTGATGATGACACCTGTGTGCTGTCCATCTCTGATCTTTAAAACATTCGTCATGAGCAGCACTTAGATCTTAAGCTTTGCGGCATTATCAACCGCCTCAGCACTGATCACCCTGACGCCACTCCTGCTTTGTGCTCCACAACGGCACTTTATATCGGCGGAATATGGCGCCAATAGATGGCGCTGAGCTTCTGCTCATAGTACCCGAACAACTGCGTGCCACCGTTTTTTAGCAGCTGCATGACGCGCCCACTGCGGGTCAACTTGGCGTATCTCGTACGTATGTACGACATCGTCTGCCGGCGCTTCTTTTGAGCAGGCTTTTATACCGCTCTGTTCGTCGCTACGTGGCTTCTTGTGATAGGTGTCAGCGGCGGAAGAAGCCCTCGGTTGTGGTTGCTGGATCCCTACAGCCGATCGACATCCAAATAGACCCATTTTATCGAGTTGGCCTTGATCTCCTCGGGCCTTTCCCTCTGTGTGCTTCGGGGAATAAATGGATTGCGGTGGCACCGAACTATACGACGCGATTTGCCTTTATACGAGCGAAACCTACCAGCTGTGCAACTGACGTGGCTGCGTTTCTCCTCCACGACATTATCTTGCTCCACGGTGCTCCATGCCAGCTGCTCACTGACCGTGGCCGTTGCTTTCTTGCTCGAGTAGTCGAAGGAATTCTCCGATACTGCTCCATTAAGCACTACTTCACCACCGCTTACATCCACAAACGAACGGCCTCACCGAATTCCTCAATCGCACACTCAAGGTTATGCTGTCAATGTATTTATCGGCTGATCACCATGACTGGGACATTACTTTACCATTTGTTACATTAGCGTATAATTCCTCCCGCCACGATACAATGGGCTACTCGCCCTTCTATTTTCTCTTCGGCCGTGACCCCTCTCTTCCGTTTGACAGCGTACTGCCTCACACTGCTGATGCAAGCTCCTATGTTCGGGACGCCATATCCCGAGCTGACGCCGCCCGTGTTGTTGCTCGCCGCCGACTGGCTTCTTCCCAGAACTCCCAAAAACAGTGCCATGATTATCGACATCGCGATGTCCACTACTCTCCGGACTCCCTCGTCTTGTCTAAAATTGAAGCGCTACAGAGGCAACACATAGACAAGATAGGACAGGACTTGCGCTTGGAGAGACATATGTTGTCTCTGTTGCGCTTCAATTTTAGACAACTATGCACCAACATGCCCCGCTAAGTGTCTTACTAAAGTCTCTCGTCTTGCTCTGGACTCCCGCTCGTAGAGTTGGGCTCTTTGAGAAGCTCTTGCCGAGGTACACAGGCCCCTACCGTGTTTTACGGCTAGTCACTTCTGTGACATACGAAGTCAGCCCTGTGCACCCGCGCCGGCAGGTCTATATGTCACGTTCCGAAATGGTTCATGTCGCTCGCATGAAGCCCTAGCCCTCCAGCTGTAGTTCCCCGATGTAGTACGCATCCGGACGGTGCTTTTCGTGGCGGAGTAATGTTACGTATTTGCCACCGAAGAGGACCACGGTGGAAGATAGAGGGATAGACGACGAAGCTGAAGCAACTGTTGGTGCTTGCCTGAACACTTACGTCTCTCATCATCTGCTGTGGTTTCCTGCGCTAGCCGTCTGCCCCGTATCAATATATATCACTGCAGTCCTTCAACCTCAAAACTGCGACATGGCCGCCTACTGAATCTTTCACTCAAATTGTCAGAGCCAAGAAGACGTTGTACTATAATTTACGCAAACCTGAAAAATGGTTTGCGCACTTAAAGTTGTAGTAATCAAGTTGTGCCCTATGAAAATTTGTTTACTCCATTCATTCGAACGGCTTGCTTAGCCCCATCAATACTGTACGTGCAAACAGTATTTTATAGATCAAAGTATGCATATTTTAGAAAGCCTTTGGCACTGATGCAATTTCAAATTGTGAAGAATGGAGAGTTTTTTCTGAAGCAAGTTGAGAATTCTTTTGTTTCGCAGAACTTCTTATTTAAAACAGGAAATGTCGGAACTTGGAAAGGTTGAAGACAGCACACGTTGGGCTTTACATATCTTAGAATCTTCTCTTAGGATGATCGATATTAAAAGAAAGCAATGAAACACGATACAAAGTTCAGAGGGGAAAATCGTTCGGCGATAAATTTGACACGCTGTTAAGGAACGGTTTGGTAGTCTGCGAGTGGTATGTCTTTAAAAGCAAAGCTGTAGACTGTCTTCACGAAAGCATAAAAAAAAGAGAAATTGTTGTAGTCTTACCGAAATCGTTTCTTTCAAGCAGATACTTGAGGAATTCTTGAAGCAGATAGATTTGCGATCCTAAGTCCGCAGTTTGAAATCCTTGAAAAGCACACTGAAAAATGACGACGTTGGTCTGTGTTGTCAAGAACGCGAGCTGGTAGAGATAATATTAGAGAACCAAATGGTCAGTTTATTTGCTAAAGAGAATGCTAAAAATACATCTAAGCATCTCTTCTTGATCTGAACTTGCTGGAATCCGTAGACCCAGCCGAAAAGAAAATTTCTAACATACAGGCCAGGTACAAATTTGCCAAAGTTTAACTTCACATAAACTGACTAAGCCATACGAAAGCACTGTTCGCCATTGTTAGGCATAATATTGCTTGGTGGTTTATAATTTAGATATTCTCAGAGAGGTTTTCGAAGTCGTCAAATTCGTAAACACTTGCAGGTAATGGCATACAGTTGGAGGTACAGTGTTTGTCAAAAATATGCCGACCAAGAGGTTTGTCCTTAACCTTTAACTTCACTCTGGAAGCATTCATCGAATACCTGAACTCAAGAAGGGTGACGACGAAAGTTCTCATCATTTGAGAGATTACCATCGTCGGGGATGCTCAACGAGCCCGTTTTACAGGGTTTAATGCAAACCTCTCTGACTTCATATTTTCGGCACATACTGCACATAAGTCACAGGTTGTAACTCCTATCGGAAACTAGTTCCCAACTTTAATAGCCGATGGATGCTAAATGGGAAGGAAAATCGTGTGACACCACTCTGAATGATGCACACTGAAAGGTTACACGAAAGGTTTGATTCTGACATTTTTGCTATCATTTTCTCCTTACGCTTTGTGCTCGCACATCATTCTAACGCCACTCACGAGGAAACTAAAGCTGAAACTTTCGCTTTAAAAGTCAGACCACAAGAACTGATAGAAGACGGTAGGCGGTGGCCTAGTACAAGAGCAGCCTATATCATTTTACATCATTCTTGAAGAGCACTCAGACCGTTCTTCTACCTACTTTGCATAAAAACGCTACCTCTTCTCCGCAATGAAATGCCTCCTTCCCGCATGTACCTGGAAGGTTGGCTCCTCCATAAGTGCGACATAGTTGCATAAAAACGGGTAAAACAAATGTCGTGAGTACACATAAGCAAGTACAAGGACCGAACCGAGAACATGATTGTGAACGCGGACGACTGCAGTCTTACGACTCGAATATGCGTGCCAGCGAAACTCACGCCACCATACTTACACGAATGGCTGAAAACCTGAGACGTGATATCGAATTGTTTCATCCTGTGCATATGAGATAACAGTGTAAAGAGCCTTTGATGGACTGTTAGAACTACGTTATTATAAAAGTAACTGATGTGATTTCTTATTTGAATTGCTAGCTTTGCTGGAGCCATTTTACTAGCAATTCTCCTAACATCGCTGGCCAATTGCAAAGATATGTGCACAGGTTTGAAGAAGGCTGTGCATTACTTTAGCGAAAGCAAGGACCATGAAGTGAAAAATAAAATGGTCACAAAGAAAGCTGTAAACTTTGATGGCGTAACGCAGGGTCGTTGAGCATGTAGGGACCACATGCATCACATAAACAGTAACCGCACAGTGTCTATAGCACAAAGAAGACAAGTAATAAGAATACGCCACGCTGTATTCTCTACTACGAGCAGCTGTAGTTCGACCTCCATATGTACATCGGTGCGCATCCTCATATTTTCATAGTCCTATATTGGCATAATAAACAGCTCTTTTTTCATCTATGCCTTTCATGAGAAGCTTCTGTCACAGGTGCCTTTCGGCGCTTGTCAGCAGCCATTAAAAATAATTACAATTTACGCATCGATTACAACATCTCGTGTGCACTTTAATGAATGGGGGCTCACCTTTGACTAATTTCCAACACGTCTTTGGATCAACTATATTTCCACTTTCAAAATTCGAAGATGACCACCACGAAATAATTAGTTAGTGCTGTACGAAACTGCCGAAACTGCTGTCGTGTTTTGGAAGGTCAAATCTTAGGTTTAAAAAGGAATCCTTGAATTTCTTGACTTTCAATAATGACCTCAAATTATCTATACCAGGCTGCTGAGAATAATGCTTTGAGTTTACCCGGTAACTTGATTTTATTTTATTAAAAACTTTCAACCATCAAATGCTTTTAGCTCCTGCTTTCGGCGGTCTTGAGATGACGACGAAATAAAATCGAGAGCCAGAATCCTGGCACCGATCCTCCTTCATCCGGGCACCATAATCGTGAACTTCGTAGCACGAAACAAGATTCATCCAGGAGAGTTCGCTGAGCGTGCTTCCCTGCGGATAGTTTCAGGAAATCCTTGCGTCCATATCGATCAGCGCAGAACATGGTACGCTGTAGCCCTGTTTGCCATGCACTAGATGCATTGCAATAACATGGCCGGTACCATCAAATGTTCTATGCCCGAACCATTTCGTACTTACAACTACTCTCGATTACATGAGAGACAGTAATTATTAAAGCTCAAATATAGCCGAAGAAACAAGCACGGGTTTCGGCGATCCCAGTCGAAGCGGAGCCTTTGCCATTTTTGTTAGTGAATCGCAACCTCATCTCTAGGACTGCCGCTAGATTCCAAGCGTACCGATAATGAATATGGCTACAATGTACGAGTTACCATAGGAAATTGTGCACACACGCACGTGCCCTAACACGTGCAGAATGCTGCGTTTGAGGGAAATGAGCACCAGCCGTAAACTGTGAAATAGTTGATCTTTGGTATGTAATCTGTAAGCTATGAGGATGTCACTGCACCGTACGGTTACTCACAGGGAGTCTAAGTGGTTCGAATTTGCCCGAGGAACGCTATAATCACGACTTATACGAATATCCCTACATCAAGCCGGCGAGGTAAGTGACGGTAACTTTTCTCTTAATACAATTAGCCTACGAGCCCCTGGCGGATGATTGGACGCTGGAATGTTTGAGCTTGTTCGGTTGCAGCTCACAAAATTTTAGAGCGCAGCTCTTTGGCGCCCGTTCCTGGGTTTCGCGTCGGCGTCGCCGGCCTCGTAACCAGCTCCGCCCCCCTTTCATCCCCCCAGTTCGAGCCGGCGCTTTGGCAACTGGAGCCTCGCAGGAAGAGTGGGGAGTGTACACTCAGCCGCGAACGATGGGTGCAGGAGCGCACGCAGCAACCGGAGAACACGAGGAGAGGAAGGGGGGGGGGGGGTCGCCGGAGGCAGCGCTAGCAGTGAATGACTGATGCCGCTGCCACCGCTAGCGAGTCAAGGCAACGTGACTGGGTAAAACACCGTCTCCGCCGCGCAGAAAGAGAAGGAGGGGGTCCCCCCCCTCTTCTTGCGTAGCGGCGAGGGTGCTCTCCGGTTGCTGTGCATCCCTACCTCCCTCGCTTCCCTCGCTATCGGTGTCAGCTCAGCAGCATTAGTCAGTCGCTGCTATCTGTTCGCCGCGTAAGGTTCCTATGGGCCCACGCGCTGCTTCCCGCAACCTCCCGATAACTCAATTACTTTCTTCCTTTCTCCGACCAAAAGCTTCTTTCATGACAGCCAAGATCTGTTAGTGGAGTGTTTCTTGATGGAATACGTGTGAAAAATGTAAAAAGTCTGTAATTGTACATATGCGTCTCGCTCGAAATCTTTGCCTCAATCTATCGAAAAGGTGAAACAGCTGATGAGCTGCGCTCAGATTTCGCATTAGGAAGCAACGTAATTGTGGACATTTTTTTTTACCTTCCATGCACTTTATTTAGTCCTCCTCCCTCCCCCCTCCCGATACACACACAGAATGCCCTTTTAATACTTTGCTATTCACATAATACGGGAGTGTGAATATGTCCCCAATATTGAGCCTTTATGCAACGTAGCTTTTTGGGAAATAAAGATGTGCAGTTTAGTTGCTACACAACTTTCTCGGAGGCTTTCTTCATTTATGTGGGGTAATGCTACAGAAAACCAGATTTACAAATTTTATAAACGTGATTATTGAGAACATATGAAATGAAAATTTGCTCACCAATAAGAGTTTGCCCAGAAATTGTACTATGCCGTCCTGCAATACGCAAGAAAAACAATCCAAAATGACATCTTTATTGAATTATTCCAGTCTTTGTGGAAATAATATTCTTGTATCCCCCTTAAGAACTTGCTAAGCGAACATGAGTAAACGAACAGTGCCAACGAGGATGATAGATTTACCGGGCTTCCATGCTAAACGAAAAGGAGATATGTAAAAATTTTAATTTTGAAACACTTCTCTGGTTGACTTTTAAAAAGTATGTACGCCACGAAAACGTTGCTAATATGGAGGTGGGTCACGAAAGAAAAAGGGAGGCCACCAGTAGTAGAGCGCTGAAAAATGCCCATGAACAGCGTTTTCCTTCGCCAAGCTCTGTGATTTTTGGCGAACATTCTGACAATGAAGGCTGCCAGATTCTTCTCAATATGTGGAAGTATTTTCTAAGCCGTCTTTAAAATTACCTGATAATCTTTGTTCATTAGGTGGAATTCAATTAAAGCTATTAGAATTTATTTTTTTGCTATATCAGATTGTGTACTGATATTGTTACGGGGATGTTTTGATGTAACTGACGCTGCCATGTTTGGAACTCGGCGCAAACACTTCAAGAGCCTGGCAGCATTCACTCTGTCAGCATCATCTTCTTTCAGAACACTTTCGCTACTTTTCCTCCATCGACCTTCGAAGTGGCTATTGTGAAATCTCTGTTGACGAACAGGACCGCGAGAAGACGGCTTCTGTCACACCCGATGGTCTTTACCAATTTGAGGTTGTGCCTTTTGGACTTTGCAACGCCCCTGCCACGTCTGAATGGATGATGGACTCCTTACTCCGCGGCTTCAAATGGACGACTTCTCTATGTGATTTGGATGACGTGATTGTCTTCTCACCCTCGTCCGAAAGCCACCTTGGCACTTTTCCATATTGGCACTTTTCCGCCGTGCCAACTTCAACTCAGCTCAAAACAGTTTTGGTCACCACGAACTTAGTGCCCGGCCATTTGGTGAATGCCACCGGTGTGCAACCCGATCCCGACCAAGTTAGCGTTGTCAGTACTTTTCTATATCCCCGTTCACCCCGTGATGTCCGCGATTTTAAAGGACAGTGTTCCTATTTTCGCCGGTTTGTCCCAATCTTTGTCGCCGTTGCTCGCCCTCTCACCAATCTGCTGAAGAAAGGCGTTCCTTTCGCTTGGGGACCAGAGTCGGCTAACGCATTCTCCACCCTCATTGCTGTTCTCACCAATCCTCCTGCGTTGGCCCATTTCAACCCGTCTACCTCGACGGAACTTCACACCGATGCCAGTAGCCACGGAATTGGTGCTATTCTTGTACAGCGACAACGCAGCCAACACTGCGTGATTGCCTACGCCAGTCGACTCCTGTCTTCAGCGGAATAGAACCATTCTATTACGGAACGGCAGTGCCTGGCTCTCGTTTGGGCCAATGGAAAATTCCGGCCCTACTTGTTTGACCGACCCTTTACTGTTATTACCGACCACCATGCCTTATGTTGGCTCTCTTCCCTCAAGGATCCTGCAGGCCGCCTCGGCCGCTGGGCACTGCACTTGCAGGAATATACCTTTTCTGTTGTACACAGATCCGGTTGGCTCCACCAGGATGCAGACTGTCTATCCCGTTATCCCGTTATTCAATCGATCCCCCTTCCCCTACAGACCACGAGCCGGACCCCTGTGTCTTCTCTATATCCGACGTTTCCCACATTGCCGACGAACAGCGCTGGACCCAACCCTCAGTTGTCTCATCGGCCGCCTCCGCACAGATAGCCGTGACCCTTTCCTCGCCCTGTTCTGCCTACATGGAAATACGGTGTACCGCCACAACATGCGACCTGACGGCGCTGAGTACTTGCTGGCCGTGGCCCATTTACGCTCTGCCGTTCTCGTACAAATGCATGACGCCCCTACAGCTGGCCATCTTGGCCTCTCACACACATACGACCGTGTGCGCCGGCGTTTCTTCTGGCCTGGAGTCTACCGCTCCGTCCAATTCTATGCAGCCGCTTGCAACCTCTGTCAACGCCGGATGAAACTACCTGTACTGTCTCCTGGACACCTGCAGCCGATTGCTATCCCGGCTGAGTCATTTTCTCGTGTTGGTCTTAACCTCTTAGGGCCCTTCCCAGAGTCCTCGTCAGGAAACATAATGGATCGCTGTGGCCACCGACTATGCCACGCGGTTCGTGATCACTAGCACCATTCCAACGAGCTGCGCGACTGACGTTGCTGACATCTTTTTGTACGACGTCATACTTCACCATGGTGCTACCCGCCAACCACTTACCGACCATGGCCGCTGTTTCCTTTCCCGAGTTGTGGACGAAATACTTCGTTCTTCCTCCTTTCGGCGAAAGTTCACCACGGCATATCACTCTCAGACGAACGGCCTTACGGAACGCCTTAACCGCACACTCACCGACATGCTCGCCATGTATGTATCCGACAGTCACCGCGACTGGAACATTAGTCTGCTATTTGTCATTTTTGCATATAACTCTTCGCTTCATGACACTCCTGGGTACTCTCCATTCTATCTTCCCTTTGGAAGAGACCCTTTACTGCTCTTCGGCACTTTGCTTCCCGCCGCTGGCCCCGTCACAACTTATGCCCGCGATACCACCTCCCGAACCGATGCTGCTCACCGATTGCTCGTCACAAGCTCTCCATCTCTCTGGAATCTCAAAACCGCCGCTACGGTGCTCACCACTGTGATGTTCACTATCCTCCCGGATCTCTGGTGTTGCTCTGGCTTCCGTACCGTCGTGTGGGGTTGTGTGAAAAATTTCTGTCGAATAACACAAGTCCTTATCGTGTACTACGCCCAGTGACCGATGTCACCTATGAGATTACACCGCTACGCTCAAAGTCACCGTCCGCTACACCCACTCCCGAAATCGTACTTGTGGCCCGCCTCCAGTCGTATTATTACACCTCCCCATTGCACGCCTATAATACGAACCGGGACGTTGCCTTTTGCCGAGGGGGATAGTGTTACCGGGAAACGCGTGACTGAAGTGGTGTGTTCACAGACAACGACGACGACCGACAACCGAGGAACGCCAGGACGACGAAGTGTTCTGAAAGACGACGACACTGACGGAGTGAATGCTGCCCGGCTCTTGAAGTCTGCGGCGAGTTACGCCCATCGCAACGTCAGTTCCATCAAATACATCCCCGTAACAATATTATATCGAATCATGACGTAAAAAGTTTTTCGACGTGCACGCTGTTTCGCCTAAATATTTTAAGCACTTGGGTCGCAGAAGCATATATAGAATTGTTCTTTGCATTTTGCAAGCAGAAGTGAGTGTAAAATGAAGCTGTTATGAAAACGTACCTCTAGGAGAAGAATGTCCACTGCTGAGTATATGTATTTAATATGTATTCTATGCATGTAGTCCTTCTTTGCCACATATATATGTGTGTACAGCATGATTATCGTGCATTTTTTCATTTTTGTTCACTGCCCAAACTACGTCGCGATTTAGCACGTGCAGTAAGTTAAGTACGGCTTACCTCAGTATTGTTTGTTGAGCACGGTACTTACCGAATTGGCTGTACATAGATCCCCGGAAGCTGTCAGACACTTGAAAGGAAGGAATGCAACGGAAGTGCATGCATGAGAAATGCGCAAATGATTTTTAAAGGGAGAGAGCCTTTTATAAGCTAAATCGAAAACATCATTATCTCGCTCGCATTGTACCTATTTTGTTTTTATGTTAGTGAGTTTAAAAGATGCGAAAGAGAAATTAATGTGAGTGACCTCACCTTCTCCAGATGTTTACAGGCAGAAACCCCACTGAACAGATTCACTAACGCAATATGAAGAAGATTTTACTGCAAGGGCAGTAATTATTGAAAATAATATTTTCCAACTTGAATAATAATGATAGGTTCAGAGAAAATTACAGCTACGGTGCAGTAACGATGAGGGCCCGCACACTATTTTAGGATTTACAAAACATACCAGTTTGATTACGTGTAACATGTTCAGTTCTGCGCTGGCTCGATTTAAGGACGAGGTAAGGACATAAAATTTAAAGATTTGAGACCAAATGGTCTAGCATAAAGAGAATTTCAATGTGAGGTAATTTCGACTGACAGGCTACTTTTGAGTATATTATCACCATTGTGCACCAGGTAATATACCGTTTCAAACAATAAGATATAACTGTTGGTCATATACGAAAAGTACAGCAGTATGCTTCATTGTGAGGAGCACATCACAATGACCCGCGCAAATGGGGGGGGGGGCAATTAGGCTTGGACTTTAAAGATATGACGCGACACTAGAATGGCACCTACGTTTGCGGTTCCCTGTTAGCTTATGGGGGCGTTCCTAGTGGCTCATTCACTAAGAACTTTATTTATGATTCTGTTATTTCCCATATACTCAATACTATGAAATCGCACATTATAACATTATGTGAAAGATAACAGGACATAGATATAAAAGCCCCCTTTAACCGAGATGACACATGGGTAGCGTGTCTGACTGACTGGATATTCATTCCTCCCGGAGAGTTCGATTCCCATCTGAGCATACTATCTCAAAGAAGCTAGTCGAATAGGCAGCTCCTACCAACTAGGACATGTTTCGTAGTCCCATGACGCCACATAGAACGCCGACCAATCAGTGTCTGGCATTGTCACCTGTCAGCTGTAAAATTCCAGAGCTAGGTTTCTGAATTCTCGCCGTATCTCCTTTAACGATGCCTTACGCGCGAAAAGCTAGTGTTAAAAAGCGGCGTGTACCGGTGAGCTAATCAGTGCACAAGTACGTGGTTATTTTGTAGGCTTCCTTCAGCAGGCTCATTCAGGTACACTCCGATCACATCCAATGATGGCGTAACCTCTTATTTGTGTACAACGCTGCAGCATTGCAAGGAAGAAAAACGTGAAGTTGCATGCGTTATGAGAACTCTTTCCGTTCTGTTCTTTGCGCAGCTGCCACCGGTGAGCCACGCAGCTAATATCAGAACAGACAGCTGAATTGATTGCGGTAAAGTGAGAGAGAATGGTAGCTGTCGACGGTTAGTTCGTAAAATGGATTGAGAAAGGCAATCTTGACAAAATACGTGTTTATATGAACCGTGTTCACTGTCAAACGTCCGAGAATGAACTCAGGAGAAATGTGTTTGGGAAGCTTTAACAAGCATAAATGGTACTGGGTTTCAATATTGAAGTCTAGCTTTCTTGGACATGGCTTTTAATTTTCTGGCCGATGTGAAACATTGCGAGGTACTGCTATTGAAATATTGCAGTGTAAAGTCTAGTACATAGAGCTATGGTCTGTGCAGCAGAACTAGTCTCTGAACTGTTGCGCTGTGCCTGGCATTATGGGATCGCTTTGGGTCTTAGGGATTTATTACCAACGGTAATTCACGCAGTGCACATTTTTCTTTGCTTCCAATAGCTATCTTTGAGTATAGACAAGAGGCAGGCAGCCTCTATACTTGCCCCACCTAAGAAACACCTGAAATAAATCTGACTGCTTTTGGACGCTGGTCGAAAAGCATTTGTAATGGTACACGTAAGTATAACGTTCGCACATGGTGGCGTTTATCAGTGTGAGCATTGTACTTTGAGTGGTGCGAAGCAAAGCGTACTTACAAGGACCAAGCATTCTTTCTTTGTGATGGCGTTTGCAAAGCAATTAGGGTAATTAAATGCGGCCTTACTCACGACTTTGCAATACAGAGTAGGTATGAAAATAAGCATTTTCTCTTTGCGCCGGCAACTGTGGAGCTCTGTCTGTTATACTGTCACAGTAGCTAATGATTTCAGGTGTTATATTTGTAGTTTTTACTTCGGTGCAAAATATGCGTTAAGTATGCAGGCAGAGGACCCTAACCTGCTATTCTTCTAAATGTTGATTTTATGCAGATGCTTCTGCATATTGCTTATTGACTGTATCGGTAATTTTAGTGCTGGACTTCACCTGTTTTTTTTCTCACAGGCCTAGGTCTCTTCGGTTACTTTTTCCCTGGAAGAGCTAGAGGTATAAGTAGCCCTAAGTACAGGCCTATGCTATCACAATTGCTTACTTAGATGGGAGAGGGCAGTAATATTCCTTAATACAAAGCGATTGCCGCTTGTGCATTTGTACGAATACGTCTGAAGAATGGCAACGAACTGGTGAATAGTAATGCGTGGAGCATATTTGTAGAGCAAAATAATTAAACGCTCAGAATGTCGCTCTTTGTCTTTATTATAATGTGGTACGTACCTTTCCAATATTTAAAAAGTCTGGGAGGCTGAACTTTGAGCACACGAACACTGCAATAGAAGCAAGCAAAATATGGCGATTGAAACTACACAGACCGATAGTCTGAGCTTCGCGTTCGCTCAGGGGTAGTTTTGTAGCGTGAGCTACATTGGCCGCACTATGGCTGGCTTGGCATGGTTCTGTGGCGACCGTACTGTGGATGCACGAGGAACGAGTGACGTCCCTGCTCGTAGCTGGTTAGCCTCACTGTCACCGCCGCCGCAGCGGCCGCTCGCCGCAGTTCCGAGGTAAAACCCCTCAATGAATTAAAAGTAGCGCTAACATGTCAAGCTTGCCAGCCGCCTCCTCTTCGGCGCTTTCCTTCGGCGTTCGACCTTCCCAGTAGCCGAGCGCCTTCATGTGTTTTCGCGCGCATTTTCTTGCTTGTTGTGTCTGCCTCCTTTCCCCGGGTGCTAAAATGACGCCTGCGCGACGCATATCGTCATGTTTTTTGATATGGCTCGTGCCTCTTTGGCACTATTTTTTTTTAATTTAAGTTGCTTCGTTCCAAATTCCAGCGCTTTCTGGTGCAGCAGGCGTGGGCATGATGACAAAGGGTTGTTTATATTACCGTCCGCGAATCGAGATGCGGCGCGGAGGAAGATTTCGCGGCACCCAATTGGCCGGGCGGACTCAGCGCTATGGTCGCGGCTCTGTGAGCTAAGTGAGCAATTGCTCATCTCTAAACTAATATGCCACCACACACTCTGCACAGATTCACTCATTTTTTTTGCCTTGCCAAGCACCACATGCACGCGCGTCATATTTGTTTTAGACTTTTCGCGTTAGACTTCTATGTATTAACACAGAGATTGGAGCTAGTTGGTTCATGTTCGATATTTTTACGGCGCTGCGACAGGGCACGAGGAACAAGAAGAGACGACAAGACAAGCGCTCGGACTAACAACTGAAGGTTTAATGAAACATACAAGGAAATATACTCTCACATGACAACCAGAAGCGCATGCGCAATCCCTTCCCACCAAAAAAAAACCAAAACATGCAGCTATGGATCCGAATACGATTATGAATTGTGATTGTGAACTGTCATATTTGGATCCATAGCTGTATGTTTATTTTTTTTTTGTTGTGGGAATGGATAGCGCATGCGCTTCTGGTTGTCATGTGAGAATATATTTCCTTGTATGTTTCATTAAACCTTCAGTTGTTAATCCGAGCGCTTGTCTTGTCTTTTCTTGTTGCTCGTCCCCTGTCGCAGCGCCGGTAAAATATCGAACTTCTATGTATAGAATAAAATCCCGCCATCGCTTCGATGGTGGACGATGGCTGTTGTTGAGGCACGCGTCTTTCTCTCCCCATTCCTTTTGCTCCTTCCCTATTTTCTCTTCTGTCTGCACGATGCAGCGGAGGTGGCTCATCTACAGATCTACAGAGCCACTTGCAGGCCCGTGCATTTTCGTTTTCTTCTGCCTTCTTCCTACATCCACAATAACAACAACCTTGGTTTTTAGCTACTTAGCCATGCTTTCTAAAGCATTGTCTTTGCCGTGAATGTAAGCTAAGTGCGTGATTTGAGTCTGTCGCCGCGTTTAACGAAGCAGTGACGGTCCTTAGGCGGCTTTACTTTAATTTGGTGTGCTAGTTTGCGATTTCGCATGCCACGCAACGCAAGCGGTGAAGGATCTGCAGCTCAAGTTGAAAACACATGGAAGACAACTGCTGCCACGCTTCTCAAGTTTACTGGCAGTTCGCAAGCCAGTCAAAGCTGCAAAGAAACCATACACAGACTCTCGCTATATTGCTCCCGTCTGCTGCCTAGTTACAATTTTTTAAAGCATGCCGCTCAGTTTGGCTAACGGGTCACGAGCTATGGAAGCGCTAAGGTGAAGGCGAGTTGAACCGTTCGTTCTGTTTGTTAGTTCGTTTCTAATGACGCACCTAAACATTAGCTGACAGTTATAAGGCAACGCAAACATTATAGGTATACCTTTATCCAGAGAAAAGCAACGCGGTTCTTGTGCGGATTGGTTGCTTGCTCGTCTCCCACTACGAAAGAACCATGTTTGACTCCGCAGGTTTCCGCAAAACGTTTATTCTTTCTTTAATTTCTTCTGTTTTTCGCGTTACAACCACAACGTCGAAACCGGCTTCTCTGTAGCATGGAGCCATTAACACTGCCACGTTAAAGCAGAATTTGGTTGACATAAGCTGGACTGCTGGATGCTAAGACATTTCTCGCGAGAAATAGGCTTGCGTCACAGCCAGTTGCTTATTACGCCTGCGGGGCTCTTTGGGCATCAAAATCGCAATTGATTTAAACTGCAGAAGCTGCGCAGATCGAAATATTGTCCTATAGTAAAAAAAGACAAGGAACTGCCGTCTTACCGTTCGATGCTGCGATAGTGCCTTGTGGAAGCATAGATGATAACGCAAAAGTGACAACAAAGATATTCATTATGGCGTTATCAGCTAGGCAATGCTTCAGTGCGAAATGTTTCAACGCCTTTTTTTGTGGTCCTTATATGCTACCGCCTGAGAGCACGGTAGAAGTCAAGAGCGGGAAAATGTGTCAGCCTTGGTAGAGTGCGCAAACGATCGCCAGCGTTGTGTTCCGTAACACCTATAGATGCAGCCTGTGGAAGGGGCCTTGCGCTCTCTTTTGGCTTAACTTGGAAATTTTTCCGTACTTTGAATAAACGCTCGCACGAGGAGCAATTGCGGACAAAAGTGGCCTCTGCTTGCTGTGCGTGCTCACACGTTGGTACCTGAGCGAGTATGAATAGAACTGAAAGAAAAGGCAAGGTTACTTCTACAGCTGTTAAAGCGTGCCAAGGAAGAATTTTTCGTTAATGTATTTTTAAAATACAATTTTCTGTTTTTCTTCACTCCAAACAGAGGTTGCTGTGAGGTAGCGTGCAGCAGCGTGCATATGGCAGCAGCGGCTCATTGCTGCAGCTGTTAGCCCTTTACGCTATTATAGCGTGGGACAAGTGCTTCTACGGTTTCGCTAATGGAAACTTAGAAATACTGAGGAAATTCTCACTAACGACTTCCTTCAAAATATGCTGGCCGAGGGCTGGGAGAGGGGTTCAAGCTGGGAGGCTTTTAATTTCACTTTTGTTTGTTCGCAATTGCTGCTCAATGGACAAGATGAATTCCTGCGACTTTAGTGTTCCGTCTCTCGATCTTTGATTTTTTGGCACCATGGAGAAAACTTTGCTGAGAAACATTAAGCAGAGCTGAAGGTTTATTGCAGGAGGAAAAATGCATCGATTGCAGTGTGAATCTGAATTTCGCCTTCGCATAACAGCCAATTAAAAAGGCTTGGGAGCACAATGTACACAAGTCACCAACGGTGTCCGAGGTTCACGCGCCCCGGGTGATGGCACCGAATCACGATCTGACGCGCGCTGTTGTTCTCATCACACCACCGTCTTTAGCCAGGACGTCTCCTTGGGCCTGTTCGCCAAAATCTCGGCGGAATCTTGATTAATCCCGTAACAAATATGGTATCGTCATCATCCTAGTGTCCCGGCGATTGCATGATGTCTCGACGACAACCGGTGCCTTGCCTTTGGGCGAAGCGTAGAAAAATGCTAAAAAGGGTGTTGACGATTTCTCTCTCCGAGGGAGACGCAAGACACACACACACACACACACACACACACACACACACACACACACACACACACACACACACACACACACACACACACACACACACACACACACACACACACACACACACACACACACACACACACACACACACACACACACACACACACACACACACACACACACACACACACACACACACACACACACACACACACACACACACACACACACACGCGCACGCACGCACGCACGCACACACACACGCACGCACGCACGCACACACACACACACACACACACACACACGCACGCACGCACGCACGCACGCACGCACGCACGCGCACACACACACACACACACACACACACACACACACACACACACACACACACACACACACACACACACACACACACACACACACACACAAAGCGGGCCGTGGAAGAAACATCGTTATCTCACTGTCGGGGGTGTCCATGTAATACGGGGGCTAGGGGTCGTCGCCGCCACGCAGTGGCCAGCGGGAGATCCAGGAGTGAAGAGAACGAAGAGAGGGTCGACGGCGTGCGCCTTCCTTTATAGCTCTCGCGCGGGACCGCTTATCCCTTAACGAGCGGGGAGAGGGAAGGGGTAAAGCGGTAAAGCGGTGGCACATCGGTAGCCGCGGTGAAAGCATTCCCTTCAAATGTGGCTGGCGCGGTGCCCATAAGGGGCGTGGCAGCCATACACTAAATTTGATAACCGCGATGTGGATCGCTAAACGTTCTTTTTCTGAAAGGAATAGTTGTCCTTTACCCTTTTGAGTGCACGGCTAGCTTAAGCGGGGATGTACAGTCGTGAGCAAAAGTGGTATACAATACTCAGCCAGTGACCATACTCCAGAAAATTGCATTGAAATGCCATCTAGTGACAGCGTCAGGGTCAGCAATAGCGACACATTCATGTGGATAATATGGGCCAGCGCCATTAATGTTTCAGTCTCAGATAACGGTTGCTAGAATAAGTTGGCATGCAGTTTTCTGGAGATCCGCCACCAGCTAAGTGTTGTATACGACTTTTGCTCACGAATGTACGCACCGAAGACGACTTTCCCTTGTGCATGAGTAGCACGAAGGCTGACACTACTGGCGTCGATGAGAACTTATGTGAAAGTGGCGTGTTCAGAATCGCGGAGGATGCGATGGCAGAGAGGTTTTAAGGCAATATCGCACATGGGCTCCCATTCGGAGTATTTGCAGCTACGGGCACGTTCTTCCGCCGAAGGAGCGATGATAGACTTAAAAGTTGGAGCGAAACGGCAAAAAATATGAACTGAATTCTAAAAGATGTGCAGTTCTCTGAGAGAGGTGGGTGAGAAAGTCAACAACAGCACGAAATGTGGCAGTGTCGTGGAACGCCGTTCATGGACATTCTTGGACACTATATGACTCTATATTATTATTTCTTACCTTTGTAACGCGGGGAGCTGCCGTTCGGTGGAAAAGTGATATTTGGATTCTTTTGCAAGCCGAAGTCCGAAAAGACGCTTCTGTACTCTCTCGATTGCGCACTTGATAGGAGGGGAAGTGTTTGGACTAGACCACCACTTCGTCCAGTTAATACCGGAACGTCATGTCAGCCCTCTGTAGATGATGTCAATTATGCGCTGAAATAATAGCGGCGTGTTGCATCAACACGCCGGGGTGATATTAAGTTCGCCATCAGGCGTGATGAAAGCGGTCTTTGGGCGGTCAGCCGCCGTGCTGAGGGAGATGCCGAAATGTTCTCTCTTTGAAGGCTGTCGATGGCAGTCTCAATATAGGGAATGGAGCGAGGAAGACAGAGAACTCTTTAATGAAAAGTAGATGATTTTGCCGGCGTTAATATTCCGCTGGAATGCTACTAACTACTGGAATGCTACTGGAATGCGAGTAGGAAATGAAATGGGGATCGAAAGATGGAAGAAAGCTGTGTGGAAAATTAAGGAAATAAAGTAAACGAAGAACAAATATGGCCATTAAAGGTTTACTGGGGTTGCATCATCAAGTTCAGGTATGATATGAAATGATGAAATGTGTAGTCCGGTAAATGAGCTGACAAAGTTTACTGTGCGAAAAACGCCTGAAGCATACATGTAATGTGAAATTAGAGCTTCCCGATATGTGCAATGTATTTTAAACGCTCAAATAAAATATTAATTGGACGTCTTTGATTCCTAGGCCAGGCAAAGGGACCTACAATATTCTGCTTTGTAAGATGCACTGAGGACTGCTTCTCCATATAACGTTCATATAGGCTTTTTCAAGCAGAATCATTGATCGGCAGTTGCTGCCCCACTGTGTTCCCGCCATGAATCCGAAAACTTTCGTTGGTGCAATGATCCTCTCACGCAGTGTTTTAATCTGATCTGACCAAGATAGATTTTTGCCTATAACACTTAGGAATCAATGTGAACTTAAAGGTAGTTCTCGTCCACCGAGGAGTGGCAGATATCGAGTTATTGCTTCTCTAGTGAAAACCATTGCTACACTCTTTCCTAATTTCAGACGAAGACCTCGGGGAGCCAGGTGCATCCCTAAATTAATTTGACTTATGATAGCTTCATCGGCCAAGTCCGGATTGAAACCACAAATGCAACTTGAAGCTCACGCCACTCTGCGACCCGAACCGTTATTAAGTTCGCCGTGACACCGCTCTATGACGTTCTTATGACAACCGGGCCTGTGCTCTCGTCCTCAAGAACGATGTTTTAGGGCCTGGAATTAATTGCGTGAGAACGGTCGCAGTTGATGCCGCGGTTAGTGATGGCCAAGCGACCAGCGACTTGTCGCCTCGGAGCTGATGTTTTGCCGTCGGCCGCGGAGGACTTCAGAGAAGGGTGGGTTCGTCGCAATGAGGGCGAGCCGCCTAGAGTTTAGTATTTGGCTATGCCGCCCGTGCACGGGGCTCCGCAACGTTGCAACGTTTCACCCTCCATATCTAGCGGAGGACCTTGACACACCTGTGGTCGTCGAGGAGAGGACCGGCTAGTCCGCGTAATAAATTACCACATCGTCGAACATGGTCGAGATCGCCAGACGAGCCTTCACGTTGAACTTGTTTTTCATGGCGTTCAAGAACGTCACGAGCACAGCCACTTCCGAACCAAGGCCCTTGCAAGGCGAAGTCCGACCGGGAATGTCGCGCGCACGGCGCGCGGCAGACCCTTGGCCTCCGATGGCGTCTTCCGAAACCGGAGAAGGAACCTCGGTCGTCCGAAGTTTGGGTTCGTCTACGCCCGCGAGGACCGCACCTGCCCTGTTCGAGAATGCGGAGCGCGGCGGGTGGGATCGAGCGATAGAAGGAGGTCAGGCGAGGGGCGGTGCTCCGTATCTACGTAATCGCACCGCACCGCATCGCAGGATGAACACACATTCCTCAGTGTAAGGTTTTTAGGGTGGTAACTATAAATTTAGAATCTTATGGGTCTGTCCTTCGGAACCAGGATCAAAGAAGAGTGCCGCAGGTTTTGGGACCGTTGCATGAAACCCAACTGAAGCATATGTTTCCCTTTTTTGCTGACGATTTGGCGCTCAGTGGTTGATACACGATCAGGTTGCTATCGTAGCGGGTCTCGTGTTCTAGCGTTTATGCGATGAGCAACGGCTAACGTGCGGCCAAAAGAGGCATTGGTGAAGTCGAAAGAAACCTGGTGGCGCTCTGACAAATCAGTTGAAGTTGTTCATGGTGACCAGGTGGGATAGTTTACCAAATGGTCATTAGTTTGGTGTATGTACAATAGGAGAAAATACTTGGTCAGAGTCCTGCTTGGTTTCAGACGCAGGTACAAGCTTTTGCACAATTAAATGAAAACTTGGCAAGCGGAGCCGTTGGCGCCAAAAGCTTCGCAAACAGCCGGCCCCAAAAGCTTATGCGGAAAGAGCATTCAGGGCATACTCATTTACTGTCAATTCTGTCCAGCTGTCTCAGATTTTTAAGGAAAAGTCCCCCATAAAATGTGATACAGCGATCGTAAAATCGTGATTCTGTGCTTCTATCAGTTTTACAAAATTTGGACATGAAAATAGAGGCGTTCAAGCAGATGAAATGTCTTAGCAGCCACGCTAATTTGAAGATGTGCATGAATAAAATATACATGAAAAATACGTAAAAGAGAAACTGATGCGACAATGAGCTCGAACTCTGATAGTGGTGTCCTCAAATGAGAAGGGCGACAGGCAGGGAAGGAGAAAACGCTATAAGAAAAACAAATATTTCTTCCAGATTGATGAAAGCCACCAATATGCTACGTGCGTCTCTTTTCTTGCCTTTGTGTGCTATTTTCTGCCTTATGGCATCATCATTTGAGCCAGACTATACCCACTGCAGAGCGAAGGCTTCTCCCATTTTCCTTAAAAAAACCCGACCCTGTACTAGCTGCATCCATTTGACTCCTGTGAATTTCTTAACCTCATCCGCCCGCCTAACTTTCTGCCGCTCACTGCTACACTTTCCTTCCTCTGGAATTCAGTTTGTTACCCACAGCGACCATCGGTTATTCGCTCTTCGCACTACAAGTCCTGCCCATGCCCATTTCTTCTTGATTTCGACTAAAATGTCAGTGACTCGACTTATTTCTCTGACCCACTCTGCACGCCTCCTATCTCTTAACGGTACACCTGCCATTTTCCTTTCCATGGCACTCTGCGTTGTACCCAACTTAAATAGAACCCTTTTCGTTAACCTCCATGTTTCAGCCCCATAGGTAAGTACCGGTAGGAGGCAACTATTATACACTTTCCTCTTGACTGATACCGGTAGGTTGCTTGTCATAATGCTTGAGTACTTTCCAAATGTGCCTCATCCCAATCTTATCCTCCTAGCTACTTCTCTTTCGTGGCCCGAGCTGCAGTTGCTACCTTTCCAAGCAGATTATTCGCTATCACTTCCAACGCTTCCCTATATATTTTAAGTTCAGTTCAGTTCAGGCGTTCAGTCGTGTCCGACTCTTCGTGAC
The DNA here is from genome assembly GCF_055883805.1 of Amblyomma maculatum. NCBI lineage: Eukaryota > Metazoa > Arthropoda > Arachnida > Ixodida > Ixodidae > Amblyomma > Amblyomma maculatum. Next base: position 58,711,968 of record NC_139348.1, on the reverse strand, counting down.
CCTATGGACCATGTCACGCCACGCTTTCCGGTCTCTCACTATCTTCTTAACATCACATAGCTTCATCTGCAATGCCTCGAGAATGCCATCTAACCATCGCGTTCGCTGCCTACCCCTTCTCCGGCGACCCTCAACCTTTCCCAACATCAAATCTTTCTCCAGCGACTCCTCTCTTCTCATCAGATGACCAAAGTAGCTGAGCTTTAACTTTAGAATTTGACCCTCCAATGAGCAGTCAGGGTTTATGGTCGACAATATCGACTGATTTGATCTTCTGGCAGTCCAAGGAACTCTTAAGAGTCTTCGCCAGCACCACAATTCAAACGCGTCAATTCTTCGGCGGTCAGCCTTTTTCACAGTCCAACTCTCGCATCCATACATCACAACTGGAAAGACCATAGCACGGGTTATACGGATCTTGGTTGGCAGACTAATGTCTCTGCTCTTTACTAGGCGGTCAAGGCTAACCATTGCTCTCTTTCCCAGAAGCAGGCGTCTCCTAATTTCATGGCTGCAGTCTCCTTCCGAGGTAATCTTGGCGCCCAAGAACAGAAAATCTGTCACAGCTTCCACTTCTTGTCCATTGATGCTCCAGGACTTGATAGGGCAAGACGCCATGATCTTCGTCTTTTTAATGTTCAGTTTAAGCCCAAACTTCTCACTCTCTTCTTGTACGCGCATCAGAAGTCTCTTGAGTTCCACTTCACTTTCTGCCATTAAAGTGGTATCATCCGCATATCTAAGGTTGTTGATACGTTTTCCAGCAATCTTCACTCCAGCTGAAGACTCGTCCAGACCGGCCTTCCTCATGATGCACTCTGCATATAGGTTAAATAGGCAGGGCGACAGTATGCAGCCTTGCCTCACCCCTTTCTCAATCGGAAACCAATCAGTAAGACCATGCCCAGTTCTGACTGTGGCCTCTTGCCCTTCATACAGGTTCCTGAGGAGACAGATGAGGTGAATTGGAACTCCCATCTCTCGGAGAGCTTGCCACAATCTGCTGTGATCTACGCAGTCAAACGCTTTCGCATAATCAATAAAGCAGAAGTAAATGGGTTTCTGGAACTCTCTTGCTTTTTCCATGATCCAGCGAAGGTTGGCAATTTGGTCTCTAGTTCCTCTGCCCTTGCGAAACCCAGCTTGCACGTCCGGAAGCTCCCGATCCACATACTGCTGCAGCCTACCTTGCAGGATTTTTAACATCACCTTGCTAGCATGCGAAATAAGCGCGATCGTGCGGTAGTTGGAACAATCTTTGGCACTGCCTTTCTTTGGAATGGGGATGTAAACTGACCTCCTCCAATCCTGTGGCCACTGCAGGGTTGTCCAAATCTTTTGACATAATGTATGCAGTGTGTTAACAGCGTCGTGGTTGAGGTTTTGAAGCAACTCAGCTGGAATACCATCAATTCCGCTTGCTTTGTTCTTAGCAAGGCTGGCTAAGGCCCATTCAACTTCACTCTTCAGGATGCCCGGCTCGAGATCAGTAATCACAACCGTCCTATGTTGGGATTGCACATCCGGGTCCTTCTTGTACAGTTCTTCTGTGTATTCCTGCCACCTCTTCTTTATCTCTGAGGCTTCAGTGAGGTCCTTGCCTCGTTTATCCTTTATCACGCCCAGCTTAGCACAGAAGCTTCCTTTGATATCTTTGATTGTCTTATACAGAGCTCTTGTGTTTCTTAATTGGCTGTTGTCCTCAACTGCTTGACACTGTATGTTCAGGAAGGCATTCTTATCTCTCCTTGCTATTTTCTGAAAATCCGCATTGAGAATCTTGTATCTTTCTCTTTCCCCCATACCTTTTGCCATCCTCCTTTCCTCAGCTATTTGCAAAGCCTCTTCAGATAACCAGTTTGCTTTTTTGCATTTCTTTTGCTTTGGAACTACCTTAGTAGCAACTTCTTGTATTATATCACGAACATCAGTCCACATCTCTTCGGGCTCTTTGTCTTCTAGATCTAATTCTTGAAATCGATTCCTCACTTCCACAGCATATTCTAATGGAATCTGATCCAGATCATACCTGAAAGGCCTTCTAGTTTTCTGCGTTTTCCTCAATCGAAGCTTAATTTTGGCAACAAGAAGCTGATGATCGGTGCCACAATCGGCCCCAGGCCTTGTTTTTACTGCTTGTATAGCGCTTCTCCATCTCTGCCGGCAAATAATATAATCGATCTGATTCCTGTACAGACCGTCCGGTGAAATCCATGTGTACAGGCGCCTCTTGTGCTGTTGAAAATGAGTATTCGCTATGGTCAGGTTGTTTTCTTGACAGAACTCTACTAGCCTCTGCCCAGCTTCATTTGGCTCACCAAGACCGAACTTGCCTGTAATTCCGGATATTTCTTCACTCCCGACCTTAGCATTCCAGTCTCCTATGAGAAAAACGACGTCTGATGATGGGGTGCGGTCTAAAAGGCATTGTAGGTCCGCATAAAATCTCTCAACGTCAGCTTCTTCAGCAGCAGTGGTCGGTGCATAGACTTGGATAACTGTTATGTTGAAAGGGTGACCTTGGATTCGAAGTGAAATCATTCGGTCGTTTTTGGGGTTGTACCCTAGCACTGCTTTGCCCATTCTTCTGTTTACTATGAGAGCGACCCCATTCCTTCTCTTGGATTCGTGCCCACAATAAAAGACATAATGGTCGCCGGAGTTAAATTCTCCCATTCCGGTCCACTTGAGCTCGCTGATACCCAAGATATCAATGTTCAATCTGTCCATTTCTCGCTTGACGATATCCAGTTTACCTTGCGTCATAGATCTTACATTCCATGTTGCTATGTGATATATCTCCTTGCAACATCGGACTTTCCGGTCGCTTCCCGACACATCCACAACTGAGCGTCCTTTTGGCTTTAGCCCAGCCGCTTCATTCGTCCTGGAGCTACTAGGAATCGCCCTTTGTTCATCCCCAGTAACATGTGGGACGCCTTCCAACCTGGGGGGCTCATCTTCCGGCGCCATATCGATAATGGTATTGTGACTGGCCATAGGGTTTTCTTGGCAGGAAATACTGGAGTGGGTTGCCATTACCTTCTCCAGTGAATCACATTTTGTCAGAACTCTCTGCCGTGACCTGTCTATCTTGGGTGGCCCTACACAGCAGAGCTCACGACTTCATCGAGTTTCGCAAGCCCCTCCGCCACGACAAGGCAGTGATCCATGAAGGGGATATATTTTAAACTGCTGTTCTTTTACCAGGTTGTTCAACATTACCTTAATCTTCAGCATATTAATCTTTAGGCCTACGTTTCTGCTTCTCCTGTCTAGATCGTTAATCATTAGTTGCAGTTGGTCCTCTGAGTTACTCAACAAGGCAATGTCAACAGCGAATATCTGAATACTGAGATGTTCTCCATCGACACTCATGCCTAGCTGCTCCTATTCCATGCCTCAGCGACGAGGCGGTCGACCAATTGACCACCTTCCTCAACGGGCACAGAGCTGCAGGAACGGTTCCTGAAAAGTGGAAGCGTGCAGAGGTCGTAATTATCCCAAAACCGGGTAAGAAACTCCAGATAGAAAACCTCCGACCTATCTCACTGACCTCCTGCCTAGGTGAGCTCTACGAGCGTGTCGTTACTCGGAGGCTCCAAAATTACATGGAAGACGAAGAGCTGTACCCCTACAGCATGTTCGACTTCCGAGCTTACCTCTGCACCCAAGACGTCCTCATAGAAGTCAAAAAGGAAGTCCTCACCAATGTCCCGAGCGTAGGCGAGAACGCGGTCATGGCCCTCGATATTAAAGGGGCCTTTGACAACGTTAGCCACCCGGCTGTAATGAAAGAACTCGACAATCTCCACTGTGGTGAGAAAATTCGCAGCTATGTGAAGGCCTTTCTCTACAACCGAACTGCAACGGTTGGGCTCGGAGACCATCGCAGCGATAAATTCTCGACCGCCAACAAAGGCACACCTGAAGGGTCCGTCATCTCGCCACTACTTTTCAACTTGGCTACAACAACTCGAGAAGATCGAAGGTATACAGCACGCCATGTACACTAAGACTTCACGGTTTGGGTTACCTGCGGGTCGCTCGGCCAGAAAGAAGAACGACTGCAAGCAGCGGCTACCTGTGTGGAAGAATATGTCCGTGCACGAGGCCTCGACTACTCCACAGAAAAATCCGAACTCCTGCCAGTTCACAAAGGGAAACACAAAGAAGGAACCCTCAATGACTCCTTCGAAGGACCGCTACTTCCCGAACGAGGCAAAATACGAGTCTTGGAAATGTGGCTCGAGAGCAACCAGCGATGCGGCCATATGCTCGGTCTTCTTAAGCAATCGACCACTCAGGTCACCAGGATGACCACGCGCGTAACGAAGAAGCGGAGCGGCATGCGTCACGTCGTATTTAAACCTCAACAAAGGAGAAGTGCAGATATCATCAACCGCAAAGCTTACAAGACAGCCCTGCACCTACCGATGAACACCTCCAACGCAAATCTACTAGCTCGTGTTCACAACACCTTCGAAGAGATCAAAGAAGCCGAACTGGTCACGCAGATAACCAGACTCTAGCAGACTCCTACGGTGCGTTCGCTTCTTAGGCGACTGGGGCTAGGTGGAACTGCGGAAATATAGAATTGTACTGCGAGCATACCGAACGCAATTCGCCAGACGCTAAAAATTCGCTCCCTTCTCCGGAACATCGACTTGCATATGGCCCGTAGGGCAGCCCGGGCGGAGTATGTACAACAAAATCTAGCTACAAAATCTTCAACGGTACACACGGACGTGGATCCGTATACAGGAAGCTCACACAACAGCGCAGTGGCGGTAGCTATTGATTCCAACCTAAAGGTGTTGCAGTCAGGAATTGCACGGTAACCGAAGGGGAGGAGCTGGCCATTGCTCTAGCGATGGTAGCCGGGTATCGAAGCAACACGTCCCTTACCATTCTTACGGATTCGAGAGAAGCGTGTTGTAACTATATGAACGGCCGCATAGGTCGCGCCGCGCTCAGGCTCCTTCAGAGCGCGACCCTATCAAAAGTCACACACAACATCTACTGGGTGCCAGGACACACCGACATAGCGGGGAACGAACGCGTCGTCGAGGTAGCTCAAGGGTACACGAGCCGAGCTTCCTCCCAATCGGACGATCTAACCGAGCGAGTCGGCCCTACGTACTAAGACATTATGAACTACTATAATGGGGTACGGATCCGCTATCCGACGCCTCATCGGGATCTAAAACAACAAGAGGCTGTGCATTCCTAAACCTGCATATCCTTAACAAGATTTAACCGTCGCAATATCGGGATACCTGCCCATGGTGTGGTAGCAAACCTTGGTTATACGACATCACGTAAGAATTTAGAAATAACGATAGCTTTCGTAAAGACCCGAGTGCGGAGCAGTGGGAGAGCCGGCTCTCCAGCGGCGATCTGGGTTGCCAGCTAGGTCTGATCCAGCACACCCAGCGAGCAGCGAAGCTCAGCGCAACCCTGGAATAAGGGCACCGACCCTGTGAGAAGACGGAAGATGGACCTCTTCTGCTACTAGCACAAGACCTTCCTAGAAAAATTAACGTATTTCCTACACTATCCTATTCCATGCCTTCGAATACCCTCTCTAAGCAAGCTGTAACTAGCACTAGGATGGTCATGCCTGTTTGCCTAACACCTTTCTTAATTAGATTTTATCAATTTCTTTATGCAGAGCTATGGTTACTGTGCAGCGGCTGTAGATATCTTCCATTACTTTCATATGTGGCTCACCTACACCCTGATCTCGCAATGCCTGTATGACCGCTGAGATTTCGACCGAGTCAAATGCTTTCTTGTAGTCAACGAATGTTATGTATAGGGGCTTGTTATATTCCCAGCACTTTTCTATCCCTTGTTTATAGTTTGGATATGATCGATGGCAGAATACCCTTTCCGAAATTCTGCTTGATCCTTTCGTATAATAAAGTCTGATGCTGTCCTGATTCTATTAGCGATTGCCTTGGTAAATACCTTGTACGTAGCTGATAGTAAACTGATTGGTCTGTAATTTATCATGTTCGTAGCGTCCTCTTTTTTATGAATTACGATAATCCTAGCATTATTCCATGACTCCGGTACTTTCTTCGAGGTCGTCATGCATTACGTATACAGGGTGGCCAGTTTTTCTAGCATGACATCCTCTTCGTCCTTCAACAAATTTGTAGTTATCTAATCCTCCCCAGCTGCTCACGCCCTTTCCATTGCTTCTAAGGCTTTCCTAACCTCGTCCTTCGTTACCGGTGGAACGTCTATTTGCTCTCCATTAGGGCGTCTTGCCCTATCAAGTCCTGGAGCATCAATGGACAAGAAGTGGAAGCTGTGACAGATTTTCTGTTCTTGGGCGCCAATATTACCTCGGAAGGAGACTGCAGCCATGAAACTAGGAGACGCCTGCTTCTGGGAAAGAGAGCAATGGTTAGCCTTGACCGAGTAGTAAAGAGCAGAGACATTAGTCTGCCAACCAAGATCCGTATAACCCGTGCTATGGTCTTTCCAGTTGTGATGTATGGATGCGAGAGTTGGACTGTGAAAAAGGCTGACCGCCGAAGAATTGACGCGTTTGAATTGTGGTGCTGGCGAAGACAAGAGTTCCTTGGACTGCCAGAAGATCAAATCAGTCGATATTGTCGACCATAAACCCTGACTGCTCATTGGAGGGTCAAATTCTAAAGTTAAAGCTCAGCTACTTTGGTCATCTGATGAGAAGAGAGGAGTCGCTGGAGAAAGATTTGATGTTGGGAAAGGTTGAGGGTCGCCGGAGAAGGGGTAGGCAGCGAACGCGATGGTTAGATGGCATTCTCGAGGCATTGCAGATGAAGCTATGTGATGTTAAGAAGATAGTGAGAGACCGGAAAGCGTGGCGTGACATGGTCCATAGGGTCACGAAGAGTCGGACACGACTGAACGCCTGAACTGAACTGAAAGCAAATTTCATTCTTGCCCTGACAACTATGGCTACTGTAGAGGTCTATATAGAACTCCTTGGCTACTTTCATTATCTTGTCCATGCCAGTAATCATACTCCCCGCCTTGTCCCTCAGTGCCTACATCTAATTTTTGCCTCTGCCTAATTTCTTTTTTACCGCTTTCAAGTTACGACCATTGTTTAGAGCATGCTCACTTTTCCCCACCTTAGAGTTCCTTATGTGGGCCACCTTGCGCCTACTGAAAAGCTTTGATATCTGTGTCAGTTCTCTCTGGTCTATTGAGTTGGTGGCTTTCATACGTCGGTGTTTCTTAATTAGACCACCCCGCCGGGGTGGCGCAGTGATTACGGCGCTCGACTACTGTTCCCATGGACGCGAGGTCGAACCCCGGCCTCGGCGGCAGCTTTTCGATGGAGGCGAAAAGCAAGGCGCCCGTGTGCTGTGCGATGTCAGTGTACGTTAAAGAACCCCAGGTGGTCAAAATTTCCGGAGTCCTCCACTACGGCGTCTCTCATAGCCTGAGTTGCTTTGGGACGTTAAACCCCATAAACCAACCAACCATCTTAATTAAACCTTCCGTGTCCTTAGAATATTTACCGCTATCCTCTCTAGCAATCTATCGCCTAATTTTACCGCGCATTCAGTAATTACATCCTAAAAGTTTTGTTCATTGCTTCTAGTCGGCTTTCTCGGTTAGCAATGAGTATCTACTCTGCCGCGAGAACATGAATTATTCCACCTTTCCTCTTAGCACTACTTCTTTGATAAACTTCTTCCTCATTAATCTGTTCCGTTCCCTCTTCAAATCCAGAATAATTCTGAACCTTACCATCTTGTGGTCACTGCATCGCACCTTCCCGATTACTTATACATTCTGCCTAAGGCAAGGAGAGAACACAGTATGACATCAGTTTCATTTTTATTTTAGTTTCCTCGTTAGAGCGTTTCAATGTTCATTTTCGGTTCTTACGCTTTCTGAAGACTGCATTCTATCTACCTCGGCATTGAAGCCGCCAATCAGACAGTATAATGTGTTTTTACCCTATTTACCAATGTCATAATGGCCAAAATCCAGGCTGCTATCAAGTGCTGAGAAGAAGCAGTATCAAGAAACAGAAGAGGTTAACAAACTGCTTTGAAGAACTTGAAATATTTTAAAATAAAGAGGTTGATAGCAAGGTGGCCGCGCACTGTCACGCGGAAGCCAGAACCTTTTATTTCATAGAACCTTTCTTGCTGCGCAATTCAGTTTCAGATACGTATTGTGGGATGTCGTTTCTGCTGAAGAACGAATCCCAACATAAAATGTAATAACTGTTTATTCGATAAGCGGTGGCAGTGGACGAGCATAGCAACGCCACGCTTGTCTCAGCAGCAGAAGGAAGGAGCCAACTTCACAGCCGGGCAGCCTGTTCTGGCCTGTCTTTGTAGCCACCGTCGGTGACTCATGCCACGGGTGACGCAGCAGTGGCGCTGTGTTTCATCGGTAATGCAGTCCAGTGTGTGACCCTGTTAGGCCCATTTCACATGCTGCGACTGCAGCGAAAATTTTCGGTTGAGTCGGTGAAGCCGCAGTGCGTATTCACACAGCGGTTTCATATGTGCGAACACACGTGCGAATTTGGTGAGAGATACCCTCAGGGTTGTTTGATGTTTTATAGGAAACGCGTAGACAGAGTGTGTTTGATTTGTATATTCAGATGTATTTTTATTTTCTAAGCGATAATTCATACGTATTTATGAAAACGGGCAGTCTTTAAGCATCAAAACGTACGTTGCTGCGCCGAATGAAACCACTCGGACGTGAAAATAGGGGTCTCTCATGGGGGGCGCGCGCTCTCCTGCATGGGGGCGCGCCTGTTGCACGTCATCATAAGTCCCATGACATCGCGACGCTCCTAGGCTCCTCATTGGCAAGTCGCAGAACGAGCGCGCCGAATCTGCGACTGAATTCCAACCTGTTGGAAACTCCTACGCGGCTGCAGCGACGCTCGCTCTGCGACTAGACCGACCAGAATCGCAGCGTCGCCGGGCAAAAATCGTATCATGTGAAAAGGGCTTTACGTTGGACCGGATGATAACAATGTGGAGGTTGCGCATAAGTATGCGCAGAGTGGGTCGCTACATCACCCCCACCCCTCCACGCGGAGTGGAGAACCCTCAGGCCTTGCAAAAACCTGTGCAGAATACCTGACGTCAATGGCATCTAGTGACAGAAGCAGGCTGCGATGTCGGGGGTGTGGATGGACGCCTGTGGGTGCACTGGTATTTTCTGGTTCGGTGGAATTGGTACAGGCTGGGTTCAGCCGATGATAAAGACGCGGACGTCTTCCCATTAACGCGCAGGGTGAAGGTTTTGTCGTCGCAACGGAGAACTGGATAGGGTCCGCTGTAAGGTGGCTGGAAAGGCCTGCGGACGGTGTCGTCGCAGAGAAAAGTGCGTGCACGTTGCCAGATCCTTGAAGACGAAAGGACAGTCTTACAATGATGAGCTGCAGATGATGGGCGGAGGGCAGCGATGGTGCATCGGAGCCAGGTGACGAAATCGGTGGGATCTGACGTCGCGGTGATGAATGATGGTGCAACAAGAAATTTGCCTGGGAGACGGAGTGGTTCCCCGTAGACGAGCTCTGCGGGTGTAGCCTGAATGTCCGGCTTGAAGTTGGCATGCAGACCTGGGTGACGTTTGGAATGACATCGAGCCAGGTTGAGTCCAGGTGCCACATGATAGCGGACGATCCCGTAGGCGCAGCGTTGGTAGCTGGTGGTCCTCGAGCGCTTGAAGGTCAGTCCGAGGAGCCTGAAAAAGTGCGATTCGAACTTTTGTCCTTGGTCGGTGGTGACGCTGCGAGGGGGCCCGAAGCGAGCAATCCAGCCGCCGAAGAAGGTCGAGGCGATGTTTCCACGGTGATTCCCTCGATGGGCCATGCCTCAGGCTTTCGAGTATACCAATCGATGGCGGTGAGGCAGTAGCGATGGGGTCCAGCTGGGGAAAGTGAGAAAACCTATCATACCAAGGTGGACGTTTTGAAACCCTACGATGTTGATGCCATCACCTGCCCATCAAGTTTTGTTAACAGTTTAAATATGCACTTCATAAATATCATGTAGGCAATCATATTCAATCAATGTTTGTACTCCCACCCCTTATGTAATACCCCCAATGTGGGGTCTTTAAGGTAATAAAGTGAAGTAAAGTGAAGTGAAGAAGTGAAGACCAGAGAGCTGGCGGCGCTTCGAGAGGTGAAGCGACATGCCTGGTGACTTTAGCGTGCTGGCGTGGAATGCAGGAGCGCGTCCCGGTGCGGCAATCCTGCTGCATGGAGGGCCAGACAGCGATCGACAACGAGGCGTGTATGCCGCATGGCTGAGATTATGCCGCTGGTTAAAGAAGCCACGGAAATGGGAAAGGGGCACGTAAGACCTGCTTCGTGCAGTTGGCATGTCGCAGTAGACAGTCGTTGTCGATGGAGGTATGGGGACGTGTTGCAGCTGTAGTCAGGACCGGCACTTCAGAAGTTCTTGCAGTTCGACGTCCGTAGGCTGAGTTTCGGCGAGTACCTCAGCTGTTATCTACAAAGCACTGATAGCTGCCACACGTGAAAACGTGTTGGTGGCCACGTCGTCCTTCCCGCTGACATGTTGTGTGTCGGTGGTAAACTGATGGGCAATGAACGAGAGCTGGTTCTGCTGGACCAGCAGGATTTTGTCGTGGCGTTTAGAGAAGACGTAGGTCAGATGTCTATGGTTGGGGTATATAGAGCACCGCTGTGCTTGAGAATGTGGCGAGAGTGTGGAACTGCTTCGTATATCGCCACAAGTTCTGTGTAGTAAGCTGGCGAACTCAACGGGGTGGGGATCGTGGTTTCGTTGGGGGGAGTAGCTTTAAATTATTAAAAATATTGCGTTAAAGCTGCTGTCCACGTGACGGGTTGGTTTCCTCCTAGACCAGCCAAGGCATCTCGCCCACGTCACCAAATGTGGGATGCCGTTTCTGCTGAAGGAGGAATCTCAACATGAAAACATAATAACTTATCTTTATTCGATCAGCGGTTGCAGCGCACGAGCATACTAACGCCACACTCATCTCAGTAGCGAAAGAAAAACGCCCAACTTCCACACCGGGCCGCCTGTATTGGTAGCCACAGTCGGTGACGCATGCCTCGGGAGACGCCGCGGTGGCTTTTGACACTGTTTAGCCGTCTACTGTTACGCTGCTCTTTATCTGGCATTTGCACCTGAGCGCTTTCGGGTTGTAGATAAACTGTTCCGATTTTTGTGAAGAGCACGAGAGGCCCCTTTCGGCCGCGGAGGACACCACGGTGTCTGCCGCCGCTTGCAAGCGCTCCTCGATGCTCGTGTCACTCCCCTGGGTGGCTCACAGGTTGACGGCGTCCGCGTATATACTGAATTTCAAGATTTAAGATTTCCACCTTCCTCAGTTCTGCCGGGAGGTTTCGCATGACAACATTAAAGAGGAACGGAGACAGCACCGAACCCTGTGGCGTACCCCTGCTTCCTAGTTTGACGGTGGAGGATTCAATGTGCAGAAACTTTATCCTTCTACCCTAAAGGAAGTCTTTTACTTAGTCGTATGTGTTTTTTCCGACCCCCAATTCTTGGAGGCCAGAAAGAATTGCCGCGTGTTTTATGTTATCGAGCGCCTTTGTCAGGTCTAGACCTAGTAGTACCCTCGCGTCTCTGGTTTCACTTTCTATGATGCCGTGTCCCAAGCGGAGCATTACGTCCTGTGTGCACAGGCCGGGCCGGTACCCAACCATTTCGTGCGGCCACAGGTCGTTAAGCTCCACGAAACGCGTTAGTCGCGTTTGGACTACACGCTCCATCAATTTCCCTATACAGGATGTTAGAGAGATTGGTCGTAAGTTCTCTAGTTTCGAGGGTTTGCCTGGCTTCGGTATCAAAATTACGTTTGCCGTCTTCCACTGTTGTGGAAGGCGGCCTCTGCACCCGACGTACAAGAAGAGGAGACAAAAGAGGGCCGAGACGCTCGCAAAGAAAGCGGGGAAAATGAAGCTGGGGGAGGTCGCCTACGTGAACGCGGCTAGTGGGAAGTCGGGGGCGGCGGTGCCTGCCATCGTCAACGGCCGCGGCGCACCAGCCACCGCCGCGTCCGTTAGAAGCCGAAATGTAGACACGGCTGAAGAAGTTGCAATAGCGTTCGCTTGCTTTGGAACGGATGCCAGCATAGGTATTAGTGACAGCAAAAAAGCTGTCTGGAACTTCGGAAAAGGGAGGGTTTCGAAGGAGGCAGCCAAAATTTTAGAGGTCTTAGAAGAAGGTCCCTGCCACCACCGGACCGAACCCTTAATAACAAGGAGGCCGTCGCTTGGCGGCGCCTGCAAGCTGGGAATTTTACAAGTCCCGTCTGGCTTTTCCACACGGAAGCGAAGGAAAAGGCGGACGATAAATGCGAAACCTGCGGAGAAAGAGGTACTCTGGATTATATAATCTGGCAATGCCTTGATTCCCCTGGTGCCAAGGAAAACATAAGTAGTAGAGAAGCCTGGGAACTGCTACTGCGGAGCGAGTCCCCCGCCAACCAGCAGCAAGCTATCCGCCTGGCGGCTGAAGCCGCGAAGAAACACTGTCGCTTCGCCTGTCTTTAGTCGCGGAGGCCCCGGCCTCCGTCCCATAGGCCTGCGTGCGGGGGCGGGGAGTAGAGGGCCTCCTACATTAGTGGAAAAATAAAGTTCTTAACAACAACAACAACAACGCCGCGGTGGCGCTGAGTTTCATCGGTAACGCCTGCAGTCCAGCGTGTGCCGTGTTACGCTGGGCCGCATGATAACAAGGCGGAGGCTGCGCGGAAATATGCGCAGAGTGTGTCATGACAGTAGTACTGGAGGGCTGTGTTCATGTTAAATTCATGTCAGTGAAATGAAAAATTTATTGTTCAGAGGTTTAAAATATTGTTACGGGGTAGTTCAGCTTGTAGCAGAGGGCGGACACCGAAGACAATTCTTTCCAACGGACGTTCTCTGTAGGCACCAGCCGACGCTGTTCAACGTTGTCTTCTCTCAAAAACTCACGAGAGTCTTCTTCTTCTTTCCTTATGCGTATGCGTTCTTCTTCTTTCCTTATGCGTTGCACCGCCTAATGTGACACTACCCCGGCGGCCGAAAAGCACCGTCCCGGTGCGTACTAGCGTCCAAACCAGGGTCCATGTAGTACGGTTTTAGGCGTGCAACATGGACCGTTTCGGTGCGTGGTGTAGAGGCATGGCGGACGGGATGCAAGGGCGCAATTTCGTATGTCACTGGTGTCACTTGTCGTAAAATACGGTAGGGTCCTATATACCGGGCAAAAGTTTTTCCGAGAGGCCAACACGGCGAGCTGGAGTCCAGAGCAGCACGAGAGAGCCGCAAGAATACTCGGTGTTGCGATGGCAGGAATCATAGCGACGTTTCTGGGAGTGCTGAGAGGCTGCGAGTCGGTTGCGAGCAACAACGCGGGCAGCATCAGCTCGGGCTATGGCGTCACGAGCATATGAGCTGGCAGTGGTGACAGACGGGAGCAGGCTGTCAAAAGGAAGCAGAGGTTCACGGCCGTATAAAAGATAGAAGGGGGAGTAGCAGGTAGTGTCGTGACGCGACGAATTGTAAGCGAATGTCACAAATGGCAGCGTTATGTCCCAGTCACGGTGGTCATCAGAAACGTACATAGACAACATGTCAGTCAGTGTTCGGTTAAGGCGTTCGGTAAGCCCATTCGTCTGTGGATGGTAGGCAGTCGTGAAAGAATGACGAACGTTGCACAGCCGTAGGATCTCGTCGACTATACGAGCCAGAAAGCAACGGCCACGGTCGGTGAGCAGTTGGCGGGGAGCTCCATGGACGAGTATAACGTCGTTGAGGAGGAAAGCAGCGACATCAGTTGCACAACTGGTTGGTATTGCTCGTGTGACCGCGTAGCGTGTGGTGTAATCAGTGGCCACCGCAATCCATTTGTTCCCCGATGCGGACAGTGGAAAAGGCCCTAGAAGATCCAGACCCACTCGAGAAAATGGGTCTATGGGGATGTCGATTGGCTGCAGAAGTCCAGCTGGTAAATGTGATGGCTTTTTCCGGCGTTGACAGCGGCCACAAGCAGCTACGTAACGGCGGACTGCGCGATATAGGCCTGGCCAAAAGAACCGACGACGCACACTGTCGTATGTGCGAGAGACGCCTAAATGACCCGCACCTCCACCAAGGTGTTACGGGGTAGTTCAGCTTGTAGCAGAGGGCGGACACCGAAGACAAGGCTTTCCAACGGACGTTCTCTGTAGGCACCAGCCGACGCTGTTCAACGTCGTCTTCTCTCAAAAACTCACGAGAGTCTTCTTCTTCTTTCCTTATGCGTATGCGTTCTTCTTCTTTCCTTATGCGTTGCACCGCCTAATGTGACAATATAATAAGAAATCAACTTGACAAACAAACTTCATCGTTAGCCGAATAGTTATGGCCTCTGCTTTTATCAGCACGCTCAATGTTGGCATCTTGTGCGAACTTTCTAGTGTTTTTTATCCTTTTGCAAGCTGCACTCAACAGCACTGATTTCTTTGAATACTCCATATTTCATTAGTGCCTCTTGATATCATAACACGAGTTTCATAGCACAGCGACTGCGGCCTCTTGTTCCTGTGGAGGGCTGTTGTAGCTCTGGCGCCGCCTTGATAATTGCTATGGCGCCTCTGACCTGAGTAACTGGCAGATGCGTAGCTGAACAGCGTTGTGTTGGCACCAGAGGACGTTTTAGTGCTAGGAAGGGTTTACGTACGGTAACGATGCGATTTATACGCGTGCTTTGTAGTAGCTGAAAGGTTGAAAATGCTTTGTTGGGTCTTTCAACCTTGTGTGCACTTAACTGAGACAACAGTTCCACAGCCATTTGCGCATCGCTAAAATGCCACATTTCCTTTGTGAAGCCTTGGTGCGTAAAACCATCGCCTCTTACAAGCACCATCCACCTCTATGCCGTATCCCCTAGCTAGGGTGCTGCCCGCCCAATAACCAGTTCCTCTTCACAAGTCCGATGACAAACATAACCCCTACAACATAGACCTATTTCACTGACATCAGTTACGTGTAAAATCTTTCAACATGTCATTTTCTCACATCTTGCTAACTTTTTGGAATCAAATAATTGTTTTCATAGTAGTCAGCATGGGTTCCGAAAGTCCTTTTCTTGCGAACCTATATTATTAGCATTCTGTAATGATTTTAATAAATTTCTGGACATTGGCTTTATTACCCACTGTATATTTCTGGATTTTTCAAAAGCATTTGACAGAATTAACCACAACCTACTCTTATTAAAACTCGGCAGACTAAACATTGATCCTTTGGTTTTAAACTGGATTCGAGAGTTTCTTTCTAATCACTAATGACAGTGACTCTTCTGAGGTACGAGTCGGTTCAGGTGTACCTCAAGGATTCGTTTTGGCACTGTTGCTTTTCCTAATTTACATCAATGACCTTCCTAATTTAAATCTCAAGTTCCATCTGTTTATTTGCGGACGATTGTGTCATATACCACAAGATCGAAAGCAGTAACGATACAATAACATTCCAGCATGATCTGAATAGCATTGTAAACTGGTGCCCGGTTTGTCTAATGGAACTAAACACTTCAAATGTAAAAAAAATGAGAATCTCTCGAAATCAGTCAACTTGCACCACTTACGTACTTAATAACACTCCACTTGACCAGGTTAGTTCATACAAATATCTTGGCGTGCATATTACTAACAGTCTCACATGGAATCAACACATTGAATACATTATATCAAAAGCTAACCGCGTTCTTGGCTATCTCAAACTTAACTTTTCCCTAGCCCCAGCACCTCTAAAAAACAACTCTACATCACAAATGTCAGGCCTATCCTCGAATATGCATGTTCAATATAGGACCCAGGAGATGCCACTCTAATAAAAATCCTTGAAAGCGTACAAAATCGTTCTGTTCATTTTATTCTCAACAATTATTATCGTACTGCTAGCGTTACTAATATGAAGATTGCCCTTAACCTTCCCCTTCTTTCTTCCCGTAGAGAACTATCACGTCTTTCCCTTTTTCACAAAATCTACTATCATAACCAGATACTTAAGTCACGATTCATTACACCAGCGGCTTATATCTCCACACGTGTGGATCATCGTTTCAAAGTTCATGTAACTTCGCAGCGCACAGTCACATACTCATATTCATTCTTGCCAAGGACTTGCCACGAGTGTAACCACCTGCCTGCGTCTTCAGTTGCTATCATCGACGCCGATCATTTTCGCAAAGCACAACGAATATTTCATAAAGTGAGTTCATTCCTATATGAAAGGTTTTGTTCCTTCCTTCCTTTTCTTTCGCATACTGTAAGCTATCTGTTTTTGTTTACCTAATTTGTTCAGTTGCCTATAACTCATTTGTCTCTATTTTGCCGATGCAATTGTGCTCTTCACCTTGTTTGTATTTCATATATATAATGATGTGCAAAAGCCTCTCTCTTCTATAACACTGGCGGAGGTCTACTCAGCCGCCCGTACATTTACAAGAAACACTGCCCCTGGAGGAGAGAAAGTCACCTACGCCATGATTAGGAACTTAAGCACCGAACATCTGCAAGAGCTAACGAAGTACATCAACGAAGAACTGTGGGAGAAGGGACAGGTCCCATCAGCTTGGAGACACGCGGATATCATCACCATAACAAAGGCTGGAAAGCCACTGGCTGTGGAGAATCTCCGTCCTATCTCCCTCACTTCTTGCCTGGGAAAACTCTATGAAAAAGGAGTCCACCTCAGGCGCCAAAATTACATCGACGAAAACAACATCTTTCCTTCCTGCATGCTGGGCTTCCGCAAGGGACTCTGCACGCAAGATGCTTTCCTCCGGATTAGGGAAGAAGTCATCAACACCATACCCCGAAAAGGCGAAAATTTCATTCTGGCACTAGATCTCAAAGGAGCATTCGACAACATTGGCCACCAAACCATATTGCACGAATTAAACAATATCAACTGCGGGGAGAAAATCTTCAAATACGTGAAGGCTTTCCCCTTAGATCGCACAGCCACCATAGGAATTGGAAAGATCCGATCACCAAAAGTACCCATGCCGAACGAAGGCACACCGCAGGGTTCTATAATCTCTCCAATGCTATTTAACATAGCAATGGTAAATTTAGCAAAAAAACTATTGACCCGCAATGATATTGGCTTCACTTTATACGCGGACGACATAACCATCTGAGCTACTCAGGGATCCTTGGCGCAAAAAGAAGAAGCTCTGCAAGCCGCTATAGACCTAGTCGAGGAATTTGCCGGGGAGAGCGGTCTTCAATGCTCCCCAGAAAAATCCGAACTTATCAGGCTACACAGAAGAAATTACAAGTCCCCAGGAGAAATTCAGCTCTCTCTAGGAGACCAGACAATTCAAGAGAAGGACAAGATCAGAGTTTTGGGGCTGTGGTTGCAGAGCAATTTGAGAGTGGATTATACAATCAAGACACTCAAAACCACAGCCAACCAAATTTCCAGAATGATTAGAAGGGTGACCTGGCACCGGCAAGGGATGAGGGAGGAGGACACCCTCCGCCTTGCACAAGCCCTAGTCGTTAGCAGGATTGCCTACGCGCTCCCCTATCACGAAATTAGAATCACTGATAAAAGAGCCATTGCCACTATCATAGAAGAAGCCTATAAAACGGCCTTAAACCTCCTGCCAACAACATCAACGGAACGTCTTTGGGCACTCGGAGTGCACAACAACTTCGAGGAGCTCAAGGAGGCGGTTCTAGAGAGTCAGAAACAACGCCTAACAACGCAGGCGGGTAGGGAAATCCTGTAAAAACTAGGCCTATGGCAGGCACTAAGAACTTCCGAGATCAAATCACAAATTCCGACTTCCACAAGAAACAACATCTATGTGAACCCGATACCCAAGCAAATGCACCATGAGTTACAGAAGGGTCGAAGGAAAGCCAGAGTCAAATCATTGGAAAAACAATTGTCTAAAAACGCGGAAGTTGTCTACGTGGACATAGGGGCTTACGGCAAGCCTGGCAAGTTCACAATAGCTGCAGTTGACCACCAGAAGAGGCCAATTATTCAGGCTTCGATCTATGCCAAGGATCCTGCGGAAGCGGAATCACTGGCAATAGTCGTCACCATAAAAACACAAGACCACCAAAAGAAGTCATCACACGTAGTGACGGACTCCCAACCAACCTGCAGGGACTACCTAGCCGGAAAACCTCACAGAAGAGCGTGTGCAATATTACGTTCCATCTCCCAGACGCACAAAATTACATGGGCACCTGGACACGAAGGTCTAGAAGGAAATGAGGTAGCAAATGATCTAGCCCGACCTCTTACAAACCGGGCGGATCCCCATCCATCTCTCTCTCTCTTCTATAAATCTTCTTGTAAGCTCTGAGGGTACAAGTAAATAAATAAATAAATAAATAAATAAATAAATAAATAAATAAATAAATAAATACACTTTTTTCACTACTACAACCCACCAACGCCCACCTTAAAATTCCGGGAGCGCCAATAATAATAATAATAATTGGTTCACAGGAAGGGAAAGACGCAGTATCTGTTACACTTGTGTCTGTGGACACCTGAACCGCGCCGTAAGGGAAGGGAGGAAGATGGGAGTTAAAGTGGAAAGAGAGCGCCAACCATCACCAAAAAATTCAACTTTAACCTACAGAAGCGCGTTCCACCACAAGACCCAGTTACCTTCAGCCTTGCTTAAGAAATATAAGGGGGAATAAAGGACACGCAATATGGCATATTTAAGTTTTTGACAGAAACAAAGAAGGTTTGGTTTCCAAACAAAGACGGCCATGGTCATGCAATCTGCTTCGCCATTAGGCATGGACATGATTATATATAAACCGACTTACTGACAGTCTACCAAACACTCCTCAAAGAAAACATGCGATCTCAAACATGCTGCATTAACATTAATGTACAGTGTTCAACACGACATGAGTGACATGATAATAAATTCAACGGGACAAGCGCCTGTATCAGTGTGTTTTATGTGTTTTTTATCCTGTCCGTGTGGTTAAGCATTGTCAATTATGGATAAAATTTGAGACGAGAGTCCCAGATTCAATCCCTGCCACTGCGGCTGCTTTTCGATGGAGTCGAAACGCATGGCGCCAGTGTACTGGGCGATGTCAGCGCACGTGAAAGAATCTCGGGAGGTGGAAATTAGCACATCCCTCCACTGTGGCGCCCCGCCGGGGTGGTACAGTAGTAAGACGCCCGACTACTGTCCGGAATTCCTGGGTTCGAACCCGACCTCAGCGGCTGCGTTTCGACGGAGGCGAAACGAAGAGGCATCCGTGTGCTGTGCGATATCAACGCACGTTAAAGATCCCCTGGTGGTCGAAATTACTCCGCAGCCCTCCACTACGGCTCCTCTTTCTTTCCACTTTAATTCCCACCTTCCTCCCTTCCCTTACGGCGCGGTTCAGGTTGTCCACAGACACAACTGTAACAGATACTGCGCCTTTCTCTTCCTGTGAACGAAGTATTATTATCATTACTCCACTGTGGCGTCCACAGAACCTTTGTTGCTGCAAAAGGTCTAGGGGGCACTTTGGACAAGTAAAATGCGATGAGGCGAAAGCATCTGTTGTGCTGTAGTCCGAAGCCCTCCATTACGACGCCTCTTTCTCTTTCACTGCCACCTTCGTAATTTTTCGTAAGGCTCGGTTAAGGCTTCCGTAGAGATTTGTGACAGATACTGCGCATTTTCTTTTCTGTAAACAAATCAATCTGAAACTAAACAAATTTGAAACTCCGCTGATGTCTGCTGTACTGCGTATGCTTCTATATGCTGTGTGGTGCGGCGTTCGAGCAAGCACCAAATGAAAGGCGCCGCAAGGGCGCCTGGATGGAACGTCTGGCGAGGTCAGCTTTGTATAACCGTGAATCGCCTGGGACGTCATCAGTAGTCGTCGTGACCGGATGTGACGTCGTTATGACTTCACTTACGGTTTTCAGACATGGCCGGATGAGAAGTCATATGATGACGCCGCATCCGGTCGTGACAACACGACTAGTGATGAAGTGACCAGGTGGTGGCGTCATAGCGACACTCATTTCAAAGCACGATATACTACTCCACTGATTACATCATTTGATTC
This sequence comes from Amblyomma maculatum, assembly GCF_055883805.1. Classification (NCBI taxonomy): domain Eukaryota; kingdom Metazoa; phylum Arthropoda; class Arachnida; order Ixodida; family Ixodidae; genus Amblyomma; species Amblyomma maculatum. The sequence goes on along the minus strand of NC_139348.1, from coordinate 58,691,874 downwards.
GAGGTGCGACATGCTGCACTACTAATGACATCATCATTAATTTCAAGGCAAGACATACGACACCACTGATGACGTAATCATTAATTTAAAGGTATAATCTACTACCCCACATATGACGTCATCATTTATTTTAAGGTACGACACACTTCATTACTGATGACGTCACCAATTTCAAAGTACGACCTACTATAGCACTGAAGACATCATTCCTTATTTCAAGGTGTGCCATACTACACCAGTGAGGATGTCACCATTTATTTCAAGACGCGTCATACTTCACCACTGATGACGTAATCAAACTAAAGTGTTACGTGCGGACGGACACGATCGTGGCCGCGAGCATGAGCCATTAAAGGCTTTCGCATTAAAAGGATAAACTCCATAAGGGTGTAAGACCAAACCCACAAAAGTATACTGGTGTGCAGTTGTCCAGACACCGGCCTAAGTGCTTAAGTGACGCCAATGAGATTGCACTTGCATCATTTAAGAGTGATCAAGGGCTCAAAGCGAGATCTTTCATGTATGCACTTTCCCAAGGATCGTGTTTAAAGTCCTCATCATTTTATATACTACATCGGGCCTGTCTAGCAGCGGTGACTCATAAATCCAAAGCAGATGCGCGCCAGCCGAGTGCTTCTGAACATTCGCAACGCACCTGTACACAAGGTGTATTTTTCCACTAACATTTTTGCATTAGAGGCCACGAAGAGGTGAAGGCTGTTAGCGCTAAACAGGCTGGTTTGTGAAATCTGCCCTTTTTAGCCGTGGCCGCCATTCGGCGCATTCGAAACACCCTCATTCTTCGTCCCTCTCCCACGGTGGCCTTGTGGAAGCACTCCAAAGTGGGTCATCGGACGTGAGGAGGCTGCAGCCTAAGCAGTAGCTTCGGGGTAGAGCAGCCATGCGCCTATCCGTTGCGTTACCTCCATCATCTCTCGATAGGTGGGAGGCCGCCCGCTATTCAGTGACCACCACACGCACCCACCAAAAATGTAACATTCTGCGAAATTTTGAAGTACTTCAAAACAATTACAAGCCTTTCGGTTTTGCAGAATAGATAAAACGTGAAAATGAAAACAAACATTATTTGGACGATAACGGTACATCAGAAAGCAAAATTTTACCCTAACTCTGAAACCGTATTTGAATTTTTTTCAGCATTAGCGATAGAGGAAGAATTCTGATCGGTTGCTTTGCTAATTCTTTATCGAAGGCAACGCAGTGAGCGGTGTGACCAGCGCGGACAATCCGTCATGCAAATTGTTGCTTGCGGCAGTCGTCGCCTTCATGCTCTTAGGCGGTCTTAAGTGTCGAAAAACTTTCGCAAAGCAAAAGAGAATATATATATATATATATATATATATATATATATATATATATATATATATATATATATATATATATATATATATATATAACATCTAGGGATTTTGATGTCAGCCTCGTGATGCCCGCCCTCGCTCTCTGACCGGCGGGCCGTCTCGGATGACTGATGAACGAGCAGTGCAGAACTCGGCGCTCTTCTTTCTCTTCCGCGAAATTCGCAGGTGGCTCTTTGTTCCCTTTCGCTGGGTTGCATCTAAAACGGCACTGACGGTGACGCGGCACAACCGCCGAACGGGCGCATAAGTATTGCGCTCCAACATCGTTTCCGCACAATGTAATCAACAGCCGATATACCGAGCAGTAAGTGTCCTCGTTATAACCGAATTTAAACGTAAATATTGATCATCCTTTCTTGACTCTTGGTTAGTTACGACATTGCTTTAATCCACATTGGGCCTAATCGGTTCCTTTTTGTGTCTTTATGATCATTTTTATTTGTATTTTTTCTCGCTTTTACTTCTGTTGAATTTTTGTGAATATAGCTTACGTTATAGTGGTAGGTAGGCTACCTTATGCTACTATTCTCTGTGCTCTGTCATAAGATGTCCCATTACAGTTCTGAGGTTTTGGAACGCTTGCAGTATAGTTTTGTCAACACATGCGCTTTGTATAGCACGGGATGTTCCGTATTTATCAGCTCGATATGCGAAAAATTACATTCCGAAAATTACTGCATGCACCCCACAAGGTAGCTTGTGGGGCTCTAGGTTTTTCGATAAGTAATATAACATTAAGAGTTGCCTGAATTATCCAGAATCGAGGAAAAGCTGCAGTCGCCTGCAGCAGAAATCTTCGTCATGGCGAGCACGCAAGCCGATTCAACAGGCTGCGCCATCTAGCAAACTGCGAAGCAACCAATATTCTGCATAGGCTGCAGAGAGCATTACAGTTCACCTGATCGCGTACGACATGTCGAATTACCTGATCTGTTCATTACGGCAGAAAGTTCCGTCGCTCTCCCACAGCGAGCGACAACCTTTTCTGCTAGGTCTAACGTTAGGCTTAGCTAGGTGCAGACATTGATGGCGGCCCAGACCCGCCCAACGCTGAAGCATGATGATAGAAATCGCCGAAGGGACTACATGTGCCCGCGCTGTGGTGCATTAGTAAGGAAAATCATATTGGCGCCAAGGAAGGCTATCCCTAACCTCAGTCATAAACGCTAGACGCGCAATGCGAAGCGGCGGTGCGCTACCGAGAAGCCCGCCAAAGGAAATTGGCGGCCAAATCGGTGGAGAGATAAACATCTGGATGCCAACGGCTGCGAAGTGATAATCAGGCGCCACGGCGGGCGCATTTGGCTGATGCAATGATCAGGGCTGCCGGCGCTAGCTAAGAAGCAGCGGTAGAGGACATCGTCTCAATAACAAGCGCGAACAGTTTATTCTCGTGGCGACGAAATATTCCGGGATGAAGAGAAAATACGCAGAAGTGATGCACCTCATTTTCGAACGGCAGCAGATAGGAATGACTACCTACGTCTTAATGCCGGAGGACTGCGGAAATGGCGCCATTCACGACATCCCCCTCGACATCACCCCGTATGAATGCAGGGTGTCTAGGGCCCATTCAGGTGATCACGCTTGTCACCTTTAGCCCTCTTCACCCAGACAATTATGTCTAAATAAAAAAAACTCAAACTCAAACTTCACGAAGGTTGTCACGTAGTGGTGCCAATGCCGTTGACAACAAATGAGGAGGCCTTTACTTAACTTGCTTAAACCCTTTATTGGGGCTGATTGTGCCCGTAAAAGAACTAAGCGAATCGGCAGCGGCGATAACAGATATCGTGCTCGTCGGTTGTCGAACTAAGAATGCCCATTTCACGCGTCAGTGCTCGTTTTAAAAGCTTGAAGCGAATATATGCTTGAGAAAAAATAAACAAACATCGCTGACCATCGAAAGATGCACAGATAGCCGCACACCGGGCGAAGCTTTTTCGAATGTTTACATATTGAAACCGCTCAGTCGGAAGTGTATTCATTGACATCGGTGCTCCGTTGGCAGAACGTGAAGCTAAAACGCCCAGTATTGCAAGTATTAGTGAACCGGATATCTCTGTATGTAAGAAAACGTACAAGCGTTCGTAGACGATGAAAAACACATCAGCACTAGTATATTATGATATCTTGAGGTTTACCTTCAATAAAGCGACGCATTGTAAAGATACCGGGCATTTGTGAACCCTCGTAATAGCCTGGAAAAAGATTCAGCGCGCTTAAAGGACGATCAGCGGATTACGGCCACAAATTCTACAGCAAAGGGAAATGTACAAAGTACGAAAGAGCGAGATTAGATACATATAAAGAACCATAACCAATGTAACCATAGCTCGCTGTGGGGTAGTAGTTTTTTTACTTTATTGCCTAATTTATTATCAGATATTTTACGTATAGAACATCACACACATACACACACAGAGAGTGAATATTACGTGACAAATACACTACATGGGTTAAAACCACGCGATTTGGGCTGCGTGATCCAATTCAAATCAGTCATTTGCAGCAACACTTCAATTCTCGGAAGCCACTCAGGCACTTAGCCTTGTGTCTTGAGAACTTCAATAACACTCGCAACGCCTTCGAAAAAATACTACCGTATTTTCCGCGCAGTTAAAGTGCCCTTCTCCGGATCATAAAGACCGAAGTTCGAATCCTGACATGGCCATAAAAGTTTTCATTTTTTTATATTTTATTTATTTATTTTTAAATTTAGTCATGCTATTTTATAATGTTGTATGCTTTTCCAGCCTGGTGACACGTTTCCAGTAACGAGCGCCATCAACCATACAAGCCATTCGGGTATCAGAGCTCCACGCGGTTTCAATCCGGGCTTTCCAGGGCCGTACAGGAATTTCCTGAAATAGCCCACAATTTTGTATCTCAAATCCTGTAGAGTAAATCTGCATACGATTTCTTCTATGAATTTTGTACAGTATTGTTCAGTACGAGGAAGGAGCTCATTGGCAGGCTTTGCTGATGATGAGGTTCATGGGCGTGCAGATAATGAACGATTGAACGTTTCAGCAGTACTGCTGTAAAGACAGCCTTGCACTTCATATCGTTATAAATGAAGCCCCATTACTACTCAATACAGGCATCAAACACACGCGTTCCCATCCTCGTTTCTGACGTAGGCATTTCAACAATGTACTACGTGTCTTATGTTTCAGCTTTTATAAAAGCCCAAGAACGGTAATACATGTGAGGCACATGTGGAGCCTACCGTAAGTTGTCTTGCAAAGAGCACCGCGGCTCGCGGTCGTGAATTCGACATCTCGTAGCAGGCTTGCCACGACCTGTGTCATGTCTGTGTGCAGCCAAAAATGCCGCCAGAAAAAAGCATCATGCCAAGATCCTAGATAGGCAGGTCCATGGCCCAAATCATGTTGGCATCTCATATCTGAAAACAGGGACATCACACGGCTGCTCATAGACGCCCGATGGGCCGTCGACAAACCCGACGACGCCGGGTATGCTGCCGTGACGAAGGAAGCCTTTCTTCGTCGCCACCCTAGCTGCACGCCGCAAACGCTTTCGAATTGTCGGCTGCGCGAGGCAGTCGTTCGACTCGTTGCCAGTAGCGGCTTGGAAGCCACTAGCATTTCGGAAAAAGCGCAGTGTACACATTATCTGCCGCCGCACAGACAACGCACTCGGCCGCACACACCTATCTCAGTTCATCGCGTCGCACAGTCACTGTACTGTATCCTTCTCGAGTAGCAAAATGCGTCACATACATCGCCCGGCACGTCAAACAGTCTTCGTACACCGCCCTTCGCCGATGATCGCGTCGGGGCGCCGCCGCTACCGCCTCATGAGAACGCCGGCCGCCGCATAGATCGCCGCCATTTTCCCTCACAACCCCCTCTCACAACTGGCCCGTAGCCAACGTCATCCCTTCAACTGCGTTCGTGATGTAAACAGCAGACGTCGATGACGTAAAGAAAGGCCACTCCTGCCGTGTTGCCGCTGGCCAATAGGAAGATTATGAGTGTGAGTGTGATTGCGAGTGTAAGCTGTCTGCAATTCGGCCCCAGGTGAGTATAAAATGAAAGTAACAACAGGAATTTCCGATCATGAAACGTTGCTATGTATGATATACTTGCCGAATTTGGATCGTCAGAGGGGCCCGACGAAATATGTGCACACATTCAATAGAGCGAATGATGCGTCTTTTGTGACTTACCTTATTCATGAATTCAATGATCTTTGTGATTTATTTGTTCATAGTAGTGCTGTAGACGTTTTGTGGGCAGAATTTAAAGAGCATTTGTTGCACTGCGTCAAAACGTTTATCTCTTTGATAAAGACGGCCACAAGAAAGAAAAAGTCGTCGTTTGTCCGATAAATAACTCTCGTGAAAGGAGAAATTAATAGGTTTAGGCAAAGAAATAGGTAAAGAGCAAGCTTAGAATTAAAGATAAACATAAGTAAGTAAAAAAAAAAAAAACAACTAAAGAAGGAGTGAGTGAGTGAGTGAGTAAACTTTAATAAATGCTTGGGGATGTTTTTCTTCGCCTCTTCAGCCAAGGCTAGCGAGCGGTTGGCGCCCCCACTCCAGCGCACCACTGGCTTTTGCCAGCTTGCGAGCTCTTGTGACCAGGTAGAGCTGAGCCTGTGGGCCAGAAATGGCCAGCAAAGCCTTCCACTGCCTTTCAGTTTGGTTTGGAACGGTTTGTAATTGATGTGCACTGCATTCCCACGTTATGTGGTACAGAGTAGGGGTCCTCACGCACCATGGGCATTCATCTCTGAAAGTCGTGGGATGCCTCACGTTCAGTATGCGTAAATTAACGAAGGTACCCGTCTGAAGTAGGCTCAGATCTATGACTTCCTCGTTGCTAAGCTTTTTATGTGGCTCGGGATATACTTTCCGCATGCTTGTGTAGAGCTGTAGTATTATAGTGTAGTCGGGGTCAAGCGGAATCAGGTCCTCTGCCGCGAGACTGTTGGGCGCAAGCGAGGTTGCATGTTTTCGGGCTACCCTGTCGGCGAACTTTCCAGACAAGAACGCGCTTCCATCCATCGCTTTTTCAGTGGGTATGGAGCAAATCGGGCAACCACAACAGGGACCGTATTAGCCGATGCTGGCAAACGGTGCAGTCCCAGAAGATAGCAGTCAATCAGCTCGGGAAGTTCGAACTTCCTTGCTAGATCATTTAGTTTCTCAAGCAAGGTTTTTTTTCCTTCTGCGCCAGACCATGTATCTCCATATTTTGACGCCGGCTGTATTGTTCAACATCATTGAGCTGCATCTGCATCTGTTTCATCGCCGGTGAGGTGCCGGCCTCAATGCCTGCCACTTTCTTTTTCAATGTCGCAACATCTTGGCTGGTTGGTAAGCACATTGTTAAGTTGTTCTGAAGTTCCGAAAGGTGTTGCACTGGCGCTTCAATATTTCATATTTTCGTCATTAATCCCGTTCGAAATGAGCTCGCCGTGCTCAGTTCGGGCTCGACTTTTGCCGAGAATTGTCGAAGTGTTTGGAACGTGGCAGGGAAAATGAAGACCTCTTGTTATATGCATGTAAAACAGAGCTTATGAGGGATGCAAGCGTGATGGGTGATTGGTGGGCAATGATAAGGCTCCACATTTTTATTATTTGTCGATATCAAAAAATGATTAAAAACTATTAAAAATGATAAAAAAACACATATCACGACAGAAGTAACATTAAGATAAATATGTTTAGACATACAACCTTGAATGCAAAAATAAGAAAATTTAACAACGCGCTGAATCATTGCGTCGTAGCACGTCTTGACTAAAGAACTGAAAGTGACTCTTGTTGCACCGTAGGCAGTCGGGTCTGAAAACATAGATGAAGCTAACAACCTCACGCTATCCGCCTAGTCTTAAAGTGAAGCTTGAGGGTTTTCTTATTTTACATTTTGTTTTGCTCAGGTCAACATCTGCGAAGCACAGGTTCCCGTTTCTGGAGGCAAGAAAAGCATGAGACTGCCCTTCGACCTCCTGCCGTCATGCACAAATCGACCCTTAGGAGCGGAGTGGCTATCGGAAGGTAAACTTGAGTTCCAGAACTACACAGCATCCTACAGGCCGGGTGTTTCACCGAATGTCCTCAAAGATGTGTCTTTTAACGTCAAAGCCCGCAAATAGGTTAGGATGCCCACTCACGATGATGATTTACATTTTCACTGTTACATTTGACGGTTAAAGGTTTAGGCGCTGAAACGTTTTTACAATCCACAAAGAAAAAACAAATACGTACAATCAATAACGATATGTATAACTGTTACGTTTCGAGAGTAAAGTTTCAGTGCTTAGATTTCTCGATAACGTTATCAAGGAAAAGAGGGAAACTCAGTGAGGAATTATTATGGCGACAATTATTATATATTTAAAGCCATATCTTTAAGCGCATAGCGTTTATGATGCCTCCAATGCAAACAGATATTTCAATACCCATTCGTATTTAATCATAATTCATATACTGTCCTCAAAGACAAAGAAGAGAAACTATTTGAATATAATAATGATAGGACAAAATTTATAAAACTGGGGACATTTCAAATTTTCTTCTTTTGCGTTTAGCTATTCAGAATTTCGGCCTGCGGAACAATGAACCTCATTTCAAACCATCGATTTCAGTAACTAGATTTCAATAGAGGATTGCATTTCAAAAAATGTTCCTAAAATCAGGGCAGAGATTTTACCGCGGACAGTGTTTTGGAGCTCCAACAATTTCAACATCAGAGTCCTGTGCCATCTTTAAGATTGACTAAAAACGGTTATTGAGGCATCGTGGTTTATCATAACACATTACCGAGATTCAAGCACGAGACTGCCGCTCTTTTTGCTCTAGCATATGTCCCCTGTGTTCCCTGTCCTTTTGTGAGGTGAGAATGATTCGAACCTTAATGCACAGCTTGAGATATTGCCTTGTGATGTCGCACGATCACCAACACAACGAAAGGAATATGTTGAAATTAGGATTAAGGAATGAAAGGGAGATGTTTGAACCTGCAAGAAAATCTGCGCCAAGTTAGATCACGAGTTAGCGTTGCTTCTAAGTACTTAAATGCGTCAACTGCTTATGTTAGCATTTGGGTGATTTTGTGCGAAAATATAAACAGTTCATTGAGACGAGTGAAATTTACAGACTTGCATTTGGGAGGGTTGAGTGTCACTATTCACGTGTCGCTCCATTTCTGAACATTAGCTAGGTCAGTCTGGAAGGAATTCTTTGTCGCAAGAGGTGTTACTTGTACGATAAATATATTATATTAGAAATAACAACGGTCCATGCACTGATCTTTGGAGGACGGCTGTGGTTACTGGAATAGAATCAGATATTTCGTTATTAACTATGACAAACTGGGTTCGAGTTGTTCAAATATATAAGAATGCTCAAGTAGTAATCTTTGATATGGTACTTTGGTTAATGTTTTTGTGCAATCTAAAAAGACATCATGAGTGTGTTGGTTGCAATCCAGGTTAGCATGTAAACCATGGATAAATATAGCCGATTGTGTCTCACAGGAAAGGTTCTTACGGAAGCCATGTTCTGATGAATAAAGAAGTTGTTGGCATTGAGAAGACTCATGACTTGAGAATTAGGTAGATGCTCCATGATTTCATACAGGGAATAGTTGCTAGGGAGGAGGAGGAGGAGGAGGAAAATGAGGAGAAAAGCCAGGTTATAACGAGGAGGAGCTAGGGAAATATATCGATAATTTAAGGGCGAGTTATTGTTCCTGACGACGTGAAGATTGGGAATACCATTCCAACTTTCCAGCCATCCGGTATACTGCCTGAGGAGAGAGGCTGTGAGTACAATATTGATAAGCCGGCAGCAGAATTGGTGCTTATTAGTTTTCAGGAATTTTGAGTTGATGTCATCGATCCCGGCTGATGATGTTAGAATTATATTTTTGATTTGAGATGATATAACATCTCTGAAGAACGAAACTGGAGGCATGGTTCATTCTATAATGGAAGTTTTGAGGGTATTAGCAGGCAAATCAAACTCTTCAGTACAAACGGATGAAAACGTTGCACTGAAAATATCACTGCATTCATCATTGGCGATTCGCCGTTATTAAGCATGGTTGGGCACAGATCCCGCGGGTTTACTACGAGAAAAAAGGTGTTTTTCGTCACGAATAGCAGTACTTTATACAGCTTTGGCATTGTAGTACTTTCCTTATGACACCTAGCTTGGGCTCCATTTTTCTGCCTGATAGGAATGTTTTTTTTTTCGGCGTTTAAGGGTTGTATAGTGAGCAACGGCTTTTGTTGGTTGTTACGGAAACTAGCCACCGGGATGTACCTGTTTGCTGATTCTTTACCTTCGGTCCTGTGCTATCAGTATTGTTAAGTAATATCAGGTCCGACGCATTGGCGGAATTCTACGCAATTCGCATTGACTGTAATATTAGCTGAGTAAGGTTGAATTTAAGGCAGACATCAAAGAAGGTTCTTGCTTCTGAAGTATCTGTCATGGAGGAATGGTTATGCGAGTGAATAGCAGCAAAGTGGAAATCACTAAAGAGAATAATACCTGCTTTAGGGTATAATGACGTGAGTTTGCTAAGCACATTGTTTTGAGTGTAGGAAAAGTCGGGATCATTGTGCGTTGGCTTGCAGTAAACTCTTAACAGCGCAATTCGCGTGGAGCGCGGCAGAGTAGCCAAAGCAGCTAGAATCCATAATCTACACAGATTATTGATGATGAAAAGTGCGTATGCACGGCAATGATGATGCAATGTACACGCCGCCACCGCGGTTACTGTCCCAATTTTTACGGTGAACGTGAAAGTTGGGTAGCGCAGTTAAAACTTCGGTATTACTAATGTCTTTTGTTAGCCATGTTTCTGCAAGGATGAGAAGATTGCTACTGCGTGATAAGACAACGTGATAAGGGGGAAGCCTTAAAGCGGTAAAGAAGAAATTGGGCATAGGCAAAAACCAGATGTATGCGATAAGGGACAAGGCGGGCAACGTCATCACTAATATGGACAAGATAGTCAAAGTAGCCGAGGAGTTCTATACAGATCTCTACAGTAGCCAAAGTAGTCAGGACCGTAATGAGATTGGCGGTAGGGAAAAACAGTCAGACGTTCCACCAGTGACGAAGGACGAGGTCAAGAAAGCACTAGAAACTATGAAAAAGGGGAAATCAGCTGGAGAGGATCAGATAACTACAGATTTGCTGAAGGACGGGGGGGATATCGTGCTAGAAAAACTGGCCACCCTGTATACGCAGTGCCTGGTGTCATCGACGGTACCGGAAGCATGGAAGAATGCAAACATTATCCTCATTCACAAGAAAGGGGACTCTAAGGACCTTAAAAATTACAGACCAATCAGCTTACTGTCTGTTACGTATAAGGTATTTACTAAGGTAATCACTAATAGAATCAGGACAACCTTAGACTGCAATCAAGCAAAGGATCAAGCAGGGTTTCGGAAACGATACTCTACTATCGATCATATCCATACCATCAATCAGGTGATAGAAAAATGCGCGGAATATAACCAGCCCTTATACATAGCATTCATTGATTACGAAAAAGCATTTGACTCAGTTGAAACCTCGGCGGTGATGCACGCATTGCGAAATCAGGGGGTAGACGAGCCGTACGTGAAAGTGCTGGAAGATATATATAGTGGCTGCACAGCAACCATAGTTCTGCATAAAGAAAGTAACAAAATTCCCATAAAGAAAGGTGTTAGGCAAGGAGACACAGTCTCCCCAGTACTATTCACAGCTTGTTTAGAGGAAGTATTCAGAGACTTGGAATGGGAGCAGTTAGGGATAAGGCTAGATGGAGAATACCTCAGTAATCTGCGATTTGCTGATGACATTGCCTTGCTAAGCAACTCGGGAGATGAACTGCAAATAATGATTGATGACCTAGACAGGAAAAGTAGAAAGGTAGGCTTGAAAATCAATATGCAGAAGACTAAGGTAATGTTCAACAGCCTCGGGAAGGAACAGGAGTTTACATTAGGTAGCGAAATACTGGAAGTAGTAGGCGAATATATCTACTTAGGACAGGTAGTAACCGCAGATCCGGACCATGAAAAGGAAATAACAAGAAGAATAAGATTGGGATGGAGCGCATTTGGCAAGCACTCGCAGATTATGACTAGCAGCTTACCGGTATCGCTCAAGAGGAAAGTATACAACAGTTGCATCTTGCCTGCACTCACCTATGGGGCTGAAACGTGGAGGCTAACCAAGAGAGTTCTACTTAAGTTGAGGACAACCCAGAGGGCTATGGAACGAAAAATGGTAGGGGTAACATTAAGAGATAGAAAGCGTGCAGAGTGGGTCAGAGAAATAACTCAAGTTAACGACATTCTAGTGGAAATTAAGAAGAAGAAATGGACATGGGCAGGACATGTAGTGCGAAGAGAGGATAACCGATGGTCGCTGAGGGTAACAAACTGGATTCCAAGGGAAGGAAAGCGTAGCAGGGGGCGACAGAAAGTTAGGTGGGCGGATGAGATTAAGAAGTTCGCAGGGGTCAAGTGGATGCAGCTAGCACAGAACCGGGTTAAGTGGAGAGATATGGGAGAGGCCTTCGCCCTGCAGTGGGTATAATCAGGCTGATGATGATGATGATGATGATGATGATGATAAGACAACACTTGATACTAGTTTCCTTTTCGGCAAAAAGCTTCGTATATTAGTATATACAGCAGATAAAGTAAGATTACCCCGGGGAGGGGGCGGGGGGGTAGTGGGGTGCCGTCGGTGAGTTGCTTAAGAACGAGTAGGTTTGGATTGCTATGATTTTTCTTTTACAGTTTGCACCAAGTTATCTAATACGTACCATTTTGGACCTTTGTGCAGGGTTTTAGACCGCGGCGCGTAGTTAACACTTTAATCTTTTGAGAAATAGAGTAGTTGTTTGAGTGCTTTATGGACAGAATGTGAAAAGCCTTGTCCTATGCTATAATTGTTGTCTTTCAGTTTGCGGGCGTTATTTAGGATAAATTCTTTTGTCTTCTGGAAAACGCGTTTAACAAAATTCGCACAACATCGCTCAGTGGAGTGACGCCAAGGCGATGAGCTGTTTTTATTTCTTTTGGGTTTATGGTTTTCTTCGAATAAAAATTCAGTTGAGAGACAGCGCTTGTGTTGTGTCTTATTTCGTTTGTCTCGTTGTTCCGCGCTGTTTTCCCTTTGATCTATGGTTACGTACAAATTTTGACTGCAAAGGCGAGTGACCAGTTCTTTGGACTCAGGGGTCGTCTCCCTTTAGCTAGTGTCAGGCAAGCCATAGAAAATTCGGTTGTTGGGGAACGATCAGTTTTCGGCATCGTCTAGCCTGGATTCGATTTTACTGATTTAGTAAGCAGGCGTCGCGGTATCAGTCTTTATGCACTCAGCCTCTGTTTTAGGCAATGCGAGGTCACGATAGTGGGTTTCTAATTCAGTAATGCGCTTACCTAATTCGAGTATTGATTTGTTTGTGGCTGCCAACTGGCAGCTGAGGTCTTACTTCATTAATAACATGGTTTGGCCTGATGCTAGCTGCTGCAGTTTTGTAAGTATGGTGGTGGTGTCAGCTCAGGGTTAGTTGCAATATCCCAGGATAGCATAAGTAAGGAACGGACAACACCAACGCATTCAACGACAATACAAATACTTCACTTTAGGGCGCCGCATCTCAATTAAAACGTATTTACTTGACTAATTTGTAAAGAGGCACCGTTTTTCCTTAACCTACATGGCGAAGACAAGAAGAGAACTTGTCCGCCCTGTGGCGCAGCTGCCGAGCGCATAGGGCGCCGCGTTCCGCGGATGGTCTCTTATAGCTGCTGGAAAACATGTCAGCGGCGATTGGATTTCCTACGACGATAGATGGTCCTAGGCACTGGTGGAAACGAACCCAGTCCAAGGTGACGCCAGCTGAATTTGCAGAATAGGTATATGCTTCATCACTGTCGTTCTGGCGCTGACGAAGTGACCACTTGTCCCCGTAGGCGATTACCAAGGCAGGCAATAGTAGGAAAGAGCGCCTGCATGGCGAAGACGAGAGGGCTACTCGTTTGCGCTTTGGCAGAGCTGTCGAGCCCATCTCTCTATTTTGTTTTCTTTTGCACTGCCTGGTAAACATTTTTAGTTATGGTAGCACTAAAATTAGTGTGCGGAAGGTTAGAATAATGTATAACAGTCTCGGAAAGAGCAGCAATTTACAACAGTTAGTGAAGCGCTGCAGGTGGAAGAAAATTAACCTAGTTAGGATACGTAGTAGCCGCAGATTTGTATCACGAAATGGAAGACAGAAAAAAATCATATTGAGACAGTGCGCATTTGGAAAGTGCTCACGAATCATGACTAGCAGCTTTCTGGTATTCTTCAAGAGCAATGTATATAACTTCCATCTTAACAGTATTCACATATGGAGCTAAACGTAGAGGATAGAAAAAAGGGCGATATGTAAGCGTAATTGGCAAGTACTCACGGATCATGGCTTGAAGGTTTTAGGTATTCGTCAAGAGCACAGTATATACCTTCCATCTTAACAGTAATCACCTATGGAGCTAAATGTGCAGGATAGAAAAGGGCGATATGAGCGCATTTATCAAGTACTCACAGATCATGACTTGCAGCTTACTAGTATTCTGTAAGTACACAGTATAGAACTTTCATCTTAACAGTATTTTCGTGACCCAGGTTGCGTTTTGTAGGCCCGGTTGGTTGTCGGAGCCGGAACAAGGACGAGGCGGCTGGAAACCGGCCTTTGAAGTGAGATTTAAAGCTTTTATATACAGTATTTACATGGCAGCGTTTTTATTGAGACTGACTAGCGGAACAGTCTCTGTTTTACGACAAACAACACACACTTGTCACCAGGGTTTATAGGGTTGAATCCCTATGGTCCCTAGACGAAAGGCAGGCCAGTTTATGAGGGAGTGTCTCTGTCACCTCACTTTCCTGCGCCCTCACACACACGCCCCAACAATGCTCGCACTCGTTGACATGCCCCTCTTACTTTTCCTGGCTCGAGCGTGAGGAGGTGGTTGTCTAGACGGCATAGATGCCGTCAGCCGCTTGTCTCAGTGCGTGCTTGCACCTGGGCTGACTCATCGGCCCCGACGTCGCCGGGCTGCATTCAGCGAGGCCACTTAGCCGAAAGCTGTCCCCGTGGCGCACCACGAAACGAAAGGGAAGAATGCACGCCCGCTCTCGTAGCGAGGCTCGACACTTGAAGGGACTGGAATTTGGTCGCCTCCACTCCTTTCTCCGCTCGTTGAATTGTTGGCGGGACACCTGATAATCGCCGCCGCGGGACGAGCTGTTCGTTGCGGCCGGCTGGTGCCAGGTGCAATGGCGTCTCACCGGCACCGATGTTGGGCCAGACGGTCCCCCCCCCCACCCCGCTCTGGCTTGGCGGGGGTTGGAGGGGGGTCAGTGGCACCTGCGTCCAGTCTCGATCGTTATTGCCGTTCTTAAGATCCGACGCGGTGGTCTCCGCAGCTCTTCCGATCACAATAGTCCGATCACAACTATGGAGCTAAACGTGAAGGATAGAAAAAAGGGGCGATATGTAAGCGCATTTGGAAAGTAATCACGGATAATGACATGCAGCGTTCTGGTATTCTTCAAAAACACAGCATATAACTTCCATTTTAACAGTATCACCTATAGAACTGAACGTGGAGGATTGAAAAAAAGGGGCGATATGTAAGCGCATTTGGCAAGTACTCACGGATCGTGATAGCAGCTTTCTGGTATTTTTCAAGAGCATGGAATATAACTTCCATCTTTAGAGTATTCACTTATGCAGCAACATATGGAGGATAGAGAAAAGGGCGATATGTAAGCGCATTTGGCAAGTACTCACGGATCATGACTTGCAGCTTTGTCGTATTCTTCAAGAGCACAAAATATAACTTCCATCTTTAGAGTATTCACTTATGCAGAAAAATATGGAGGATAGAGAAAAGGGCGATATGTAAGCGCATTTGGCAAGTACTCACGGATCATGACTTGCAGCTTTGTCTTATTCTTCAAGAGCACAAAATATAACTTCCATCTTTAGAGTATTCACTTATGCAGCAAAATATGGAGGATAGAGAAAAGGGCGATATGTAAGCGTATTTGGCAAGTACTCACGGACCATGACTTGCAGCTTTGTCTTATTCTTCAAGAGCCCAAAATATAACTTCCATCTTTAGAGTATTCACTTATGCAGCAAAATATGGAGGATAGAGAAAAGGGCGATATGTAAGCGCATTTGGCAAGTACTCACGGATCGTGATAGCAGCTTTCTGGTATTTTTCAAGAGCATGGAATATAACTTCCATCTTTAGAGTATTCACTTATGCAGCAAAATATGGAGGATAGAGAAAAGGGCGATATGTAAGCACATTTGGCAAGTACTCTCGGATTATGACTTGCAGCTTTGTCATATTCTTCAAGAGCACAAAATATAACTTCCATCTTTAGTTCAGTTCAGGCGTTCAGTCGTGTCCGACTCTTCGTGACCCTATGGACCATGTCACGCCACGCTTTCCGGTCTCTCACTATCTTCTTAACATCACATAGCTTCATCTGCAATGCCTCGAGAATGCCATCTAACCATCGCGTTCGCTGCCTACCCCTTCTCCGGCGACCCTCAACCTTTCCCAACATCAAATCTTTCTCCAGCGACTCCTCTCTTCTCATCAGATGACCAAAGTAGCTGAGCTTTAACTTTAGAATTTGACCCTCCAATGAGCAGTCAGGGTTTATGGTCGACAATATCGACTGATTTGATCTTCTGGCAGTCCAAGGAACTCTTAAGAGTCTTCGCCAGCACCACAATTCAAACGCGTCAATTCTTCGGCGGTCAGCCTTTTTCACAGTCCAACTCTCGCATCCATACATCACAACTGGAAAGACCATAGCACGGGTTATACGGATCTTGGTTGGCAGACTAATGTCTCTGCTCTTTACTAGGCGGTCAAGGCTAACCATTGCTCTCTTTCCCAGAAGCAGGCGTCTCCTAATTTCATGGCTGCAGTCTCCTTCCGAGGTAATCTTGGCGCCCAAGAACAGAAAATCTGTCACAGCTTCCACTTCTTGTCCATTGATGCTCCAGGACTTGATAGGGCAAGACGCCATGATCTTCGTCTTTTTAATGTTCAGTTTAAGCCCAAACTTCTCACTCTCTTCTTGTACGCGCATCAGAAGTCTCTTGAGTTCCACTTCACTTTCTGCCATTAAAGTGGTATCATCCGCATATCTAAGGTTGTTGATACGTTTTCCAGCAATCTTCACTCCAGCTGAAGACTCGTCCAGACCGGCCTTCCTCATGATGCACTCTGCATATAGGTTAAATAGGCAGGGCGACAGTATGCAGCCTTGCCTCACCCCTTTCTCAATCGGAAACCAATCAGTAAGACCATGCCCAGTTCTGACTGTGGCCTCTTGCCCTTCATACAGGTTCCTGAGGAGACAGATGAGGTGAATTGGAACTCCCATCTCTCGGAGAGCTTGCCACAATCTGCTGTGATCTACGCAGTCAAACGCTTTCGCATAATCAATAAAGCAGAAGTAAATGGGTTTCTGGAACTCTCTTGCTTTTTCCATGATCCAGCGAAGGTTGGCAATTTCGTCTCTAGTTCCTCTGCCCTTGCGAAACCCAGCTTGCACGTCCGGAAGCTCCCGATCCACATACTGCTGCAGCCTACCTTGCAGGATTTTTAACATCACCTTGCTAGCATGCGAAATAAGCGCGATCGTGCGGTAGTTGGAACAATCTTTGGCACTGCCTTTCTTTGGAATGGGGATGTAAACTGACCTCCTCCAATCCTGTGGCCACTGCAGGGTTGTCCAAATCTTTTGACATAATGTATGCAGTGTGTTAACAGCGTCGTGGTTGAGGTTTTGAAGCAACTCAGCTGGAATACCATCAATTCCGCTTGCTTTGTTCTTAGCAAGGCTGGCTAAGGCCCATTCAACTTCACTCTTCAGGATGCCCGGCTCGAGATCAGTAATCACAACCGTCCTATGTTGGGATTGCACATCCGGGTCCTTCTTGTACAGTTCTTCTGTGTATTCCTGCCACCTCTTCTTTATCTCTGAGGCTTCAGTGAGGTCCTTGCCTCGTTTGTCCTTTATCACGCCCAGCTTAGCACAGAAGCTTCCTTTGATATCTTTGATTGTCTTATACAGAGCTCTTGTGTTTCTTAATTGGCTGTTGTCCTCAACTGCTTGACACTGTATGTTCAGGAAGGCATTCTTATCTCTCCTTGCTATTTTCTGAAAATCCGCATTGAGAACCTTGTATCTTTCTCTTTCCCCCATACCTTTTGCCATCCTCCTTTCCTCAGCTATTTGCAAAGCCTCTTCAGATAACCAGTTTGCTTTTTTGCATTTCTTTTGCTTTGGAACTACCTTAGTAGCAACTTCTTGTATTATATCACGAACATCAGTCCACATCTCTTCGGGCTCTTTGTCTTTAGAGTATTCACTTATGCAGCAAAATATGGAGGATAGAGAAAAGGGCGATATGTAAGCGCATTTGGCAAGTACTCACGGATCGTGACTTGCAGCTTTCTGGTATTCTTCAAGAGCACAAAATATAACTTCCATCTTTAGAGTATTCACTTATGCAGCAAAATATGGAGGATAGAGAAAAGGGCGATATGTAAGCGCATTTGCCAAGTACTCACGGATCGTGATAGCAGCTTTCTGGTATTCTTCAAGAGCACAAAATATAACTTCCATCTTTAGAGTATTCACTTATGCAGCAAAATATGGAGGATAGAGAAAAGGGCGATATGTAAGCGCATTTGGCAAGTACTCACGGATCATGACTTGCAGCTTTCTGGTATTCTTCAAAAGCACAAAATATAACTTCCATCTTAAGAGAATTCACCTATGAAGCTAAACGTGGAGAAGAGAAAAAAGGGCGATCTGTAAGCTGCGAACAACAAAGGTCGATTTGAAATAGAAAACGGCGCAAATGAAACGAAGTGGCGTCCGTGTGCTGTGCGATGTCAGCGCACGTTAAAGATCCCCAGGTGGTCGAAATTACTCCGTAGCCCTCCACTACGGCCCCCCTTTCTCTCTATCCACTTTCACTCCCACCTTCATCCCTTCCCTTACGGCGCGGTTCAGGTGTCCACAGAGCAAGTGTGACAGATACTGCGCCTTTCCCTTCCTATGAACCAACCAACCAACCAAATGAAACAAGGACAAAGAATGAACATAAAAAACACGAATGGCGCCAGCTATCAAGTAAAGTCTATTGCATCACACCCGGCATTTTGCACTCAGACCTCAGTCATATCTCCGAAACCAATAACCGTTCACGGATTGAAACTGTCAATTGAAATCAGTATACTGATTAGGGGCGAACCAGATGACCGGCAAGAAATACACCTCAGTGCAACAAACATGTCAGTTTATGAACCAAAAACATTTACTGTGTAAGCAGAGGGCCCCGCCGGAGTGGTGCAGTGGTAAGATGCCCGACTACTGTCCGGAGTTCCCGGGTTCGAACCCGACCACGGCGGCTGCGTTTCGATGGAGGCGAAACGAAGTGGCGTCCGTGTACTGTGTGATGTCAGCGCACGTTAAAGGTCCCCAGGTGGTCGAAATTACTCCGTAGCCCTACACCACGGCTCCCCTTTCTCTCTTTTCACTTTCACTCCCACCTTTATCCCTTCTCTTACGGCGCGGTTCAGGTGTCCACATAGCAAGTGTGACGGACACTGCGCGTTTCCCTTTCTGCGAACCACTTATTATTAAGCAGAAGCGCATGTGTCAAAATAAAACACAGTGAAGAAATTTCTTTCCTTTGCTGAGATTCGCTGCAAAAAACAAAATGAGTGACAATAAATGGCCAACAAGAACATGGAAAAACAGCGCACATGAGACTTTATAGTGCCGCGAACTGTTGAAATCTTTATTTATTCCTTTTCGACAGTCGCTGGCATGCAGCCTTATCATTTTAATTCTGGCGCACTTAATTCTGTATCACGTGTTTGTTCATGGTCGTCGCGATACGGCGCATTATCATTTTCTTTGCCGCGAACGATGCGCCGAGATCTGTCTCGAAGATTCCGATCAGTCGCGCATGTTCCTCAGTGTTCCAGTTTCTGCTACTAGCAGTATGCGATGTTGTCTAGATTGCCCACCTGAAACGGCTGCAGACCGTGTTGGAAGCCATCAAATAATCGGGACTAACGTTAAAAGCAGAGAAGTGCGACTTTGCCTACGAGGAACTCCGGTTCTTAGGTCACATTGCAAGCAAGGATGGTGTTCGGCCAGACCCGGAGAAAACAGCTGCAATCACACAATTTCCACCGCCTGCTGACAAGAAAGCCGCGCGCAGGTTCCTTGGGCTGTGCGCTTATTATCGAAGATTTGTCAGATATTTTTCGCGTATCGCCGAGCCGTTGACGCAGCTTACAAAGGCAGACGTACCTTTTAAATGGGAAGGACCGCAAGGAACACCCTTCGACGAACTTAAGCGCCGCCTGCATTCCCCTCCTGTCCTTGGCCACTTTGATGAAAACGCCGAGACCGAAATTCAAACCGATGCAAGCAGTCTGGGTCTAGGAGCCGTTCTCGTCCAGATGAGGGCCGGACTGGAGAAAGTAACTGCCTACGCTAGCAGGTCCCTCACTAAAACCGAAGTCAATTACTCGACGACCGAGGAGGAGTGCCTCGCGATCATCTGGGCCATTTATAAGTTCCGTCCATACCTGTACGGTCAACCATTCAAGGTGGTAAGCGACCACCACGCGCTCTGCTGGCTTGCTAATTAGAAAAACCTCTCCGGCCGCCTTGCCCGATGGAGCCTAAGACTTCAAGAATATGACGTTCCAGTAGTCTATAAGTCGGGCCGCAAGCATTTAGACCTAGACTGCTTATCCCGCGCTCCCGTCGATGTTCCTCCGAAGGACGATGACGACGATGCCTTTCTGGGACCAGTAAGCGCCAGCAGCTTTGCACAACAACAACGATCAGATCCTCAGCTGAAAGGCCTAGCAGATTACTTGGAAGGCAAGACCGCTTCTCCTCCTGCTGTGTTTAGGCGTCAGTTGTCGTCGTTCGCCTTAAGCAATGACGTCATCGTAAAGAAGAACTTCGCTTCCAACACGACAGTGCAGCTTCTCGTCGTGCCTAAAAACCTCAGACAAGAAATTCTTCATGCGTTTCGTGACGACCCAACAGCAGGACACCACGGTTTTGCGCGCACGTTGCATCGAATCCAGGAGAAGTACTACTGGCCGCGACTGCCTTCCGACTTTGCCCATTACGTAAAAACGTGCCGTGAGTGCCAGCGACGCAAGACGCCGCCGATCAGGCCAGCTAGGCTACCGAAATCGATACCGCCCCCAACCCTGCCCTTTCAACAAATTGGAATGGATCTTCTTGCCCCTTTCCATCTTCATCTGCGGGTAACAAGTGGATCATCGTGGCCACCGACTGCCTTATCCGATACGCCGAAGCAAAAGCACTGCCCAATGATACTGCGGCAGGTCGCAAAAGCTGTTTGTCGAACTAATTCTCTTGCGACACGGCGCCCCAGAAGTCCTTATCACGGACAGCGGAACGGCATTTACGGCAGAGCTGACGCAAGCCATCCTAGAATACAGTCATACCAGCCATCGACGAACTACTGCGCACCATCCCCAGAAAAATGTGCTTAAGGAGCGTCTCAAAAAAACTATTGCGGATATGATTGCAATGTACGTCGACGCCGAATACAAGGCAGGGGACGCCATTCTACTCTACGTCATCTTCGCGTATAATACCGCCGTAGAGGAGACAACCATGTCGACCCCGTTCAGCCTTGTGTACTGCAGGGAGCCCACGACGACGCCTGACGCAATGCTGCCACGCGTAATCGATGAGGAAAACCTGGACGTCGCCACCTACCTTCAACGTGCAGAGGAAGTCCGAAGACTGGCCCAAATGCGCATAAAAGATCAGCAACGAACCGACGCCCGACGTTACAACTTACGACAACGCGATGCTGAGTACAAGCCGGGAGATAAAGTCTGGGTTTGGACGTCGATTCGCCGCCGCGGACTGAGCGAAAAGCTCTTACGCCGATACTTCGGCCACTGCAAGGTGCTTCGCCGATTAGGACAGTTGAACTACGAGGTCGTTCCCGACGGCGCGGCATCATCGCAGCGGCGCTGAGTGCATCCAGAAGTTGTGCATGTTGTACGCGTTAAGCCATAATATGCGCGCTAAAGGCTATTCATGTTTGCTTTGCAATGTTTATGTTAATTCGTGTTTGTTTATTTCGAAACATCGAGGTGATGTTTTTTTTTTAAGTGGAGGAGTAATGCCGCGAACTGTTTAAATATTTATTGGTTCCTGTTCGACAGCCGCTGGCATGCGGCCTTATCATTGTTATCCGGCGTGCTTATCAATTCTGTATCCCGTGTTGGTTCATGCTCGTTGTCGCTATACAACGCGTTATCATTTTCTTTGTCGCGAACTATGCGCCGAGATCGATGAAACCGCTATGTAGACGAGTCCGGAGTGCAAGCGAATCTGATACACCACTCGTGATATACATATGTTGAAATATTGTTTTATGTTTATTCCGCAACCTTCTCCTTCGTTCGAAGTGTTCATAGAGCAAATTTTCGAAAGTTTTGAACGTGTAGAAAAGACAACTTCAACCTGGTATTTACTTACATATTTTTTGATGCCATGGGAAACCTCATGAGTATAAGGAATAAGCTCGACCGGTTTTTTTCTTGTTTCTTGATTTTTGCTGGATACGCTTGGCCTTCTACGGGAGTAGTTCACAAACACACAGCCGCTGAATATGCACGCCGCAACGTAGACATTATGGGATTGCAAGGCTTTCACAAAGCATTCTGCGGCGAATTGGTAACTATCGCTATTTTGATGAGCTTTGAATGGGCACTATCAAAAGGTAACAAACCTTTCTGTGATCTGGGACTGTACGCCCAGCATGATGAGCCTTCTAAAAGAAAGACCTTAAGTCTAGGAACTGCTGTTTGCAATTAACCGGTACCTACCAAGTGAACGTGAGACCCTGAATGTAATTGGTGAAAAGGGTTAGCGTCTGTTCGACAGCTGTAGCTAAATTTGACTCTGGAGAGTCTTTCAGAATAATAAAAACATCATTAACATAACAAGATATATAAACAATATGCCGATCACATAGTTGACTTTTAATTTATTTCCGACGATAAGCAGCAATATGTCACAAAGTATGGGTGCCACAGACAAAACGATACACCTCTTTTCTGGGCAAAGAAACTCCCTTTAAACTATATGGTGAGGAAGTTCAAGTGAAATTCAAGCAAGGCCACGAGATAGTCGCTGCTTATTCCAGCCGCAGTTTGAACGGAACGTCGATTGTTGTCATAATTTATTCTCTAACCGCATTTAGGAGCCCTTGAGGAGGAACAGAATAATATAATTCTTCAATGCCGATCAAAAATTCACGGTATTCCGGAGGAGGCAGGACTCAAGTTCCTGTCAAGCAAGGGGTCATCGCTCAGCAAAGTTCCGAGGTGCTTTTTAATCTAGCCACTGATGACCCGTTGCCATGTTCCTTTTTCCGAAACGATAATTCATATAGGCATTTCAGGCTTGTGATGTATTACTGTGAAGAAATCTACACCGGAGACTTTGTCTTCATCTGCAGCTCACTTCTTGAGGGCATGACGGCAAAGTCAAATGGGATGAATGCAACAGTTTCCTTGAAGTTTTCTTCACGGTCAAAACCCACAAGCCTGGAATGCCTCTACGCACCAAAGTTTATTAAAAAGGAACACGACAACGGGCCATCACTGGCTACTTCCAGAAGCCCTTTGTCACATTGGTGAGCGATTACTTCCTCCTTGTGCGTAGTTCGTCTCACGTCGTACAGGAACTTGAGTCACTGCCTCCACTGGAATACAGTGGATTTTCAATTGGCATTGAGGACTTGTATTATCCTGCTCCTCTTCAAGAACTCCTGATTGCGGTTAGAGAAAACGGTATGACGACAGGCGACATTCAGTTACAAAATGCAGCT
This sequence comes from Amblyomma maculatum, assembly GCF_055883805.1. Taxonomy (NCBI): domain Eukaryota; kingdom Metazoa; phylum Arthropoda; class Arachnida; order Ixodida; family Ixodidae; genus Amblyomma; species Amblyomma maculatum. The sequence goes on along the minus strand of NC_139348.1, from coordinate 58,668,491 downwards.
GTAATAAGCCGCTACATTTTCGTGGCCTTGCTTGAATTTTACTTGAACTCATCCGCAATATTTTTTGAAGAGAGGTTCTTTGTCAAGAAACCAGTTGTGTGTACTATTCGTCTGCGGCACCAATACTTTCTGATATTTTCCTGTCAGCCCTTAGAAATGAAATCAAGTCAGCAATGTAATCGGCATGTCCCAAGTGGCACAGCAGCATTGGGCCAATACCGGCTCAGCATTGAAATAAAACTTGCCACAAATTTCGTTCCTTGTTTGGAATCCGATACAAATGCAACTCGACTAATATGTAGTCGAGATAAAAACAGAGTTAGGGCGTATATGTAGGCATTGAAAAAGCTGGCATACCTACGATGCTTATTTTCCGGTTTCAATTTATAATTATACAGGGTGTTCAGAATTAGACTTTACTGATTATTTAAAGAAAAGCAAAATGATGTACGCTCATGCCGTTTTTGTACATTTGTAATCAGGCCAGGCGGACACAAATGGGGGTAATAATTGTCCACGTAAACTTAGTAATTAACTAAAAATTAATAATCAACTTTCTATTGGCTGAATTTAGCGTGCATATCTATATTGAGAACTTGCAGGCAGATGCTTTTTAGGGCTATTTCATTTTGTAGAATTTTATTAACGCACCTGTGTCCTGAGATGCGCATCTTTCTTTCATGTACTTGATTAAATGCCAAAACTATATTTTGTACCTCTGTATTTTTATGCCCTTCCTGTTACGATCCCTGATGGGATTGACAGTATCGAATAAATAAATAAATAAATAAATAAATAAAATTTCGTCACATTTTGTCTAACTACGCATGCGATACGGCGGCTCTCGGCGTGAAGCACCTCCCACGTGTGACGCAGCTGTTGCGTATGGCACTGCCTTGTAAGAGTAGCGAGCGGCGATGCGGATCACTTTTTGTTCTCGGCCAGCATTTCTTGACGCGCGAAAGCGATATCACACTGCTTGCGGACTAATGTTTGCGATAGCTTTGTAACGTAGTAACTAGGATTGGTGCCGCCGTATAAACATGGGTGAGATAAAATGGGCCATGATATGCTGTTTTTATTCCCGAGAGCAGCGCTAGGGGTGCAAGCCACATCGTCAGGCAGACGTGAAATCCCTTATCACGGTTAGAACTGATTCCGCCTTCATGATCCACGTCGCCGATCGCTACATACTCTTGTAAGGCAGCGCCATACGCAACAGCTGCGTCACACATGGGAGGTGCTTCACGCCGAGAGCCGCCGTATCGCACGCGTAATTCGACGAACTGTGACGAAATTTTAGACGCCCGCATCTCAGCACACAGGTGCGTTAATAAAATTTTACAAAATGGGGTAGCCCTAAAAAGCATTTGCCTCCAATTTCTCAATATAAATATGCAAGCTAACTTCAGCCAATAAAAAGCTAATTATTGAATTTTAGTTATTTACTAAGTTTACGGGGACGAATAATACCCCAATTTGTGTCCGCCTGGCCGCATTACCAGTGTACAAAAACGGCATGAGCGTGCGGCATTTCGCTTTTTTTTAAATAATCAGTAAAGTCTAATTTTTAACACCCTGTATATATTCCTGTTGACTGGCTGTTCTATATTGGCAACCTAACTGTAATTGTCGGCTATCGTAATATTTGCCATCGGATGTTCTTAACTGGCTTCTGAATATTTTCATGCTCTCAAATTCATTGGCAGGGCAATATTGGTAGCTAAGCATGCCTACTGGCATGCATGTATTAGTATCAGGATTTTTATATTGGTTTGGTGTTTTTTTGACAATCCGCTGGTTGGAGCCATCCAAATGCATAGAGCTGTTTGTTCAATTCTGATGCATAACCTGAATCATGTGAAGCATGACCAGAAATATGTATTGAAAATGAGATTTCTTTATTTAGTAATAAAAGAGTGCGCAGGTGGCCCAGATGTTCGAGTAAGTTCGGGTGCGGAGGTTGTGACCAGTGCCAGGCTCACTGGAAGGCCTAGTGGCGATGCAGCGGAAGCAGCATCTGTATTTAGGACGCTGGTGAGAACGGAGTTTCTGAAAGATGGCGCCGGTACTGCTCAAGCGCAGGGTAAAGAGATAAATGGTGGGCAGTCTTAGATGCTGTCTGAGAAAACTCAATCAGATGTCTCGTTGAGCCTTTCGCGCTTTCGATTGCTCTCGGAATACATCTGATGATGAAAGCCTGTATTTCAGCGATGTCGATGTTGTCCTTGTAAGAGATATGGCATTTGCGGAAACGAAGAAAATTAAATATACTGGTAGCGCGGCTTTTCACGCAAGGTTATCGTGTGGCTTAGCTCCGTCAGGGATATCTTAGCAGCAGCCTACCTGTCTCAACCTTGCAAGACAGGTAAGTATGCGTAATCAGTTTCTTTTGAAGCGGACTTTATAAGAGTACATTCACCATACCAAGGATTTTTTTTGTTTTGGCGGTATAAGCCAGGAATGGATGGGAACAATGATTGAGATATGACAAGCTTGTAGTGCAGTAAGCATCAAAGACAACTCTCGCAAAAAATGGCCTCTTGTGCTGCATATAAAAGTTATGGCGTGCGAAGTTTTCAGTCATATGGTAGGTTATATCCCTGCTTTATTTCTGCTAATTCAAAAAGCGTAGCGCTTTCCGTCTCGAGAGCGAGCCATCTCGAACATGGCGCCACCGCAGACAGCTAGTGGGAACAAAATGCAGGCCACGTTAACGCAATTTCTTTTAAGCGCATGTCAAAGTTAGTGTGCAGAAACGAATTCACGGCCATAAACACATGAAGAGGTCTATGGAGGAATGACAATTGCGTATAGCTTGATGGAAAGGAGATAGACAGCTCGACCGCTCAGAGGTATTTGACACTTGTTATGCTTTAAAGAGAAAAAGGGCTAATGGAAGGTACTAAGCGCTGGCCAATAAAAAAAGCAGGACTGTTATAAGCTGAAGTGAAGTATGACAGTTTATATAAAGCATCACCAGCTACCGCTCCACACAGCTTCCAAGTGCCTGACTGCTTGTTTTCTTTCTTCTCCATGCTTCATTACGAAATCGATGCTGATGATGCTCAAGTTATCATATTGCAGACTCCGGGGGGATGGACAGCGTAGCTGCAAATGGTGCTGACCATGAAAGCATAGTTTAGGAAGAGTTGGGCATTGCAAGCAAAAAGAAATGAAACCTTCGTGCACAAATTAATCACATCCTTTGAATTAAATGGTAGCGCAAAAGAACAGGAATAGCAGTAAGGGACACAAACACGAACGCTTCACGAAGCGTTCGTGTTTGTGTCCCATCCTATGCACTCTTACCTTTTTTCACCGTACCTTACTCTGAACATATCAAGCTAGCATTAGGTCCACGCTGGAATATGCATGTACTGCATGGGATCCGCCGACAAATGTTGATGAGCTGAAATTAGAAAGAGTTGAGAATTTGGCTGCCAGCTATGTGTCAGGAAATTATACTAAACAAAGTACCATGACCAGCATAAAACAAATTGCAATAGGAGCCACCTGAAACGAATAACATTGAGGCTAAAATTAGTTCACAATATAAATCACCCAAGAACAGCAGTTCTTAGGGACAAGTACACTTTCTGTGCAGAACCGAATTATTTAAATCTTCGTTTTTTCCACACACTGTTTGAGAATGGAACGCTCCGTCTACATCCTGCGTTCATATGTCTGACAATGAAGTGTTTGCATCGGCTTTGTAACTTTTTTTTCTTATACTTTGTAGAACTGTAGGCCCCCCCCCCCCCCCCTGTAATACCACATGTGGCGCTGTGAATAAAAGAATAAATAAATAAATAAACGTTCATGTTTGTGTCCTTTCCTTTGTAATCGTCCTTTTACGCTACCTTTTTATTCTAGGCGTATGTCACCAACTAGCCAAGCAACAATTTTTATAGTAACGAAATATTTCTTGTCATAAAAACTGAATTTGGAGCTAACAGCATTGTATGCGTACGTCAAATACTTATTCATCAGGAGTGCGAAGTAGTAACCCATCACCGCGTATGTGTATGCTCCGAGTATGATTAGAATAGTAAGAGTAATGTTTTTTTTTACAGAGCAGACGTGAGAACAAAGGTCGCATGGAATAATTTTGAGGCTGGGAAATGGTCGCCACACTGCAGCATATTATTCCAGGGGATCATAATGTTCACTCAATAACATCTGAGCATTTTTGGAGCTAACTGCATCATTCAAGAACGCAAATTAATACAACAGACAACACTACTGTGGACAGCAAAGGAGCCCGAATTTCGGCATGAAAAGTGAATTATTCCGAACTTAAGTCAGCTAAGGCTGAACGAAAAGCAAGTGTCGACCATCGTTAGTGATGACCGTTACGGTAATGGCGTAAAAAAGAACAACTGCTCTATGTTAACACAGAATCGCTTGCTTTTGTATGCAGCCCCTCAGGCACGGGGTACAAGAGTGTGGAGCACGAAACTTTTGTAGAAGCAAATATATTTCAGCTTAAGAGAATATCTACGCCTACATGTAAAAAAATAGAATATAAGTAGCATCTAAAACAATATATAAAAACCTGTTCCAATCAAGTAAATAGCTTGATGAAAAGCAGTACTAAATAAATAGAAATGAAAATTTCATGTGTTGAAATAATAATCGAGCTTATGTTTAGCCTTGGAGACTAAGCAGGGTTAATTATTTTGCATTCTGCCACTCGCAAAACTTTAGGCCATGATTGAGCGCACAAAATATGACTTTTAAAATAGAACCAAGAAATATACTCACTCATTTGGCAGCTAGTGCTGATAAGCGCATTGATTGAATGTAAAAATTTAGTTGGGCTCAGAGAGCAAAGTCTTCGGTAGAAAAGGCACATCCTTGTTCCACCCTCTGTTGTTTTAGTCTGCCGCGGCGTGCAGGAATGCTGGTGCGGAGCATAGAGGGAGCGCGCAAGGTAGAGATCTTTGTTAAAGGACGAGAGGGGTGAAAGGAGCAAATAATGCAGCAAGGGTCAGTAAACCGTCGAACGAGGTAAGCGCGTTCCGTGAGCACTAACACGGACAAATGAGGGTGGTTTCGGGGAGCGAGTACTGCTGCCAGGTGTCTTCATTGCTTCCACATTCAGCAGCAGCTTGAGGGTGGATAAGGAGGGGGGGGGGGCGGAGAAAAAGGCGGTCTTCATGGCGAGTGCATTGTTTGGACCCACTCATTTTTAAGAAATCGCGACAAAAGTTTTCGGGTCGTTTTCAAATGCATGCAATCATCTTGGCGGATAGCCTCTGCTGGAGATGACTTGCACAGAGCGCCCGGAACCGGGCAAGCTTATTGGTTCAACTCTGCTTGCGAATAAGAACACATATTTAACAAAACAATTGGATACTTAGTACAATTTGCACTCAGATATAACTTTTGTGAACCTGTGAGGCTTAGATATGAAGGAGTGAGCTAGAGCATGGTTTAGTCTACTTTTTCTTTACATTATACATACGCCTGTCTACTAGCGAGTAACTAGAATAAAATTCTCTGACATAATTCTGGTGAATGGGCTTATCGTTATCTGCGCTGTGGGCTGAAGCAGTGAGCAATAAAAAAATAGGTGCCCTGATTGCAGCAGTGGTTGCGGTTATCGAATCTACCGCTAAGCATCTTTTACTGTTCACCCAGGTTTCCAAGCCCCTGCACGTCCCAAGTACCTGTACTTCATTCCGTTTTCCTGCAAGTTGTTCTGCGCCCCGCCACGTGTCAACGAGCGCGAACTGAATAGTCATCTTTGAGACGTCACCTTCCGGAATTGTGCCTTCGCTGAAGCGCCTGCGCGAACTTCCTGCTTGCAGCCATAAAAGCCATCGCCTCTTGTACCCCAGCTTCATTGCAGCAGTGGTTGCGGTCATCGAATCTACCGCTAAGCATCTTTTACTGTTCACCCAGGTTTCCAAGCCCCTGCACGTCCCAAGTACCTGTACTTCATTCCATTTTCCTGCAAGTTGGTCTGCGCCCCGCCACGTGTCAACGAGCGCGAACTGAATAGTCATCTTTGAGACGTCACCTTCCGGAATTGTGCCTTCGCTGAAGCGCCTGCGCGAACTTCCTGCTTGCAGCCTTAAAAGCCATCGACTCTTGTACCCCAGCTTCATTGCAGCAGTGGTTGCGGTCATCGAATCTACCGCTAAGCATCTTTTACTGTTCACCCAGGTTGGTGCCTTTACTCTCTTGTTCTTTAGTAAACTTAGACTTGCAACCACTGCTGCTGCTAACTCTGCGTCGCTGTGTACTTTATGCACCTTTTTTCACGATGCCAACCAATGCCGAACTAGCAAAAAAATAGAGAACCTGGAAGCTATGTTTGAGGCCAGGATGAGTGAACTAGTTAATCAACTGGTTGCAAAGGTAACTATCAAGCTTCAGGAATCTGGAGTTGACATGAGTGGATTGAATAAGGAAGTTTCTAACATGGATTCTAGCCTCGCGCTCTTGAATGATATGGTGGAAAAAGTTCAGGACACTCAAGCTGAACTTTGGACTGCTAACAAAGCTCTCAAACTCGAAAACGAAATGCTTAAAAATCGCATCGCTAATCAAGATCAGTATTCCAGAATCAATAACATAGAAATCAAAGGTGTCCCGTGCACACAGGGCGAAGACTGCGCTACAATTGTGGCGACAATTGGAGAGATAATTAGCTGCCCTGTTGACACTTCTGACTTGGATATCGTTCACCGGGTCCCTGCACAGTCAGGGCCGAACATTATTGCTAGATTCATTTCCCGCTCCAAAAGAAATGACTTCTTGGAAAGGGCTCGCAAGGCACGGCTTGACACTGGTAGCATTGGTTTCTCAGGGGAAGTAAAGGATCCAATATACGTAAATGACCACCTGACCATGGAAAACAAAAAAACTTCTCACTAAGGCACGCGCACTCAAGAAAGAAAAGGGATGGCTGTATCTCTGGACGAAAAACTGTCAAATGTTGGCACGTAAGTCAGAGAATAGCCATGTCTTCCGTATTAAATCCGAGTCCGATCTGTCGATCTTCACCTAAGATTGTGTACTTTTTTTCTGCCCATCTCGTTCATTAGGATGGCCTCGTACTTCACGCCTTCAAACCTAAAACCTTATCGTTCCCCTTCTTGTAGATCTTTAATTCATTTTAATGCACGAAGTCTAAGAAAACATTCGGACGACATTGCTAACTTTTTATCAGCTACTCAACACCAGTTCTCCGTTATCTGCGTCAGCGAGACTTGGCTGTCCGAAACTGATAAAGAACTATACTCGTTACCTTCTTACAGCGCAGAATACTGCCATCGTAACGACAGCGCTCATGGTGGCACAGCAATCTTTATTTCCTCTAGCTATCATTATCGTCGCCGACTTGATCTAGCTCTTGCAGTGATAAACTGTGAATCTGTATGGATTGAACCGGATGAATCTTTCTTTTCACGAGATAAAAAAAATTTAATCATTGGTTGCGTATACCGATCACCCTCGTCTCCTGTCAAAGATTTCTGTTCAGCTTTACACTCAGTCTTAAGCGCGTTATCTATGGAACGCAAAAATGTAATTATAATGGGTGACATCAACATTAACACATTAGACCCCAACTGCCCTTCACAAAAAGATTACTTGGATGTTTTAAACATTCATGGTTTTGAAAATCTTATTACCATTCCGACACGCGTTTCGGCAAGTGGTTCAAGCTCACTTATAGATCACGCCTTATCCAACCTAATAACCGCCCCCGACGCAGGTGTCACAGAGGCTGATTTAACTGATCACTGCCCTATTTTTATTCAGCTGGATAACTATGTTAACCAGGCTAGGCATACACTCCGCATTAAAAAAACACTGAGTGCTGCATTATTCCTTGAACGGATTGCCAGTGTTGACTGGTCAGTAATCAAGGCCATTGAAGACGCTGATAATGCATTTAACCAGTTCTTCCTTATTATCTCTAATGCTGTTAATCAATGCTCCACTGTATCTACGCGCAATAAAAAATATTCAGCTCCGATTAATCCCTGGATGTCTTCCAGCCTATTAAACAGTTTAAGGAGAAAAGATAACCTCTACAAAAAGAGCAAAGAACAACCATTCAACTTGAGACTTCTAGCACGCTATAAGAATTATTCTAATATATTAAGCATGCTCCTCACAACAGCTAAGAAAAAATACTATGAAAGAGAGTTAAATCTAGCCGGAAATGACGTTAACAAGAAGTGGAAAATTATTAAAGCATTCCTAGACAGAACCACCACAAAAGTTCCCATATCTGCAATTTCTTCAGGCGAGAAAACATTTAGCAACCCGGTAGACATTGCTGAAGCGTTTAGTGACTCATTTGATTTACCATCAGGTAATTCTAACATTGCTACAAGTAATACATTACGACGATCTCCCCATAGCATTTTCCTTTTTCCTGTGTCACCTGACGAGATCTGCAAAATAATACACAATCTGGATAATATACATTCTTCTCACGTAAAGATGATTGCTCATCTCGTTTGCGATGTCCTCGCTCACATTATTAACCTGGTGTTCAAATCCGGAATTTTTCCTACTGCGCTGAAAAAGTCTAAGCTCATTCCTATCTTCAAAAAAGGGAGATAAGCATAACATTTCAAATTACCGCCCTATAGCTATTCTGTCATTTTTCAGTAAAATCATCGAAAAAGCCATTGTTGTCCGACTAAATAGCTATTTATCTAAATTTGACATTCTCTCGACTAACCAATTTGGTTTTAGATTAGGATTCTCTACTGAATTAGCTGTGATCGCTCTCACTGATCAAATTAAATCCGTCATTGATGCGGGTAACATCGCTGGTGCATTATTCATCGATCTCTCCAAAGCATTTGATTCCCTTAACCATACTATTTTATTCAATAAGCTTGACGCTATCGGAATAACTGGGCCTGCCCTTACTCTAATCAAAAGCTATTTATTCGAAAGAAAACAAGCGGTATTCATATCAGAGACATATTCAAAATACAAGACCACAAACATTGGAGTTCCGCAAGGTTCTCTTCTTGGTCCTCTCTTACTTTTATTGTACATTAATGACCTCCCTGTGCGCCTTAATAATTCTGTTTTCTTTATGCAGATGACACCACCATCTTAACATCGGGTTTACACATAAACACTGTGGTTGAAAAACTGAATGCTGATGTAGACAATGTATTAAGCTGGTGCCGGGATAATATGCTGTCCATTAATGCATCCAAATCTAGTTTTATAGTTTTCAGCTCATCTCAAAATTATCTGCGAAACCCCGTCTGTTAACATCGGCTCTAACTCTATCTTTGCTTCTGATCATGTGTCATTTTTAGGTGTGGAACTTGATAAACATCTAAAATTTCGGACTCACATCACATCTATTTCTCGTAAAATGGCTTATGGCATTAGAGTGCTAATTAAAGTTCGGCCGTATTTTGATATTCCCACGCTCATTTCTCTATATTACTCGTTCATCCACACTCACATTCAGTACTGCATTTCATCTTGGGGAAACACGTACCCTTCGCACTTATCTTCTCTGCAAATTATCCAAAATCAAGCTATACGCATTATTACTTGTAGTCACCGCTCAGAAAATGCTCTTCGTTTGCTCCAGTCACACAATATTCTTTCTGTGAAGAAAATAATCGACTACAGTTTACGTATCCTAATGTACAAATCTGTTACAGAGCTACTTCCATTCTCACTAACCACCAATGATCAAATTCCGCGTCGTACGGACACACGTTTCGCCATCAACAACAACTTCTTGCTGCCTAAACCAAACACTAATTATGGGAAACAATCAGTCCGATTCTCTGCTACCACTCTTTGGAATTCATTGCCTTCAACTATCAAACAATCATTAACTATTTTTGCCTTTAAATCCGCTCTTCGTCAGTTTTTGTTATCACACTTATCGTAATTTTCAAGGTAATCTGTTCATGTGTTATCCTTTATATCTTTTTATGAATTGTTTCCTATGTTTTCTTTATGTGATTAGGTGTTTATTCTTTGTTATTACATCAATAGCGTCTGTACTAATTCATGTTTCATTCGCCCCAACCCACTGATGCGAAATATTGTATAATTTCTGCAACTGCTCAATATGTATTTCTTTTCAATAATCATCATAGGAGGTCCCGTTCCGCAGTCCTTGACTTTGGGACCTCCTTCTGTATTCATGTTTTGTTAACCTTTGAAATACAATAAACTTCAAACTTCAATATAAACACATTTGCTGTATAGCTAGAAATATTTGTAATCTGTATTTCTTGCAAGCTAAACAAAAAAGAAAAGCAACATAGCGCACAGCAAAATGCACCCAGAGAAAATCGGGGCGTCGCTTCTCTTTATGAGATGCAGCTAAAAGGCCACTGGTGAATTTCATCAGAGTGACGTCACGTGTGAGCTTGTTCGAGACGAAATGACCGCGATAATCATGCCAAGACATTCGCTTTCTCTATAAATGAAAACACGGAGATTGTGATGTTTGCTACCAGGTTTGTTAGAAATTTTCGATTGTGTGTAGTGATGCTTGTCCCAATATTTATTACTGTCACTTTCCCATTGCCATTTTTTTCTCCTGATTTAATCTACGTCCATTGTGTTATTTTTCCTGTGTGTAGTATGGTGCCGTTCTTGTAAAGTGCGCCGTCCAATGTGGTGTGCTGTGGTTTGTAGGCAGAAAAAAAAATACAAATCAATCAGTAAAATAGTTTGGCGCGGCTTATCTACACGTTTTGTAGATTTTTAACAATAAATAGTCACAAGTACATCAAAGCAGTTTGCCAAGTATGCTATGCGGAAAGGCGGACAGAAAAAAAAAAGTAATTGCAATTGTCCACTACCTATTTAAATACGATGCAGAAATATTATAATTAGCCTCTTAATAACTAGTTTGTAAACTTGAAGACGGTCGCATTTCTAGGCATCTCCAATTTGTAGAACTTTCATAAAGCGCGTGTGTCACCAGACATTCAGTTCTAAATATTCAGTTTCGGTTCTCTTATTCATGCTTAAGTGTCAAGATGGCCGCCTAAACAGCTACAACGAGGCGTTTTACGACACACTATGTGCCATTGGCATACTAGGCAGGTCTTTACCTCTCTCTTTTGGATGCCGAAGTGAAATAAACGTTCGGATCAAAAGCTAACCGCGTCAAGGACATTTTCATGGACTCTTTCTGTCTTGCGTGCGTATTCACATTAATATAAAGGCAACGTTCGGGGCGTATGTCTCGAAAACCTCACGTACACTGAGAATGCACTCGAATGGAGTAGAATAGGGATGCGACTGCCTCTAGTTTTATAATATAACAATGCCCAGCAACAAATGTTGTTTGAATGTCCATGAATCGCTATCAGATAAGACGGACTAGAATTATTCCTACAATTTGTGTGCGCCTCGTTGCATAACCTACACACACGAGCTAGTTCAATGTGCTGCTTATTTTTCACCTAAAAGATGTGAAGAATAATTTGGAACACCGTAGATCGCAGAGGAAGGTCTTATTCCTAAAAGCCATATTTCAACCAACGGAACAGTGTTGTCAACAAGTGCATGCCAAAACAGGAGAGATATTGGCAGTCTAAGCGGTAAGGTTGACCAACGCTCATAGCAGTCTGGCTAAACAACCAGGTAATGTTGATTAATATGTGGCAGATGTACCTCATGTTGGCAGCGCTACCGTAATGAGGGAACTTGTTAGCATACATAAATGTATATCAAATGTTCGCAATGCAATCTAAACGAGCGACCAATATTTCAGAACGCACATGAGTGTATATGAAATGTCGGAGAATCAATCGATCTGATGGACGATGTTGCCTAGCTCACACCAGCACATGCGAAATATTGGCGAGCCACACGTATAGCAGGACAATGTTTCCTGGTTTCCTGACATAGTACCAATGCCAGCAAGCAATGGCATAACTGGTGCGTTGTAACCAGCTTAAAGAATGGCATGACTAATATCAGAAACATACTAGTAACAATGTGCCGCCATTGGCCCATGTTCTGTCACCACGTTTCCACTATCGGGCCGGTTACCTGTCTTAACTGGGGTTATCTTGTTATGTTGATGATTTTGATTATTCTGACAGACGTACCGGAATCAAATTTATAGACAGCTGTCTAACAGACGCTATCCCTTTTCACCAATTACAGCCAGGGTCTCGCGTTCACTTGTTAGGTGCTGATTAATTTCGATATTCAGTTCCTAGACCTAAGGCTTTTCTTAAAAATGGATCACTTATGCTGGGCGTATGCTCCCAGATCACAGAAAGGCTTGTTACCTTTTAACGTTCCAATTCAAAGCTCGTCAAAAGAGCGATAGTTACCAATTCGCTGCAGAATTCTTTGGAAGAGGCTTGCTATCCCATAATGTGTAAGTTTTGGCGCCTATTTTAAGCGGCTGAAGGAAGCAGGATCTCCCGCCTATTTTATTTTGGCTGTTTGTGAAATGATCCTGCAGAAGGTCAAGCAACTTCGAGAAAAAGTTAAGAAACAAGAAACCAATCGAGGTTATTCCTGATGTTCAGGAGGTGTCTCATGACATCAAACAATTTGTAAGTAAATACTAGGTTAAAGCTGTCCCTGCTACACTTCCAAACTTTCAGAAATTTGCACTGTGAAGAAGTCGAACGAAGGAGCAGGTTACGAATTTAAACAGAAAACAAAATTCACTATATTTAGATCCCAAGTGGTGTATCCTTTGCACTGTGGACTCATGTATATAGGGCAAACTAGGAGTTGTTTCAACGATTTTGCCATTCAACACCTGCTGAATTTTTGCAACAAATCTGGAAGTTTTCTTCCAAACCCCTGAGAAACCTGCAAAAGTCGCCATCTGGAATTCAACTAGACCATGCTTCTGAAACTCAGTAGAGATAAAGTAGTTTGGGAAATAGTTGAGGCGTAATATGTAAAAAAGCAGGAAGCTTGTGCGTCAGCAAGCGGTACATTTAAACCAGTGACGCTGAGGTGGCTTTCTTCAAAGGATTCGGTTAGGTGACAATATGGCGATTCTCATGTGCTCTAGCCATGTTCTGCAATTTTTTTTATTCCTTAGCTGCCTTTCTTTCGCCTATAATCCCTATATTGATTTAGATTGATAGTATTGAGTATTTTCCTTGTGGTTGGTTTCGGTGATATGGCTTAGTTCTGCGTATAAAATGCGGGGTGCGGTGCAATAAACTTTAGGTAATAGTTGAAGCCAGTCTAGATGCAGTTTGGTTTGGTTTGTTAAGCCTCAAGTCCCAAAGCGACTCCGGCGTATGATAGGTGCCGTAGTGGAGACTTCGGAAATTTCGACAACCTCGGTTTCTTAAAAGTACACTAAGATCGCACAGCACACGGGAGCCATTCTGTTTCGCTTTCATGGAAATGCAGCCGCTGGAAGTAATGATCGAACCTCTGTACTCCGACACAGCATTCAGGCATCTTAACCACTGCAACACGGTGGCGGGGCTCGAGTAAGATGCAGTGCACTACGGCCATACAGGCGCTCTTTTTTGAATGAACCGGAGTACATTGTAAAACAAATCATTTAACACATCGGCCTTTATATCTATTGCACCCAATAAAAGATCACCATCCCTCCATACTTCAAAAACACCTTAAAATCAAACTATGGGAGGCAACACGAACGAAGCGGGGTTTTCTGAGTGGAAGTCGAGGCCAGACGCCAGTGCGGACAACTCTAAGAACATCATCTGGTCTTCGTGGTGTTGAGAACTGTGCTTTAGTTTAAGGGTTCGTTCGTATATCAGACAACACGAGAAGCCGGTCAGGAACGATTCGTAAGGAGCATAGGACCTGAATGTCATTTATCATGAGATGCTATATTCTATAAGTTTTGACAAGACCACAGTGATGATAAGAGAATAAGGGTTAGTCTTACACGACACGAGGACGACGCATGGAATCCTGAAAGGGAATTATTATTTTCGGCTGTTTTATTCTCGCTGGCTATATAAGCCACTCATGCAATCAATTTCGATGCGGGATGAGTGCTTGTCACGGCTCCGGAAGGGGTGCGAGACACCTTCTCGAACCGAAGCAAAGGTAGTTGGAACTTTGACACCCAGCGTTAGCCGGTTAGGTTCAGCGTTGTGAATGAGAACAGAGCCACGAAGTCAATGATGGAAAAACCACTATATATTCTCAGTATTGTACACAGGATTATACGACGCAAGAATTTACAGACATTTAAAACAACACAGTTAAGGTAGCGTACAAAAAAAACTAGCAATTACAAATACATCAGTCAAAATTCTCACTATAAAGCTACATGCAAATTGAACACAGACGTTTAGAACAAGATAAGACGAGTGTAGAGAAAGTTCAGAAGAAAGTAGGAAACGGGCATATTGTCCGACGAGCGCGGCGGCACTCCACTCACAAAGACGACGCAGATGGGGAGCTCTCGAAGGCGATGGTCCTTCCGGAGCCCTGGGGCGAAGTCTTCGTGGTGCGATGCGGCGGCGGTTCGGGGAGCCCAGAGTGCTTGGAGGTGAGAGGCGCACTGCCGTTGGATCCGAGTCGGCTTCTTTTGTAGCCTTCGGCTGACAATGCGTAAGACACGCCCATGCAATAGTCCCTTCCCCAAGTCAGGGTCCGTAGAAACAAACACGCACAAGTGCACACGCAGGAAGGGGCACGTAGGCCCGCAACTTCCACACTGCATGGCCGCCATGTGGCGGATGAAAAAACGTGTCACAACCAAAACAACCAAAATAAGATGCACGTACGCCAACAACTTCGGCCCTGCTAGGGGTCACTTTGCAAAACAAGCTAGGAGGACGCCCCCGCTCGCGCACTGCGAGGGGGTTTCTCTAACTGCGCGGAAACTACTCCGCGACGAGAACGCGCACGTACGCGTGCTCTTGACATTACCGACAAGGCAGAGACACACAGAATACACTGAAATATATCAATAAACTCTTCTAGAATACTACATATGGTTAATTTCCATATTATGAAAATATAAATGCTGCCCCGTTTGTGACAGTGCTTATCAAGAATAGAGGGCAACAGAACGGCCGAAGAGAAATTCTCCATATACGCAAGTGCTAAAAAACCATAACAGAATATCTCAGACGCCTGCGTGCATTATTTTAGTTGACTGTTGCTATGTAAAAAAAATGTCCTCTATCTTGCGTAAAACCCGCTGGTAATGAGTTGCCGAAGGATTTTCCGGGGCCTATTACATACTATAAGTGACGCACATATGACAATTTCTGTGTGCTTGGTAAATAAACGTTCGATACAGTATTCATTGAACGATTGTTTTTTGTACGGAGACAGGCACTTCAGTTTTGTTTCTGAAAAGCTACGTAATATGCTTCTGAACTAAACATGAGCATTTATGACGATTTCTGTATTATCGGTACTGAAAGGCTTCGTATAGCATGCAAAGGACAAAATTTGTTTTTATGCAGACAGGTGGATAGGTTTCGTCGTTACTGAAGGCTACATAATGTGCATGTATACTGCCATCGTGACAGTCATTTGAGCTCCAGCTCATACGATCTGAATGTTAGCATGTTCACTGCACACTTGGTCGCCAGTGAGTCACGCCATTTATTCATGGTGTCTGGCCACAAATACTGGGAATTATGATCAAAATATAGCAGATTTTAATGAGAGGTAAACAAAAACGTCACAATATAATCTACCCTTAGCTTCATCGTGTTGTTACGGACGAGGAAGAAGCGGGCAGGAGTGTTCCGTCGTCCAATGAGCTCTGGCCGTTATCAGGCAGCTGATACCCTGGAACAAATCGGGAAATTCCTTACACACCTGGTCAGTGCTGTTCGTGTGCACAGTGGTCACAGAACGCGACAACAGACCTAACGCTTCACTTGCAGATAGTCTCAACACGGCCTGGTTGCCCCTTAATTTTTTACAACGAAGAAGTCGAAGTACCCACTTTGGTCGCTCACAATCACTTGGACCGTAGCCACGCCAATGTGCTTATCACCGGTGTATGGGCGGAGGACGGAGGGGCTTGCTTTTAAACCAGACTGCGCTTTAAGCCTAAAAAAAAAACAGAGTAAGGCAATAAATTCGCTTGCGAGCCTGTGTCTACTTTCAGAGGCACTACTTGGGAAGCCACTCTCGCGTTAATATGACCCAATCAGCTCTGTTGCCTAAGCTGACGTCGAGTATTTCAAAATCTTCCTGCTCGCCGCATACTTCCCTTACTTGTGACACGTTTTTGCAACAGGCCGAAAAATGGTTAGTGCCACGGCACCGCAAGCATTTTTTGCCGAACGCTGGGCATCTGCCGGGTTCGTGGAAGCGGTCGCACTGAAAGCATTTGAACTGTCGGCGTGTTTTTATCTGAGCAATTTATTCTTCTCGTTGAGCTTCATCTTGCTCTGAACATTCTGCACACTGTTCACAGGCTGAAAAGTTGCCTTGCTGGCGCGTTTAAATTCGTGCTTCTTGCTTCTCCGTTTGAGCCCATGTATTGTTTTGTTCGGCACATACCTCTTCAGCCTTGCAAATTTCCTCCGCCCTCAGCAAAGCAAGGTCCTTAACTTTCAGCATCTTTTCGCGTGATTATTATTATTTTATTATTTCAGGAATACTGCCAGCCTTCACAGAAGGCCTTAGGCAGGAGTGGGATTACATACATTGTTAAAATACACAGCAGAAAAGAAAAACCAGCTTAACAAGAGGAAAAACCTAAGAAATAAAAAATCATCCCGGTGTCGACCTGCCACCAAATTATAGATTAAAATACTAACACATCAACACGCTGTTCGTACAGTGAAATTGACAAAAAAAAAAAAAAAGATACATTAGAAGCAGACATTGAAGCCACATGCGCAAGGAAATGGTAGGAGCAATACAGGAGCAAAATATCCGAACAGATAACCAATGGTAAACCACATGTACCAGAAACGCCAGCAGTAATAAAGAAGCACTACACGTGAATATATCAAGAACACTTTTTCAATTTTGATAACATAGACTCGACGGTCGGGCATTCTGCAATATCAGCAGGAAGTGCGTTCCACTCACTGACTGTTCTAGGGAAGAAAGAATTTTTAAACACGTTGGTTTTGCAGGTGTACTCTTTCATTTTTTTAGAGTGATGTGCACGCGTATTGCGCCGAATAACAGGTTCGATATATAGATTCTGGTTTATTCCTAGCTTGGAATAGTAGAGAAGATGCATGTACTTCAGTCGTTCATAAAAGCGACGTAACTGCAGAGGATCTAAATTAGCTTTTTGCACTAGAGCGGTTGCTGAAGTGTGCCAACTGTACGAACTATAAACAAACCTTGCTGATTTTTTTTTTTGATGTTTTCGAGTTTGTTAATATTCATCTTAGTATAAGGATCCCATACTACTGAAGCGTATTCAAGAAGTGGCCTGATAAATGTTTTGTAAGCTAGAAGTTTTATTTCTTGAGTAGACTGGCGTAGGGTTCTTCGCAAGTAACCGAGTTTTTGCATCGCTTTTTTTTCAGTGTAACACACATGTTCATTCCATCTGAGATCAGAGGTTAGAATTACACCTAAATATTTATAACTTTCAACGGATGCTAGGAGATGACTATTAATGGAGTAGGGAAAGGTTAGGGGCTTTTTTTTACGAGTGATTGTCATTGCTACTGTTTTCTTCTTATTTATTTTCATTTGCCACGTTGTGCACCAGTTTTCTATTTTAGCTAGCGATAAATTTAACTCAGACTGGTCATTCGGATGTTTAATTTCATTGTAAATAATGCAATCACCTGCGAAAAGTTTTATTTTCACGGACACATTGCTGATGATATCGTTAATAAATACTAAAAAGAAAAGAGGCCCCAGAACAGACCCCTGCGGAACGCCCGACCTGACCGGCCCATGACTGGAACACGCTCCTTCAATCGACACGCACTGGTGCCGCTACGAAAGATACGCCACTATTCAGGAAAGCAATGTGTCATTTCTAAGTATTGGTTCAAGTTTTAATAACAGCTTTAGGTGGGAAACGCTGTCAAACGCTTTCTCAAAATCTAAAAAGATAATATCTATTTGGCTCTGTCTATCTATAGCTGCTGAAAAATCATGCACTGCCTCAAGTAGTTGTGTGACGGTTGACACCCCCCTGCGGAAACCGTGCTGCCGAGGATCTATGTAATTGTGTTTTTCAAGATAAGTGGATATGTGTTTAAAGATTATATGTTCCATAATTTTGCCGCATGTGCACAAAAGTGAAATCGGTCTGTAAGACGAAAGAAGCAATTTGTTTTCTGATTTGGGTATCGGTGTGATTTTAGCATACTTCCAATCGTTAGGAAGTGCTGCTTCTGACAGAGATTTCCTAAATATGAGCGATAGATACTTAGCGCACCATTCTGCATACCTGAAAAGAAAGGCATTGGGTATCCCATCAATTCCCTGTGACTTCTTAATATCAATATCAAGTAAGAGCGATAGAACGCCTTCTTCAGATATACATATATTATTTATCGGAGGGTTCGTGTCACTGACTGCGAACTGCGGTATCTTGCCATCGTCATCTGTATATATGGAGCAGAAAAACTGATTAAAAGAATTCGCTATTTGATATTTGTCAGTGACAGTTACATCTGCAATGGACATAGCGGGGAATGGGTCTTTTCTAGATGAAAAATGTCGCCAAAACTTAGCAGGAGATAAAAGAAGAAAGTTTTTCATTGTTGTATTGTGGTAGTTATATTTTGCTATTTTTATTGAACTCTTGAGCTGTTGGCGCATGCCGGTAAGTTTCAGAACATTGGCCGCAGAGGGGCACTGCCGGATTTTTTTTTCTCATCTTTTTCGTTTTCCGTTTTAGACGTACAATTTCTTTAGTGATCCAGGGATTAGTGTTGTGTACAAATTTGCAACTACATGGCACATACTCGTTCACACATTTCAATGCAAGATTTTTAAACATTAACCACAAACTGTTGACACAGCATGAATCAGACTCATAACAAGACGTGAAATATGAAAAGGAGTTATCTAGTGTGTCCAAAACACCAACGTCATCAGCACGTGTGAAGTTCGGAAACACTCGCTTTTCTTTCTTGCAATTCGTAATGGCGTTGAGATGTAAGTTTAGGCGTACCATCTTATGATCTGATATGCCGTCCATAACCTGCAGTTTTGGTTCACGACGAAGCAATTCACCCGATACAAAAAATAAATCTAAAATAGAGGCGGTGCCATTTTGAATACGTGTAGGCTGCCTGACTAGCTGGACTAAGTCATGGAAAAGAATAATATCGACAAACGGCTCTGCAAAAGTTGACAACGCTTCAGGGAAATCTTTAGTCCAATCGATTGATGGAATATTAAAATCACCCCCTAAAAGTAAGTTATTGGAATATTTTGAGCACTCGCATAAAAAGCAATTCATTTCATCAAAGAAAGTAGTGTCAGTGCTAGGAGGCCTATAAAATGCCCCTATAAGTAGATTAAGCTCCTTCAAGCAGATTTTAATAACGACGGACTCAATACCAGATATGTCAGGCAGCCTAATTGCGTGCAATGTATCTCTTAACATTATGGCAACTCCGCCGCCTCTAGAACTTCTATCCTTTCTGTAGATTCGGTAGCCGGGTGGTGTCACCTCGAAGTCGCTGATTTCAGCGTGTAACCACGTTTCGGTTATGATCAATGCATCAGGTTTGTGCGCTAACAAAATACTCTCAATATCCTCCGATTTATTAAGTATACTCCGTGCATTGAGGTTCAGACATTGAAAAGGTTCCTGAGCCCTCGTATCGATTCATTGCTGCCCTTCCGACGCATGTTTCCTTGGCTCAAGGCTTTTCCCAGCGGGTATTCTCTTATTTGTAGCGTCGTCCCATGCAAAGAACTCATTATCAACCTTAAGTTTGTCATAGACTAACTTAACCTTCCTTCCCGATTTCCTAATTTCGGACGTGCTCTCCCACAGTTTCTTCCTTTTTTGCCTGGTTGCCACTGAAAAGTCTTCAGATATTGAAGTACCTGTATCTTTCAGTTTATAACAGTTCTGCAGTATGCTTATTTTTTCGCGATGATCGATAAGCTTTAGAATTATAGGACACGGTCGTTCTTGCTGTTGGCGGCCAATACGGTGTATCCTCTCTGTGGACGACACGGCTATGCCTAATTTGTCTTTGAACACACCTTCAACTACTTTTGAGGCAAGTTCCTGGGGCGTTTCATCGGGTTCCTCAGTGATGCTATAAACAAGAATATTATTCCGTCGGGAGCGATCTTCCAAGTCAGTGAGCTTGCTTTGAAAGTTGCGAACGCTTCTTTCAATATCAGAGACCTTAGCACTGACTTCTGTTATCGCTCTAGAGGTAGCTTCAAACTTTTCTATTTTTGTCTCAATTTCGGCCAGCCTTTTCTGTATGTTCTTTTGTCCTTCTAGTATTTCAGTTAGCTGTTCCCGGATGGTGGGACCTGGGTTTATTTGTGGCAAAAACAACTTGGTTCCTGACCATGGAGTCAGTCAAGGTTCCAAAACTGCAGCTTCGTGCATGTGTCTTCATGTCCCGTGAAAAGCGTTCGAAGGGTTTGCCCTCAGCTTGCGTTCTTGAACGAAAGACATACCACTCCTACACTTCGTTTCGCTGCTATTTGCAGTATTCCTCGAGCTTCTTTGTAACACTTTGATAATCTTCCTTGCTTTCGTTCTCCGAAAACAAAAAGTTTTTGAATACCTCTAGGGTGTCTTTTCCGGCTACAGTGAGCAGCAGTGCGGTTTTGGTTTCTTCCGTCCGTGGTTTTTTCGTCGACTCCGTGGTCTACAGGAACAAGACTACTGCTTGAAGAGGCTCCTGTTCTTCGCAGTGCTACTGGACAGCACCAGCAGCTGCGGTGGCTTCGCTAAATTCATCGTGCAGTGCACAGTGACACCGCTTCGATCAGTGCGTTACTGCATACATGAACGCCATCCCAATTCTGACACCATGTTTCGGCGTCCAACAACGAACACGCAGCGTGGAAGCAACGAGAAGAAGAGCGCTTATTCCAGATGGCTGCTGGTATATGCAGTCTACAAGCGGCTGCCTGATAACGACCAGAGCGCATGCGCGACTCATACAATACAAGGAGCGCTCACGCTAGGCCAGCTGGGATTCATTACAATCATCTCACGGTAATATTGGACATCGTCTCTCTGTTCTTTGTTCGTTGTGTTCATTGCCTTGTCGCTCCCTAACATTTATTTGGAAAGTGCTGCGTACGTTCATATTACCTCATCCTGGCCTGAAGAACGGCGAGGTCAGGTCGAGCCGGTAGGTTGGGGAACAGCCAGCAGATGCGCCCCAGGAACCCGTTGACGACGACGGAAGCAGTGGGCGCCGCCGCTTGAGGGCAGAATGAGTTGAGATGAACATACGTCGGACGCTGTACCAAAAAGTTACGGGGCGGCAAGCCGATGAAAACAAAGAAAATAGAATAGAGAGAAGATGTCCGATGTCCGTGAGATGATTTTAATGAATCCTAGCGGGTCTAGAGCGACAGCTGCTGCCAGCGCCACTGCCCGCTTCTTCCTCGTCCTTAACATTATGATCCACTATTGCCGCCACATTACTTGAATAAATGATATAACCCGTCGATGACCCAATATGTAGCGAACATGTTAAAATGAGGTTGTTTCTGGGCCAGCTGAAATCACTTTCTTACAAATGCAATGCACATGTACATTATGTAACTTCCTGTACCTGAGCAGAAGTGCCTGTCCCTATAAACTTTGTTGAGGGCATGCACACATCCTATAAAGGCGTGCTGTTTGCATGAGAAACCTGTAATTCATGCAATTTTATGTGATAAAAGTGTCACATGGCATACCCGAGTGCATGCACATGGGGAGTAACATAGTGAAATAACAACTGTCTATTCCGAAATACGGCATGCAACATATGTCTCATGTGTTGTACTCTTCCATATGGCCTGGCTAGAAAAGAGCTGAAAGTGCTAATGTTATTTGCATCATTTCATAAAAGCACTGTAAAAGCAGTGAAGACCTGTCCAGTGCAGTATGAAATTAGCACATATAATTCACTATGCAGACATCAGAGTACTCACTGTATGACCGTTCACGTATATGCAAGACTAGCATATACACATGCCATGTATGCCTTCAGCATGGCTTGAAGGCATATATAAATATTGCACCAATACCTATATTAGAACAGTACGCCATTCTGTACACAGGCGTATACCATTAGCAGTGAGTGAGAGGGAAATGAATCTATGATAATAATGGCTGACAAAAGCACACGTATGACAGCTATGAAGTATATGGTTAATAGCTTTTGCTAAATCAATGTAAAGAATATCAATCTAAAATGAAGTATATAAACTCAGTTGAAAAACTTGCATGAATTCGCAGTTGAATGTTTTTGCACAAGCAGGATGGAAACTGCTCACTGAAAAAAGAAATGAGTTGGAAACACTACCTTCAGACTGATCTCAATAACATTTCTCTTTTGCGTAAAGTATGGCAAATACAACTAAATCCTCGAAGTGCGCTTTAATGCATCTTTAACATCATACCGGTACTTGGGTGTACTCATGAGTTCGTCACTATCCTGGAAACAGCATGTCGAACTAATTATTAGTAGCGCTAACCGCATGCTAGGGTTTTTGCGTCGTAACCTAATGAAAACCCCTGTCTCTTTAAAATTACTACTTTAGAAAACACTTGTTCTTCCTAAATTAGAATCTGCCGCCCCCCTTTGGGACCCTCATCTCGTCTCGCTTTGCACTACACTAGAACTTCGTTAATTCGTTAATTAACCTTTTAGGTATTGCAATTAGGTGCATGATTGTAATTCGGAAATTGTAAAGAATCATGAATCAACCAGATATCCATCGTTAGATGTATTAAAACTTTATCGTGCGGAGAACTGCAGCGCTCAAAAACTCAGCTCTCCAGACGCGCGCAACGGGCTCCGCGCGGCAACTGAGCGCCACAAAGTCACGCCTCCGAGTTGGCGTCACTTACAGTTGTACACATCGCACGCGCGCCGCGCTTTATCTGTGGTTTGAAAGAAAAGTGGTTCGCCGCTGCTCGGCCCAAGATAACACCCGGCTAGGCTGTGATTTGTACAACTGTGATTGACGTCAAATGGGGTCGTGACTTTGCGGCGCTCAGTTGCCGCGCGGAGCCGTTGCATGCGTCTGGAGAGCTGAGTTTCTGAGCGCTGCAGTTCTCCGCACAGTAAAGGTTTCGTAAATCTAACGGTGGATATCGGGTTGACTCATGATTCTCTACAATTTTCGAATTACAATCATGCACCTAATTGCAGTACCTAAAAAGTTAATTAACGAATTTTAGTTAATTATTCCACTGAAGAGCACATCTAACTCGTATTATAGAACCCGCCCAGACCCTTGATAACTTCGTGCAACCAAAACAATTTTATCTCTGAAAGCCCATTTTAAAAAATTACTTAGTCTTTCCTGTAACACCCTGTATACGGGATTATGCTGCTTATCGTCAGTATCTGATGACGACGCTGTTATCTGATGCGAATAGTTAGTTTCTTTGTGCTTTGATATTTCCTTCGTTTTTTATTATTTTTTTCACTTTGTTTGTTCAGTTTCTTGCGTTGCATCTGTTACAGTTGTTTCTGTACACGTTTTTGATATTTCCTTGACTTCTTCCAATACTGTATGCTGGTACATTTTAACTACGTTGTTGTGCGGCCTTTAACAACAAAAATGTTTTCTTATGTTATTTGCTTGCCCACTCCCCTCTGTAATGCCTCGGCGCTTGAGGGTATCGAAAATAAATAAATAAATTATGAAGCCAAGGCTCATGCAGATTGAATATATTCTGAAATTGCCCATGCAAAATGCAGGCTAAAATAAAACAACTGAGCGATCAGTATAACTGTAGGCAATAATAATGGTGCCATTGCTTAGCTTCAAGCCGTCAGATGCAAAAATAAAGATTGACAGGAAATAAAAATTTGCAAACACATTTGAACCCTTTTAGGCATCTTACACTTCTAATAATAGCACACATTGCATGTGGTTGTAAGTTCCTAGACACCACCTGAAGTAATAATGGCCAGCATCTCAGAAAACGAGGCTTAGGTGGCAACGAATTATGCAAAGCTAGTTCAGCCAATGAACACATAAACATTGGGTATTCATCTAAGAGCTTGTCAGACAGATGGAAATTGGGAACTATATTGATGTGAGACAGAAATTGCAAACGAGTGCATGCTAGGAATTAGCAGATCCAAGAATGTTTGAGGAGACAGCAAATGATGCTAGCATGTCCTGATGAAAGCATTTTCTTTCAGAGCATTACAGACGGAAGCTTATTCATCGAAGCACACGACACAATATTGCGGCGAAAGCTTCAAAACTGTATTTGCTGTTTTTTAACAGCCGCCATCATACGGCCTTATCACTCTGATTCTGGACCGCGTATCAGTTCCGTAATCTTTGTTAATGCTCGATGTCGCAGTCACACCTTTATCAGTTTCGTTGTAGCGCATGATCCACCGAGATCTGTCCCGAAGATTCCGGCCACTCGTGTGTCTTTCTACAATGTTCCAGCCCGTGCTGGTAGCTGTTTGCGACTTTATCTAGATTGTTCTGAGCAGCCTTTAAATTGAGCGTTGAGGAGTGTGACAGGCATTCTTTGTCCGACGACCGACAAGCAAGTTTGTTGCTATCGCCGCCGCCGAGTTGCTTAGTTCTTTTGCGGGTGCAAGTCAGCCCCCAATAAAGTTATTTCAGTACCATCCCGCCTGTGTCCTCTTTTGGCGTGTACGGCCTTGTCACCACTACGTCACAATATTATTATGAAAAGCATGGTTTTTCTCCTCATGGAAAATTTCCTTATTTTGTAAGAAATTTCAGGGAGAGACTCAAGGCCTCGCAGCATCAGTGTGAATGAATAATTCGGGCACATATATACCAAACAGTGGCATTTTTTTTGAAGGTCTGTCAGTTAACAATAACTAATGTTGTTAGCTGATGTCCACAGAAGTTGCATTATAAAAACCTGCTAGTCAGTGTTATTGCTCACATATTGTGCCTTACAACTCACAAAATACTTTTTTATGTGATCATTGGATTGGCACGGGAGTGGAAAGACTGGATAACATTGTACAGTGGCCACTGAAGCCCTGGTATTCAACCTTGTCTTCCTGTGAGGCAAGAACAAAAGCGAGAGTGTTCACGCCCCGAGTTGTCATGTAACTTTTTCGGCTGTATTCAAAACAAGACCAAATTTGACTTAACAGTATATACGTCAATGACAGCAAAGTCACACGCGCCCATCTGTGACGACGTTTTTGCTCAAAGGTAAAACTGAAGGAGTGCAAACAGATACTGCCACCAGTTTTAGTTATGTCAAAAGCTTCCGTCATGTCTCTAAAAGGTTTAGCTTTGGCATCAGCCAGAAGTGCAGGCTCTCTGTGCAGAGGTTTTCTTTTGCTCAGGAATGTTCTACATCATATATGTATGCCTAGTTATGTTCATACACTCTGTTTCAGATCCCTTTTCTCATATATGCAATGTCTATGCAACCATAGATTCGAAAAATACTGAGTATAACCTGAATCGTCTATTCAACCTACCACATTTATTTTCACATAAATCTCTCGTTCCTCGAACAAAGGGTACAGATAGTTTACGAGTTGGGGAGAAAAGTACCTTGACATTATATCTGAAATTTCATGCAGCTGAGGATATATTTTATACTCTGTTTTCAGACTATAAGACTAGAATCTGGTCGGTTTCTTTTAAAATTTGCAGACGACATATGCTGCAACACCGGTGATAACATGGAGGGTAGCCTCCTTTCTCAAGAAGTTGAATCTGGCCTTCAAAGACGTTATTCAGGCAATTAGAACAAAACAGTTATCTGTATGATAGCTTTCATTCAAAGCTGATAAAACGTCGAAGGGTTGCTAAATTTATTTGCACGACGCTAATAAAAAAGTTCCATAAATATTGAATGATAGCTTCAACTAGAATAAATGTCTGCAGAAAGTATGTTTATCCTGCTCTTTCCAGAAAACACATCTGAAATTTGAATCAGCCTGCAGCAGAAGATACAAGATGCCAACAAGGAGGGTCCAAGCATTGCACATGTAAGACGCTGCATGAATTTAGTTCGTTATCTCTATTATATTTCCTGCGACAAAAAAATGAGCAACATATCGTTGCTTTCTTCCACATCTAATTAACTGTTAAGAATCTGTACCTTCCTACATAAGAAATGAGAGATATGTGAACAGAAACTCAAAAACTGTACACTGAATGCACCACTAATGTTGTGTAAAGCTTTGTTCTTACTTCTGGCTGCATATACAACAGAGAAATGGGAAAGTGGGAAAGAAGAACAAAACACAACGAAAGAGGCACCTACTATACACAGGCTACAATTCTGGTACATGACAAAATAAAGCGTCAGAAGGAACTAACTGAGGTCATGTAACTAACTCTGGGGAGAAATTGTGTAGCGCTTTAGGTTTATTTCTAAGAAAAAAATTATCCTTCTAAGACGGCCGCGTTTGACCTTGCTGATGTTGCTGCAATACCGGCAATGTTTTGTGTTAATGCTTGAGACCCACTCTACTCTCCAATAATTCAGCGACTGAGGTTACGCAAAAAAATATGTAAATAAATATGCCTTGACATTTTTAGTGCTTATATTGCTTAATGCAGCCTTAGATTGTTATATATTTCAATCAACTTGGCTAGGACACTTTTTTTTACTCTGCTGTCACTTCAATCATCTTCTGACAATTTTAAATTGTTATGTTTTTTCATTTTACGCTTCCTGGCAACAATTCGGCTACAGTGGGCTTTTCATGTTTTATTGATGCCTGCTTTTTTAAGCTAGCTCATGAATGCTTAAACAGTGCTGCAGCTGCTTGATTTGGGGTATCTCATCTCAATTAATTTGCATCCTGGATTCTCTAACTGGGCGAGAAGCTGCTGATTTGAATCAAGCAGATGTTTTTTTTGCCATATTTGTTTCGTATTTGCTGCAAAAATGTAGCTGCTTTCTAAGAAATAATATTAATATAATCTAAAGTTGTGCTTTGCATCTGCCATATATGTTATGTAGACCTTGTCTTAGCAACAGTATCGACCATCAAAAAAGAATCAATTGGCTAGAAGTGTTTGTTTTACGTAACAGTTTGGTGTGCTTTGACGAAAGCAAACACATTGGTTTCATGGTTATAACAGAAAATGCAATATGAAAGATCACATATTGACTTATAGCATTTCGACGTGATTTGATTCTTCGTCCAGTCATCAGGCTGCCATCGAATCATCAGTGCCACGAACTCGGTGTTGAGGGCAAAACAAAATATATAAATACCGCAATTAACGCGGTACGATCCTCGCCAATGGCATCAGTATAACTCCGTCTACTCAACCAAAAGGCAACAAGTCTGTTCATTTACTCTTTTATAGACTACTTGTGAGCTAAAGGACGGGAAACATTTCGCAGCTTTAAATAATTTAAGGCCACAGAGTGACGTGCATGGAAAATGAGTTTAATGTATCTTGTCGAAACACCACCACACACTGAAACCTCACCCATGCACGTATGTAATACTTCATTCATGAAATGCAATGTTTATTAGGTCGGGAAAAGTAGACATACTGTTCCAATCAGCACGTAATGTGCAAATTGCGAGCACCAATTGGCCTGGCGCAAGAGGTGTATATATATATATATATATATATATATATATATATATATATATATATATATATATATATATATAGTGGCAAAGCTATTTGAACAGCTTCAAGCAGCAGTATGTACTGGCAGGCATGTTCTTTCATGATAAAGAAGAATACAGCATAGTAGTGGCAGGGACAAGAAAGACAAACACACGCGCTGGCTAACATGGGCGTCTGCAGTAGTTTTTTCTTGGGTGAAAGGTGGCTAGTTGTTTGGTTCAAACAAGTATGGGCAATGGCTGGTATGGCAAGTGCCTCTTTTGCGCATCACTTGCCGACGCCTATGACGACTTCCTGCCAATCTAACATAACATGCGCATGGGTGCTTGAAAACAACTTTTCTCCCCAGGTGCCCGGATTGTGTGCTGACACACTTATCAAATAAATTTGAAAAGGCGTGAGCCTCTGCTATCACTTATTGGAGGGGAAGGTGCCATAGCACTTGCAGAGAAAAACTGTTTTTCAAGGGCAGTGGTGCAGTTTACACATACGGCAGTTTTTTGAGCTCACCCGTGCTGACATCTTTCAGATTTCTCCTGTGGTTCTGCAGCCTTGTGTTTACACAGGCTAGTCTGGCTGATATAAATATTTTTACAAGACAGGGAAATGGAATATACATCTTGTTTGGAGGTTACCTGGCATTTGCAATGTTTGTCTACACAGTCGGGCTTTTTAGTGCTCCGATAATTGTCTTTTTTATTACACCACTGGTTCAATTTTTTTACCACGGATAGGATAATGCAAATTCCTGCTCTTTTTAAAATAGCTTTTAGGTTGTGTGATACACCACATAGGCACATTATGGAAACATGGTATGAAAGAGTACTGAATAAGGTTTGAGGGGGAGCCTCAGTTCGCTAGTCAAGCCAAAGTTTCGGCAAGAAGATTGTCTTCATTCGTGTCCAGATGAAGACAAGTTCCCTTGTGAAAAGTTTGGCTCAGCTCCTGAACAGATGCTGATTTTCAACCATTGTCCAGTGCTATTTTATGCTCTCTAGCCTTCTACTTTTCTCTTTCAACCCAGTATGTAGAAAGAGCATTATAGACACCTTTTTTAACCATTATACAAATCCGGGGGCGCAAACTGATCGAAGCACAAAACAATAAGACACCGAACACGTGCCGTCTGATAACTGGTTTATAGGGAAGATGAGCGTTTGCTTAAAGCCGCGACACAATGACCAAACAAAACAAAGTCACAAAGTAATCAATTTTACTACACACTAGCCAAACCAACATTACGATCTCTGGAGATATCCTTCTTGGACAGTCGTTTGCTTTGAGTGGCTTCCTGATAGCAGAGAACAGGACTTTTATAATGCTCTCTGCTACGGGAATTAAAAGATGTACTTGATACCTTGCTTTGTGAAGGTGGCACAGTTGGCTCTGAATTCAGCCCACCTGTTGATGTGTGTATTTTTTTGCAAGAGCGCTGATGAAACAAGACATTACTATAGATCTCTTTGCTAGTTTTGAATGTGCTGAGGCATGCGGAAGAACTAGCTTATTGCCCATTGGCTCACAGTCTCAGCACACAAGCTCAAGTCTGAAATGCAAACACAAATTCAGAAATCTAATGTGACCTTCGGCTGAGCACTCAATGGTTACCTTTAGTGGTTGAAGGCAGGCAGTGAATATAGTTACAACTTGAGACACTCGTGTCCCAAAACACCATTTGAAGTTTTTACGAATTACAAGAAAGTCATAGACAAACCTAAATACTGTGGCTGGCTTCGAGCTCGGTGCATTGATCCCGTAACTTCCAGTCTCGGAGAGAAGGATATATATCACTCAAGACTGGCACGACACACGAACCATTACAACTTTCGTTTCGTTGAGAGAAAATGCGACCTTGACACCGTACAAAGGCGGAGTTCAAGTTTTTCGAGTTGCTTTCAATGTACTTCAACTCCGTCTTTGAGTACTTAGGTCACGGAAAGCAAGGTATGTATCATTCAAGAAAAAATAGAACCAAATAAAAACTCGGGTGAGCTAAGCAAACTCTACAACATGTGCAGGAATTGCCCGCCTGAAAGAAGAGCTCTTCTGTGCAAATACCATGACACCAAGACAAAAATAATAGCATGAACTGAGGCCATTTCAAATATTTTAAGCGTGTCAGAATGCCGTCCATGCACTTGAGGAGAAAATAGTTATTTTTACATGCCCATGGACGTATTAATAATAGGAGAGAAGGACTGGAGCAACAAAATAATCATGTCACAGTTGTGTGATGTGTTGGCTGCGCTTCGTTTTATTCTTTCGGAACTGGTGGGTCTACAAGCCGGTTCAGGTCTATAAACAAAAATGCCTCCTTCTGAGATGGCACCGTTTTTTGTGTGAATGAAGCATTGGCGTCCCGATTTGTGTGATTTTCCAGCGATGTCAGCAGGCATAGACAGAGAGGCGTCGGTCAACAGGCCCTCTCTATTACCTCTAGATCTACTTTTGTTCTTTTGAGGAGAAGTGACGGGGTGTATAACCGCTTTACGATTTCAGTAGCTGTTTCCAAGCCATCCTGAAGTGGACAGTGCCCGACGTGGAGGCGGAAGGCAGCACAAGACGCTTTTATTTTCTTTGAAGAAAGGAAGTCTGGTCTGACAAAAATACTTTGGTTTCATTTTTGTTACTATTCTTGATTTTTATTCAGTCTTTTTTACTTTGCTCCATTTTCTGGCAGCTACGGTAGGAGCGAGATTTACCTTAATGCAGCCCGCATAGCAACATGAGTTTGATACCCGTGGTGCAGGGGAGATACAGCTGAAATAAGCATTGTAGTGATTCTTTTCTTATATTTCATTACAAGAAAGAAATGAGAGGTACTATAAATAGGTCTCTCATATCGTTGAAGGCAGCCAGTATCCTTCTACTTGCATGCCTAAGAAAAGCTTCAAATGCAGAAAAACTAATAACAAAACAGAACTGCAGCCATACCGCATGTCTTTACTATCTTTTGTAGACGCGAGTACGCACACCGATTAGCTTGGGCCGTATTAATTATAAGCGAGCAGACTTGCGTCAAAGTTGTTCCGCAGTTGTTTGTCTTAGCGTTGCTGCGCAGCGCTGCGGTATGAACCTTGTAGGAACCGCGGAAGGGGTGCGCCTTCATTTGAGAAGTTGGTTTTTATGGAAAGTCAATGACTTCTTCCTGTATAAATGCGCAAATGTAGACATCGAGTGAGCGCCACTGCGTTTCTGCAGTCGCAGTCGAAATTAACTCTCGAGACAGTCTTGGACTTTGTCGTACAACTTGTCAGCTGAGCTTCCGATCAACTATCAGGAATTCCTATTGGCGGCGTGATGTCATGAAGCTGGTCTTCAATTGGCCAGATGAGGCAACTATCCGCTAGAAGCACATCGAGGCGGCGAGCGTAGCGCGTCGCGTGCTTGAGGAGACGAAACTTGTCTGTTCACTTCGAAATGGAGTTCTTCGGTCACTAAGCGATACGAAAGGTGCTGCGTGCTCGGAAACTGGGGCCTACATAAGGAAACAGAAATATCTCCGGGGTGGAGGCTTTAATGCTGATTGAAGTGGAAGATTATCAGCGCCCCCCAGAACATGTGCTGGCTACGGTGGCGGCCATCTCTTCCGGTCACCGTAAGCGGCCGCTCTCTCGATTAAGTGCGGCCGTGCCGTGGGAACCCCTCTGTTGCTCCCACCCTGACCTGAGGACGTATTGTCGAGAATTCCCTATTTTGTTCAAATTGTGCCGTACACATGACATGTGGAGCAGGCATGATGCAAGGTTACGCAAGCACACAATCGTTACGCAAGAACACAATCAGGCTATTGATTCTGACAAAAAAAAAGATGTAGAAAAAAAATGCCTTCGTTTCCTGCTATATATTGGCACCAAGTATGAAAAATGACGATGCTCCAGAACATATCAGGTGCGGTGCATTCGGCTGTCTGGATGCTTCCAGCTGCATTGAGAGCCAGTAGACTTTGTTGTTGTGTTGCGGCCTTAGTGTAGCATGGTATACATGCGGTCGGACATTGTGCAGGAGCTGCGGACGGAGACGCCGAGCGAGTTAACGAGACGCGAGAAGAGGGATATTTGAAGTGGCCCGACGCAGAACGGGAGAGGAAAGTTGTATTGCTCCTCATGAGCGCCAATGGCACCTCACATTCACTTATGACGGCATTTGGATGAAGACAATAAACCGCGTATCCCTTGTCAAAACGATGAAATGCAGAACATCAAAAGAAAAATTCTTTTCTGATTGCATTAAAAAACGCGAGGCCAAGAAAACGTCCATTAGCATCATCTTTAAAACGCGCTGTAGAGTACTGCCCCAACTCCTGCAGCTGGACCGCTTGAGCTAGCAAATGTGGAACCAGCTAGGAAGTGTGGAGCCACAACAACCGTGTGGATCGATGATTTCTCTATGTGATCGCAACGTTTGCATCGCAAGTAGGGCTAGTGCACTCGTGCGGTTATAAATTGGCGTCTTCAATAATAATCCTCTGAACAGTTGCACAAGTAGCCTTATAACGTCGTTTCGGAGCGCTTTGCCATTAAAGCAAGATGTCTTGTGGTGCAGCGGTGGCGTAGCGGTAGAACATCCGCCTCGCATGCAAGACGACCGGGGTTCAAATCCCGGTGCCACGAAATTCTCCACGGGATAAAAAAAAATATCCGCGTGTTGATGGAATTGCATAAACAGGTTTGGGGTGCGACCTGATGTCGGTGAACACCTCTCCATCAACGCACTCCCTCGCCAGAACAGGAGTTGGCCACCCTGGTGCAGTAATTGGCCGCAACCTCTCATGATAAGCTCCATGAAACCCCGGCCCCTAGTCACCAGCGGCTGCGGAACAACTGACCACGGCCCCTGCGACGCAGCAGGGGTGCTAAGAATCTCTGGCTCCGCTGGACAGGCCGCCATTGGAAACTGACCCTGGCAACGTTTAACGCTAGAACCCTAGCTAGTGAAGCTAGTTTAGTAGTGCTGTTAGAGGAACTAGAGGATATGAAATGGGATGTCATAGGGCTTAGTGAGGTTAGGAGGCCGAATGAGGCATATACTGTACTGAAGGATGGCCATGTACTGTGCTATCGAGGTTTACCGGAGAGGCGAGAACTAGGAGTAGGTTTCCTTGTCAATAAGTATATAGCGGGCATTATAGATGAATTCTATAGTATAAATGAGAGGGTGGCAGGCATCGTGATTAGGCTTAATAAGCGCTATTAACTGAAGGTTGTGCAGGCCTATGCACCCACATGTAGTTATGATGACCAGGCAGTTGAAAGCTTCTACGAAGATGCAGAATTGGCAATGCGAAAAGTAAAGACGCAGTATACTGTACAGATGGGCGACTTCAATGCCATGGTAGGGGAAAAGCAGGCAGGAGACCAGGTAGTAGGTGACTATGGCACTGGTTCTAGGAATAGCAGGGGGGAGTTACTAGTTGAGTTTGCAGAGCGCAATAACTTACGAATCATAAATACCTTCTTCAGCAAACGGAAGAACCGGAAATGGACATGGAAAAGTCTAACGGGGAGACTAAAATGAAATCGACTTCAGAATGTGTTCAACCCCCGCCATTATGCAAGATGTAGAGGTAATCGGAAAAGTGCGATGCAGTGACCACAGGATGGTGAGGTCCCGAATTAGCCTAAATCTGAAGAAGGAACGCAACAGATTAGTAAGAAAGAAACCCATCAACGAATTAGCGGTGAGGGGGAGGGTAGAAGAGTTCAGGATCTCGCTACAGAACAGATATTCAGCTCTGACTGAGGATGGCGACATTACCCTAGAAGCAATGAACAATAATTTCAGAGATATCATTACTAAGTTCGCTGTAGAAGTAGGCGGTAGGCTAGTAAGATAGGGTACAGGTAAGCTGTCTAAGGAGACGAAAGATTTGAATAAGAAACGCCCGAGTATGAAAGCTTCCAAACTAACAGACCAGATAGGATTGTCAGAGATATCAAAGCTAATCAATAAGCTCAAGGTGGCCGATATAAGGAAGTATAACATGGAGAAAATTGAGCATGCTGTAAAGAACGGGGGAAGCCTAAAGGCGGTAAAGAAGAAATTGGGCATAGGCAACAACCAGATGTATGCGATAAGGGACAAGGCGGGCAACGTCATCACGAATATGGACAAGATAGTCAAAGTAGCCGAGGAGTTGTATACAGATCTCTACAGCAGCCAAAGTAGTGAGGACCGTAATGAGATTGGCGGTAGGGAAAACCAGTCAGACGTTCCACCAGTGATGAAGGACGAGGTCAAGAAAGCATTAGAAACTAAGAAAAGGGGGAAATCAGCTGGAGAGGATCAGATAACTACAGATTTGTTAAAAGATGGGGGAGATATCGTGCTAGAAAAACTGGCCACCCTGTATACGCAGTGCCTGGTGTCATCGACGGTACCGGAACCATGGAAGAATGCAAACATTATCCTCATCCATAAGAAAGGGGACTCTAAGGACCTTAAAAATTAGAGACCAATAAGCTTACTGTCTGTTACGTATAAGGTATTTACTGAGGTTATCGCTAATAGAATCAGTACAACCTTAGACTGCAATCAAGCAAAGGATCAAGCAGGTTTTCGGAAACAGTACTCTACTATCGATCATATCCATACCATCAACCAGGTGATAAAAAAATGCTCGGAATATAACCAGCCTCTATACATAGCACTCATTGATTACGAAAAAGCATTTGATTCAGTTGAAACTTCGGCGGTTATGCGGGTATTGCGAAATCAGGGGGTAGACGAGCCGTACGTGAAAGTGCTGGAAGATATATATAGGGACTGCACAGCAACTATAGTTCTGCATAAAGAAAGTAACAAAATTCCCATAAAGAAAGGTGTTAGGCAAGGAGACACGATGTCCCCAGTACTATTCACAGCTTGCTTAGAGGAAGTATTCAGAAACCTCGAATGGGAGCAGTTAGGGATAAGAGTAGATGGAGAATACCTCAGTAATCTGCGATTCGCTGATGACATTGCCTTGCTAAGTAACTCGGGGGATGAACTGCAAGTAATTATTGATGACCTAGATAGAAAAAGTAGAATGGTCGGCTTAAAAATCAATATGCAGAAGACTAAGGTAATGTTCAACAGCCTCGGAAGGAACAGCAGTTTACGTTAGGTTGCGAGGCACTGGAAGTAGTAGGCGAATATGTGTACTTAGGACAGGTAGTAACCGCAGATCCGGACCATGAAAAGGAAATAACAAGAAGAATAAGATTGGTATGGAGCGCATTTGGCAGGCACTCGCAGATTATGTCTAGCAGCTTACCGGTATCGCTAAAGAGGAAAGCATATAACAGTTGCATCTTACCTGTACTCACCTATGGCGCTGAAACGTGGAGGCTAACCAAGAGGGTTCTACTTAAGTTGAGGACAACCCAGAGGGCTATGGAACGAAAAATGGTAGGGGTAACATTAAGAGGTAGGAAGGGCGCAGAGTGGGTCAGAGAAAAAACTTAAGTTACTGACATTCTAGTGGAAATTAAGAAGAATAAATGGGCATGGGCAGGACATGTAGTGCGAAGAGAGGATAACCGATGATCGCTTAGGGTAACAAACTGGATTCCAAGGGAAGGAAAGCGTAGCAGGGGGATGCAGAAAGTTAGGTGGGCGGATGAGGTTAAGAAGTTCGCAGGGGTCAAGTGGATGCAGCTAGCACAGAACAGGGCTCATTGGAGAGATATGGGAGAGGCCTTCGCCCTGCACTGGGCATAGTCAGGCTGATGATGATGATGATGATGTCTCTGCTTATTTCACCACCCATCGCAAATGTCTACCAAACTACGGTGAGCTAACAGGTACTCCACATCAAACTCGTCATATATTTCTGCCCTTGCCTGCCTGAATGTGGCCCGAAACGTGGCGCCCAAATAGCGCCATTTACGTTCCGCAGCACATCCTTTAAGTCATTAAACGCCACTTTGACATCACCGTATGATGTGTATGCATGATGTATTTCCTGCTACGCAACATCATTCAATCAGGCTTCAGGAAGCGCCACTTATCATAAAGCAGTGCACTTCACCACATTCGTAATACAAGCACAAGGGCTTTCCTTTCTACAATATATACCTTCCTTTTGGCCACACTGTGGTTTATGTTTACCATTTTACCATACAAGTAGCATGAATAGGTCTGCTAAAAATTAGTTTTCAAGTTCATGGCATTTTTAAGTCTGCGCAAATGCCCTTCCCACTTCTCACAATTTTACGCCACAAATTTGATACACGTTAAATTCTGAGAGCTAATCAGAGAAGCAATATAGCGCCGAACGGCGGCCATTCGTTTCAACCATAGGATCCCTGGCAGCAGCTTTTCAGCAGTGCCGACTCTGCATGAAGAAGGTGAAGTTGTACGAACTGTTCTAGGTGTGTTTTTCTTTAAGGAAGGAAACACGAAAGGGTTCCAAGAGCGCTCAGTGCCTGGTCGCAAGTATTGCGTTTCTTGAGTTTTTTAGGCTTTTCTGTGAATTGCGACGGCTACAAGAAATACATATCAACCGCTGGAAGCGAAATCCGGGGTCGTCCGGCGAGTAAAAATTGGTCTCGAAACATCGCAGTGGCGCCATCGGGACAGTCAAATGGTCAAAACGGCCTAGTAAAATGTAAACGAATGATCCTGGTGTATAGAAACGAAGACGCTGGAATACGACAGTATATAGGGGTGGCACTTTTGGATTAAGGTTGGTTATGATAGGTGACTTTGGATTAATGGTGTTTGGTTTATTTCGGTTTGGCTTAGGCCTTAACGCTCCAATGAGACCTAACCTTTAAGGAATTCTGCCGTGAAGTTGTGCAAACATTTCGACCGTTCTTGGTTCTTAAACGCGCACTTACACACGCATTGCTATTCTACATTGATTTTGAATAAGGACATTGAATAAGGATCTACTTCGAGGAAGTAATGCAGACTGAGTTATATTAGTGTTGATTACGTGTAAATTGTTGTGTATTACGTTGAATTGGGCAATTGCGTAATAATTAAGAGTGATTGCTTTCATAAGCATGCAATAAAGTGAACAACAGGGAGTTATGGTTAGATTAATGTAGGTTAAGAGTGAAGGTGAAATACGTTGAAATAAGGCAGATTATTTTAAGGCGCGATGGATTATGGGCGTAATTGAAAGGAAGAGTGTCTTACGATGGATTAGGTTACGATAGGGCCGATTTGGTTGGCTTACACAGCATTCCGATCGACTGCGCTGCAAATGAGTCAATTAACTTTTGTCGGGGTTGATTACGAATACTAAGGTGGACGAAGTATGGGTTCTGCTGGATTAATTGCACCTAATGATTCTATCCTGAAAACTTGTCTGTGGGCTAAGTGTGAAACATTTATTCTCCTTACTTTCATGCATGGTCCAATAAACCCTCTTCTGCTGCCTGCCTGACTGGATTGCAAAAATAATGCAACAATTACTGCGGCCAACTTGATAAAAAGACTTTAGTGCGCAGCACGTTACATTCATACATCGAGTAACAGGGTAAGAAACAAGGTACGGTTTCTGCCGCCAGGCAAACGCCCTGCACACCACAGCCAAGGAAACGGAACTGCGCTCAAAATATGCCAAAGATTCTCGTTAAGAGGTCTGTTTATCGGCGGGCTTGTATCGGTGCTCTGTGCGATAAAAGGCGACGTCTAGGGCACAAGCTTCTGTTTCGAAAAAAGGAATACCTCAGTTTTTAAATGTTAAACCCCTCAGACTAGCCTATTCTTCTCTATACCTCAACATATATCTTTTTAATTTAATTTTAATCCGTCACAGTCTACCATTATTACAGAGTAATAAAAGTTGCTACACTCAACCGCATCGTAATCAACGCTTAATTCGGCCACCAAGATTAACCAATCTTTTCTTTTAACCGACCCTAATCTAAACCAGCATCCTTATCTACGTTTTCAAATTAAATACACCTTTAATTTCACTCAATCCACCAGTAATTAAAATTTATTCACCCTTAAATCACGCACAAAAAGCTTTTTATGGACGAGCGTCACCAAGCCACAGAAAAGCAGCCGCTTATTGTATTGCATTTTTTGGTTATCGGACGGCATTGGCATACTTCCCAACGGCGCATTTAGGAGTTACAATTAATAAAGACGTTAGTAAAAACATTTGCAATCATAATAAATGACAAAAATGGCATTAAAAGAGGGATTCACAACTTTTCATGGTTATTCTTTCATGACCCCGTGGATAAAAATTCTTAGCGAATAAAGTTTCTTCACGCAGAGCCGATGGTGGTGGTAAGTTGACGAAATATTTTATCTTATCGCACCCGTGACTGCGGGCCACTTGCATCGCGCTCGCGTTTCTGAGAATGACGAAGGATAATCGGAAGACGCCACGACGAATACTGTGAACGCTGCACTTTCACATAGGCAGGGCGACTGCGTCTCTCTTCCTAGCCCAAAAGCAAGGAACTTTCCTCCCTCACCCTCTACGTCCTCGCACCAAGCACGCCACCAATCGGCTTCACATCCACTCCGCATCTATTTGCGGTGGGCTGAATTTTTATGATGGTTGCGGCGTTCTCATTAACGCATGCAGGCGAATGGTTTAATACAACGGAGGAACAAACAATACTTTGTGCCTCGAGCGTACCTTCCTCTAAAGAATGCAGATCGTGGGGCAGAAAGCATCCGCATGCATTTAGGCGATTTTATCATCGTTACTTGCGGCGATCATGAAATTGATGTGGTTTAATTCGTCCCCATGTACTTGGCAACTTGAGCGTATTTTGTGGCGATTTCGCATATAGAGCAAGAAGTCTCGTTTCGTGAGCTATGCTCCACGCAAGCGGACGCCCACCCTGATAAATGAACCGAAGGCACTGCTGTGTGTAGCCGGAGGTCGATCCCTGAAAATGTCGGGAAGTTCCCAGGCCGTGGCGTGTCATAGTCGTGAAGCTTTCACTATCAACTTCTTTTATTCTCCTATTTTAACCAAAACTGCTTATAAAGTTCCTCATAAGTAGGCAGCAAAGAAATATTTTTCGCAAATTGAGTACTAACGAAATACCTCTCCTAATGGCAGTCTCAATCTACTTCGCCCCCTCGTGTAATCACTTCTGTTACATTCTTAAATTCTCATTCCACTTTGTTCCCGTTTCTTGCATGCATCCTGTCACTGCTCTCATTCGCAACGCATTATGCTACTTTGTTTTCAGTCCCAAATTGGCGCAATGAGCACATTAGCAACGGTAAATATTGCACTGAGGGAAAAATAAAGCCAGTAACGAGAGAAACCAATCACCTTTGATGTACAGCCATGTAGCAGTATCCGAGAAGTTGGCATGCAAGCTGATCCCTCCGTTTATGAATGAAGGTTTTCCGTAGAAATTATTTTGAGAGGCTGCGGTCTCGATCATATGGTGGTATGCGTTAATATTTGAAAAGAAAAAAATTCTTGTTTGTTTCGTTAAAGGGACACTAAAGACACCCAAATATGCTATCAAAATCTAATAAACGGCATTAGGTGACACTGTCGCCAAATATCTGGCAAAATCAAATTTTTGCTGAGATATTGTGATAAGAAGTTGAGTATTTTTTTGTTCCCGCTGGTCGAATTGAAACTGTTTTCTCCTACTACGTAATAGGGTAAGATGACGAACACTATGACGCAAGAGGGGACTCCGTGATTGCTGGCGCGCGGGGAGCGGATAATACTTCGCAGGTGCGTGCCGAGTCATGATCTTCAATCGATGCGCACTTAGGGTAGGCTCATCTGCTGCTCTGAGCTCGTATTTCAGGCGCCGCAGACCCAAACCAAACTATCCTAGCACGCACGAAGTGCCTGAGCCACACATAAACGAAACTGAAGTGGACGCCTGTAGCGCCGTGTTAGCTGAGAGACAAGCGGCATCTGCGTACAAGCGGACAAAATGAGTAGATTTTTACATTTGCCTCACAACATTTACGTTGTCTTTTCGTCTTTTCGCCGTCGTTTACGTGTGATAAAAGCTTGTTATCATATTCCAGACAAACCCGACTACCGCATTCAAACAGTTGACGTAATTCGCATTTGTCAGCCTCCGGGATCCCTTGCACGTCACATGATTTGTAGTTGCGAGCCTCGGCCGTTTCGGCTGTGGCGGAGATACCTGTATTCCTGTTCTTCCTCTTTGCTTCCTCATAACAGCTCTGTTTTAGGTATTTAGGTAAGAGTGGCTTTTTGTAATTAGGAACTGGCATTCTATCGATGCAAACCCACTTCATTTTTCTTTTTAGTCTCTCTTTAATGCATTGCTATACAACCACAAACTGGGTTAGAACGGTATCAACAAATCAAAAATTTTCGCAGCTCTGATTTTTGAGCTTTTCTTTCCTACTACAATATTTACTTCCTGCCATAAATGTCCGCACAAATATGGAGCTCAACTACATTCCCGAACAGTCTAAGAACGGCAATATAATCTTTGTCTTCTGCAAGAAAAAGTATCATAGTATCATCTCTGTTATAATTGACAGCAGCCGGTTAACGTGAAGCCCAAGAGGTGCCCCCAGCACTGGAAGCGAAAATAAAAAAACAAAAAGAACCAAATAGTCAGCCAGCTTTACTCTCATGTCGTTTCGTTTTTTCCCATTTATTTTTCCTTTGTTATAGTGATACACAGCAGCAATGTTTTGCTGCATTGAGCATAGCCACCAAGTTGTATAGGTGTATGAGCAGAGGTTTCTAATACATCCACAATATGGAAGATGTATCAAATTTTACTTTGCATGCTTGCCGTTTTGAATAGCGGTGGTCTAATTAGAGAAATGAAAAAAGGCCACACGATATGGAAAAGCCTAATTCGCAAAAAAAAAAAGACTGTAGTTCATAGTGTATCAGATTAAACTGTTATGTATACCATTGTTCTACAATTTCAATTCTACATTTATTTGCTTCACGGAAGCTACAGTACGTCTTTATTTGCTGTAAAACAGGTATGTCATATTAGGCGGAATTCCGCACTGATAAACCATGAATGTAAAGAAAGGCCATAACTTCACTGGATTCTACAAGTCGATGCGTTTGATTCACGCACCAATCAGTTCTGTCGATAGAAGGATACCGGAGACTGCTCTGCGTACGCCCATGTAGGACCTAGCACGCAGTATTTCTTCGGGCAATTAGGACAAAGTTAACATATTTGGTATGACGTGAAAAAAGCGAATTATTCATAAAGTCATAAAAAGTCACGTTCTACTTTTTCCATGCAGCATACAATTCCTCAAATTGGGAAGAATACGCATAATAACAAATCATGTGAAATAACGACCGCCTATGCCACTGATGTGACACATTGACACACGAACTCGTCAAAGTGCCTTCTGACGTGGAGCTTTTCCGCTGCATACGTATTTGCTTTCCGTATGCTGATATATGCTTATTTCGCTGTGATCCCAGCTTTAGAAAGTATTTAAAATAAATGGTGTCCAAATTTTGTCATTAAATTTTGAAAGGCATCTGCTATGAGTCAGGATGCGCTATACGAATCAGTAAAATGATTTCTGCTGCATACATCGTAGGCTTTCTACTGCTTCTCGCCGTTTCCGTTGAGTAAGTACTCACGTTCTCTTGAGAGCAATGTCGCCTGTGTTGCAACTACCAAAAATAGAGTTTAGAATTTCACTTTGAAGAAAAAACCACAACGTTTGGTTATTAAGTATCCTTTCGTATGCGTTATAAATTTTAACGTTCCATAGCTACTCAGGCTTTGAAAAAATGCCACGCTTCAGATAGTTGGACTGCCTGCGATCCTTTTTTCGAACTAGTGAAACAATTGCGCCAAACCATGTAGGCCACCATGTAGCGCCTGTGTCTCGTCTTCTTTCTTGTGATCTAAAGGGTTCGCCGCAATCTCTTCACTAGATCAAGCGGGCACCAACTAGCCCAAGGAGAGATGTTAAATCTTTACCATGCACTGGGATCGACAAGACAGGGGCGCGTTGCTTTTCGCCTCTGTCGAAAAGCATCGATTCGATCGCGCATTCTTGGGTTCAGCAGTCGAAAACCGGAAGCACTGAGCCACAGCGGCGAGGCTTTGTCACTAGGTGGAATATTTATTATCCTGACAATTCTTGATGCTCCATCAAGTGTGAATAAATGAAGTGGTCCGAAAATTTGTGTACATTCTTTGCTTTCCTCTATACCTTTACATAAAAAATGACACGTTTCATGAACAGTACCTTTCTTTCGAAGGGTAATTAAGAGCGTTTGTTACATTTCCGCTGCTCTCCTAGTGATATCTCATGAGTATCGGGCAGCTCGTGTAGAAGATGCATTGAAGGGAGTAGAGACAGAAGCGGCTAGATGTTCATTTTTTGACTTGAAACTATCCTAAATAAATAGATTTCCCAAAAATGGTCTTAATACACTCGTGTGAGGAGCGTATATTTAATTACAAGTGATACTTATCAAGCAGTTTTGAGTCGGTATGCATCATTGTTGACCAGTCTAACTAGAGCTACATTGCGCAGTAATTGTTCCTAAATATGTGCCCATTTGAATTGCGCTACGAGAGCTGCTAGCGGCCTACTGCTCAAGCCGTACTGTAGCAGGTCCTCACGAACCTGCCTTCGGAACTCGCCGCACGCGCCATCTAACCATTACCTATAGCCTACCTCTACTGAAAAATCCTGTATAAAATTCGTACAGGAAATCGCATACAGGTTTACTGCACAATATTGGGATACAGGATTGTGGGCTATTTCAGTTACTTCCTGTACTGCCCTGGGAAGTCCGGAATGAAACCGCGTAGAATGCCGATGCCGGAATGGCCTGTATGGTTGATGGTCTTCGTTTCCGGAAAGAAACACGTCGCCAGGTTAGAAAAACCATGCAACACGATAAAATAACACGACTACATTTAAAAAATAAATAATAAAAATAAACTAGACTGGAATCGAACTTCAATCTTCATGGTCTTGAAACTGCCACATTAACTACTACTCTACGAAGGGTTACGGTTACAGTTGCTATTATTCATAATACAACATTTTGGGCGAGTTGGTTACATACATTCATTATTACAGTATATTCAGTATACGCAGCTAATTTTGCTCTTTCGTAATTTGTATATTTTCCTTGGCTGTAGAATTTATGCCCGTAATTCACCGATCGTCCTTTAAACACACTGAATCTTTTTCCAGGCTATCACGATGGTTTACAAATGTCCCGTATCTTTATCATGTGTCGCTTTATTGCAGGAAAACCCAAAGATATCATAATTTACTAGTGCTGTTGTGTTTTTCATCGTCTACGAACGTTTGTAAGTTTTCCTACATACAGAGATATCCGGTGCACTAATACTTGTTATATTGGGCGTTTTAGCTTCACGTGCTACCAGCGGAGCCGCGAGGTCACTGAATTCACTTCCGACTGAGCGTTCTCAATATGCAAACATTCGAGAACGCGTCGCCCGGTCTGCGGCTATTTGCGCATGTTTAGATGGTCAGAAATGTTTATTTTTTTTTCTCGAGCAGCATCGCTAGCGAAACGACACGTTTGTGCTTCCACTTTCGCGTTGAAGGCGGCAGATCTTCACTCGCAGATATGAAGACGCACTTCAAGATCGTACGAGCTGCAGCGACTGTTGTACGCGCAAAAGCGGCGCGACGCACCTATATGCTTGCTAGCGCACACTTCGTCGGCTTCGTATTTTCGAGGTGTTTCTGAAACGAAGCGTGCTCTTTATATACAGATTAGTTGCATAATATGTTTGGTATCATGCTTATTTAGTGCGCTGGCGTGTCCTCCATGGTCATTCTGGTTGTGCTTCGTTCAGAAGCGGAAATACTCTGCCTGCTATCACTTCCAGAAATGACGCGTTCGTCCGGTTTCTGGTTAATTGATACAGGCTGAACCGAAATGAAACCGCGCGGTGCACTCATTCCGGAAATTCCAGTATGATCCGTGGCCCTTGTTTCAAAAAAAAAAA
Source organism: Amblyomma maculatum (assembly GCF_055883805.1). Classification (NCBI taxonomy): domain Eukaryota; kingdom Metazoa; phylum Arthropoda; class Arachnida; order Ixodida; family Ixodidae; genus Amblyomma; species Amblyomma maculatum. The sequence continues at coordinate 58,624,902 of NC_139348.1, read as the reverse complement.
AACTGGATGCCAGGTTAGAAAAAGCATGCAGAGCTATAAAATAACACGACTACATTTGAAAACAAAAAAAAAAATGCACATGTTGCGATTCGAAATTCGGCCTTCTTGGCCAGCAAGCACACACTTTAGCCTCTACACCACGGCGGGATGAGGTGGTGGTGGTTATATTTTTATTTCTGTAGTCAACATTGCTCTTTTGTAGTTTGTGTATTTTTGTAGGGTGTAGAATTTGTGGTCGTAATTGAACGATCGCCTTTTAAACGCGCTGAATCTTTTTCCTGGCTATCACAAAGGGTTATCCGTGTCCCGCATATTTACAATGTATAGCTTTCTTGCAGACAAAGCTCAGAATGTCACAATTTACTAGTGTTGATGTGTTTTGTCATCGTCTTCGAACGCATGCAATTCTTGCTACGTATAAATGCATGCGGTGCATCAACACTTGTAAACCTGCTTGATTTAGCTTCACCTGATGCCATCGGAGCCGCGATGTCAATGAATTTACTTCCAACCAAGTGTTTTGCATACGTAAACACTCGAGGAAGCGACTCCCGATGCCCTGCCGATCTGTGCATATTTCGATGGTCAGTGATGTGTTTCATTTGTTCTGGATTGTATTTTATCCTTGCTAACGAAATGCTACGTTCTTGCTTGCATTTTCGGGTTGAACGTGGCAGATCTTCAGTCACAGATATCAAGATGCACCGCAAAATCGTACAAGCTGCAGCGACTGCTGCACACGCAAAAGCAAAATGCGATGCGTGTACATACTTGCTAGCGCACACATCCACGGCTTCATATCGTCTAGGTATTTGCGACACAACGCATACTCCACATATACAGAAACGTCTCAACATATGCTATGTATGGTTCCATGCTTATTTAGCGCGAAGGCATGTTCCGATGTGGTCATCCTGGTTGAGCTTTACGATCCGCCCGAATTGTGTTGAGAACCGAAAAAACTGTCCCGTATCAGATTCATTCATGACGGGTTTGTCCGGTTTCAGTTAAACTGGACATGACCTGTCCTGTATATGAGCTCAATACAGGGTGGTCGGCCCTGTATCACATCCATACTGGACTTGGATGTCCTATATGAGTTGCATACTGGAAATGGTCTACACTGTATTAACTCTATACCGGTCCGGGCCATCCGGATTGAGATACCGGACATGACCTGTCCGGTATAAACCCGTTAAGCTTCATTAAGGATTGTTCACACAGGTATGAAATTTATACGGGATAATACAGGACCGATTCAAACCCATTGCCGCGATACGGGATTTTTCACTAAGGACATGTCATGACACTGATGCATGGCTTATCAAGAATACTTGAGAGGTAGAAAAGCATCACCGAATAATAACCATGAGTGCATGAAGATTGAATGGGTCGTAGAAAGGTCCCTTGGTTTACGACATTCCTGATTGTATTTCTGTCGCCTACAAGGATTGGTTGCTTGCTAGTGCGTATGTAATTTCAGTGACAGGATATCGAGAACGTATTTCTCGAGATATTAACAGGCAAAAAGAAGGGTATCCTAGTGTATTTCTTCTTAAAATGTATATCTCACCCAAGAAAAAGAAAATTAGATTTAGGGCCCTTATGCGTAAAGCCATCAAGGCGGCAGGGAATAATCTCTTGTTGATCGTTGATGACTTTAATGCCAGATATCAAGAATGGGGCTACGATATACAGGACACCAAAGGTAGGCAGCTATCGGAGGACACGCACAAGTTCTCACCCTTCATACGGATCCCTATAATCCAACGAGAACGGCTAACAGCGTGTGCGCGGACACATCTCCAGACCTGACATTTTCAAAAAACTTATGGGGTTTAGACTGGCAAAATTCGAAACAAACGTTTGGCAGTAACCATTTCATTATCGTTTCGGTCCTCAAAGAGGGCGTCAAAACACACAGGGCGCACCAACCGGCCATTAGAGAATGGGATCAATTTAGAGAAATCCGGGCGACTGCACCATTAGAACCGATTGAGAACATCGAGGAATGGACCAAGCACCACGTTGGGGAGGCGACAAAGACGCTGGTAGGAGACGACGCTCCTGGTATAGCAGATAGCCGACTGCTCCACATGTGGGACGCTAAACAAAGCATGGAACGCAGGCTGAAAAAGCAAAAGTGGAACAAGAATCTTAGAAGACGAATCGCGAAGCATAACAAGGAAATTGAAAGCTACGCGATCAACTTGTGCGAACAAAACTGGTTCAGCAGGTGCGATGAAATGGAGGGAGCCATGAATCTCTCAAAAAGTGGGGCATGCTCCGGCATCTGCTGGACCCAACAAATTCAAAAACTCAATCGGGAATCAGATTGGCAAAAGTCAGACACGCCTTTGAAGGAGACGACGCGGCGTTTATGAATAAGTTAGTAAAAACGTACGTTGCTGACAATCAGCATTCCCCCTCCCGAGCTACGGTGGTGCGCCCAACGAGGCGCTTGACGCCCCCATCACGGAGGCAGAGGTGAGGGCAGAAATTGTAAGACTGAAAACTAAATCAGCCACGGGCCCCGATGGGATCACCAATAATATGCTAAGGAATCTGAACGATGACTCCTTAATTTTAAAAAGGGGAGGATATCGCCGGAGGCAGCCAAAATCCTCACCAAAAGAACGCTGAATAGGAAAATTCAGTTAATTTGGACACCCGCTCACGCTGCCGTCCCTGGTAACGAGGCGGCTCACGAGCTAGCCCGAGCTCTCTACTTCAGGGTAGACGTCGAGCCCCCCGAACACTGGGCATACGACGAGCGTCTGCAAAATTACGGGGAAATAATGCGCCATTATAAATGTGGACGTGGACTGGTATTCCCGCCAGATTTCAGCCTCAACAATAGAGAAGCTGTTGCGTGGAGGCGGTTACAAACTAATACGTTCATGAACCCGGTCTGGGTGCTTTAAGCGCTACCAGACCTTAGGGACAATGATCGGTGCAACCACTGTGAGGCGAGAGGGACCCTCGACCACATAATTTGGGAGCGCCCAGAATCTCCAGGGATAGGACAAAATATAACAAGTAGAGAAGCCTGATATACGCTGCTGCGAAGCGCGGACCCTGCGATCCAGCATCGCCTCGTCCATCTGGCGGAAGAGGCCGCAACAAGCCAAGAGCTACCTGCCATCCATAAAATCCGCGGGCGCACGACTCCCCGTCTTCCCCAGCACGCGTGCCGGGGGCGGGGAAGATGATGCCCATTTCCGAGATGGAAATAAAAGTTGTGCAACCAATCAAGTGCTCTTTGGCGTGGCTCAGTGTGCGCGAAAATGCCAATTCACCTTGTTCGGCCTCGTTCAGAAGCATCATAAATTTTTTCGCGGGAGCTAGGTGAACAAACTTGCTTCGTTGTATGTTTGTATGTCAAGAACCAAAATTATATTGCAAAGTTTATGTATGTAACTGTGTAATGCTTAGCGCTCACTGAAAAATTGGCTTTAAGAAATGATGTTATCAATGCAAAAGAATGTTGCATACTTCAGAAAGATGTGCTACGGAATAAGGCTAAGTAAATATTTTTCGTGATAACAGCGATCATTTATCGATCAAGGATGCAAAACAGTATACTATAATGGGGAGAAGTATAGTTACAAAAGAGGACTGAAATATATGCAGGGAGAGGTAGACAAGGAGTCAAAGAGGGCATAGTGTTCGACGAATTTCTTCTTCCTTGTCGACCGCACACGAGAAGCGAACTTCGTTCTCTTCTTTCTCACCAGCAAGATAGTTGCAAAAACTATAACGTCAATAATGATACCCTTTAGTGCTCAAACATTGCGTCAAAAGCCGCAGCTACGTGTTTAGGGCTATTGGTAGGGTTGTTAACTGTCTATGTGAAAAAAAGAACATCCAGTTCTCCACTAACTTGGGCTTGCTATTGTCTGTTTTGCTTTGTATGGCGAAGCGTTTTAGGCCCATTTGCGATACTATTGTATCCACAGTGTTGGACGCTTAGGATGTTTTAAATATGCCCTCACAGTTTTAAGCAAGGAAAAAAACTCGTGAAGAGGCCACAAAAGTTGGAGCACCTCTATCGTTTCAACAACACCGCCAATATTCTCAAAGCTATTCTAGAGCCATCATTTTGGGGGCTGCGATTTATAGCGTCTCGGGACTGAATTAGGGATTTAAAGGAGGAAAGCGTTGTCTTGCTTGTCTAAGTTATATAAGATGAATAATGCTAAATTGCAATAAAAGGTTATCATCGCTTCCTGACTTTCCGAAAAAACTTTTTTTTTTCAGCCTCTCTTCTCCAATATTCATTTCCTATCATATATATCGCACTTCTATGACACTCCACTGTAATGCGAATAGTCTAAGAACATTAATGTGATGCTTATAGCTCATAAAAAAAAACACTGTATTTATTCGCATCAGCGTCATAAACGACAGGCGCTGTTTAACGTGAAACCCAAAAGCAGCCACAACCAATGATTAACTGATTTTGAAAAAATCAATAGTCGGCATGCATCACTATCTCACACTTTGGGCATTTTTTCTGTTTCTTCTTTCTCAGATAGCATGCAAGGCTAGAGTTCCGTTACGTTGATCATAGCCATTAAAACGTAAATTTATATTAGTAGAAGTTCGCAATTCATTGAAAATTTAGGCTATGTATACAAACTTTCTGTGCTTGAAGTTGCTAATGTGGCTTTACTATTAGAACTCCGATGGTTTGCAGTTTCAAATAGTGCGTTTCAATCTATCGCAAAGCCTATTTTGCAAAGACTGCAGCTGAGGGCAGAGAGGTGATCTTAAACGTTTGGCCATTCGTTGCGCTTCTTTCTACTTTAATCGCATTAGTTAAGTTTTATTGGTTTCTTTTGCTGGCTTTAAAACAGATATATCTTATTTGCTCCATGGAATTCCGCAATGCGCTATCTTCAGTGTGAACAAAAAGTGAGCTCTCCTATAATTTCTTATCGATCCAAGCACTCGCGGCCTCAGCAGTTTCTAATGCATTGAAAATGGCCCGATGTGTTAAGTCGCTGTAGCGCTCTTGCCGTGTCTAAAACCACGGTAAATCTTTTCAAACATTTTTGGGGCAGAACGGAGGTTACACAGCGTCCATAAAGGAGCTGCAGCCTCGAAACATGTACGTAAATCATCAAGAACCAAGAGGTCTCAGGCACTGAAAACAGAGTGGGACCGAGCTAGTCAACAACGAAATGTGAAAAAGAATTTAAGTGAGGCACCGATGCAACAAGAAACTCATGGCTGACGCAATGACTCAATAGCACCAAGATATATTTAGAGAGCTATGTGGATTGCTCAATCGATGCATACTTTGAAATGATAGGAAACAATTGAAAATTGTGTATTCGTTGACTACTGCAACTGCTGGTTGAAAAAACTTGACATATTTCTCTTTTTGGGTGCAGTCAGCATAAATGCTTTGCTTGATGCTTCCCCGTTGCACATATGGCGTAAGTGAAAAACTAAGTTTGTTTGGTAGTGTGCTGCAATATCAATTTGTTGATTCTTTTACAGAGGAAATTAGTTTCCGGAAGATGAATAATCGCTAGAGTGCTAGTGTGCTGCGATGTCGAATTCGTGCTTCGCTTGCGAAAAACAGTACACCGAGAATGATCAGTGATAATATTATAGATAAAACGAAGACTTTACTTTTACCGTCATGGAACGAAACATGCTTGTGAATTCAAGGTGCAACCTTTTATTTCGGTTTCAAAGGCCTCTGTTTGGTTCGCATGTACCTTGTGCGGGTACCTAATAATTTCTAAATCCAACTTACTTGTGATAAGTCGGTAATAGATAATGCTGCAATTGATTGAGTTTAATAAAACGAGGTCGGCATACGTAGTTCACGAGAGATGAAACCGAGGTAGTTATCGTTGTCCAGGGGAAGCTGACAGCGCTAATATGAAAAAGAACGCCTCAGTATGGCGGCCTAGAAGACGCTATCGCGGAATGCTTTACAGCTGATCATTAGAGAGCTGTAAATAGTAATTCCCTTCACGAGTCAACTCTAACGATGCAAATGGCCTGAAACGAGACGAAAAAAGAGAATCCTATACAAAGACCATTCATTGGAATAAGTATTGACATTGCAAGATATGGCTCCTTAAGGTCTTACAGATGTCATTGTTGGAACCACAGATGTTTCCTTCGAGGTAAGCTGTTTCGATACCACAGGCTTGTTGGCAAATGAACATTCAATGAAGAGTCAAGCAGTCCGTGCAACATGGCGTAGATCGTTTCTTAGATTATGAAAGAAACATCAGCGCCATTTTAAAACGTGCGCAGCAATTACTGGCAATCTACAGTGTAGACTAACTCTTGTACTGTGATCGTTGATGTTGCTGCCAGAGTAACATACATGTAATGTTCGGTGCAAATATTGTTCTTTTCTCACTCAAAAATATCGCTACTCTATATCATAATATGATAATCAATTGTCATTGTGTACCTGCATTCTGCACACGGTTCCGAAACTGTTTTCATGAGTGTAATTACTGGGAAGGGATAAATCTAACATGCTCCTTGCATGATAGCATATATTTTTCTTGTTCTGTTGCAGGGCAGGAAATGTGGAGAGTCTAGTACGGACACATTACCGCTGCATCCAGGCAGTATGATGGCCCATTTATTTTGTATCTGTGCACATCGCAACAAATGCTCATTTATCGCATCCTAATATGAGCGGTTGCTGCGTTTATGGAAATTCTGCTTTTACCAATAAAAAATACGTACTAATTAGGCAAATATATGGAGAATGTACTAGAAAAAGTTGAGAATCAGGGCTATATGAGGAGCGTAAACATGAAATGAGTAACGTAAACAAGTGAAGAAATTAAGCATCAACAGTCCCATAAATAGTTTTGGCCAGAACGTCTCTGAGATAAGTGTTACGCTTTGCATTGTCAAAATGCCGAGACATGCTCCAATATATGCCACGTTAAAGTTCAGAACAAATGCACCAATGTCCTCAAAGATGGACGTCACAGTGCGGTTGTGTTCTATGTGACACTCTGATCACTAACTGTGAAACGTGCCAAATTTTTTTGGTTTTTAATTCACTGTATGAGTTTTAATTTGCGACTTCAATATATCGCCTAGTTTCTACATTTTTAAAATCTTTCCACCCAGAGCTTTTTAAACGTTCGACCTTAAGCCGACGCGGTTCTAGAATATGTAGACACTGCATTCAATTGGTAACTTAATAAAGTTGAAAATTAAAACTAATCAAAGAAGCGGAGAGCGGATAGCGCGTGATCCCTTGAGGCTGAGAGTAGATTTCAAAGGGAGACACCAATAACCGAAGGCGGCAGGTAATCAAAAGGGCAGATGACAAAAAAAACAAAAAAAAAACGTTGGCGTGCATCAGTAAGCGTCCCCTGAATATGAGGAGAGTAAATGGATAGAAAATGAGATGTACCCTTCTTGAGTAAAACTACTATGCTGACGTTGGTGACAGTAACACAGCTTTACTTTGTAAGCAGAGTAGAGTGAGTTACGAGTCGTTACTGGCTAAATTACAGAGTGCTCAGCAAATTTAGGTGCCCTGCTCTGCTACCCAGAGCATTTAGACTGTATAGACCGGGGAAATACCTTAAGACATGGGCATTAAACCCACTACTGACCGTTGCGGATTTGTAACAATGACCGGTAGAATTTGGGATAACATAGCTACAGACAAACGACAGTAAACCATTTTTCCAAGTAACAGTTGTAAACATGGTTCAAACTAGGGAAGTAAGTTGTCAGGCAGTCAGGGAACCTTAGAAGAAAATGAGTAGAGAACATCCGTTTGAGCACAGTTGTGGTTACGAATAGCGACCAGCTGGCGCCTTCTTTCTTGTCAAGGTGTCTAGATTCCACTAGTAACACTAATCATAGTGCTAAAGCACCAAAGCGGATGCTAATATTCTGAGCAAACTGTCATCTTGCTTGTGGTTAAGCTGTAATTGGTGAACAGAACGATATCACTGCAGCATAAAAATGGCTACAATTCATATCGTTGTTTTATATATATATATATATATATATATATATATATATATATATATATATATATATATATATATATATATATATATATATATATATATATATATAGATATATATATATATATAGATATTGCACACTGCGCCACAGCATGCATTGCCGAGGCAATGACGTGGCTGTGACATGCCATCTACTGCATTGTGGTGCTGCATTCACGCGGCCAATCAATAAAGGAAGAGGTTTAACGGGTGACCGTGCGCCTCATTACAGCTAGCTATACAAAGCCAGCTGATGGAACAACAAAGCGTATGCAGTGTTTTTTCTTGCAAGATAGAGAGCTACGGGCAGTAACATATAAAGGAAAATATATTAGGGTGAATTAAAGAAGAAAAGGTCGGGTAGGCTTAGGCATCGTTAAACGAACTGTCGTGCGAGAGCGATGCGACGTCCCGGTTTAAAAACGAGTTTAACACGCTTTCGACTGCGGTCAGCCACAATCATCTCAAATTTATTTATTTATTGATTTATTTACAATATACTGCAGGCCCTTTGGTGGGCCCAAGTAGGAGTGGCAACAATAATATTATTACATTATATATAAAGAAAAAATTATACACAGCTAGGACACAATAATCAAGGCAGTCAGGAGTAGAAAATCGAACATTTTGTATAATAATCAATTGAAAAACGTCAGTGAAATCGGCAGTACAAGGGAAAATTTTTTTTTGTTATTTAAAACACACACAAATATTTAAAGCAGCAACACAATAACAGGTTAGTGAATGTAGTCAAGACTCAATTAGGTCACTCGGGTCATGGCTAACGGGGTGGAATGGGTTACTCGTATGCCCCAGCGAGCTGTAGCGAGTGTTACACAAATTGTAAATGGCGAAATCATCCTTCTATGCATCGGGGAAAGCCGCAGCTAATGTGCCATAGCAGTCGGCACCGTCTTATAGCTTATGAACTGCAGTCTATGAAAACTTTATGCACAAAATCAAGCAAGTTCTTCCTGAATAGCCTGTAAAACACGCTGTGGCAGAATGGCTATGATGAGTAAATGGGCAAATTTTCAACTCGAAGTGCAGTCACAGCCATGACTTCCATTGCCTCCAGCACTTCTGCCGACTGCGTGTAGTAGTTCCTTGTATTGCCTCTCCACAATAGTTTACCCCGCAAAGGCAAAAGCGACCGATTGAGCTAAGTACATGTGCACAAAAATGTCAAATCTTTAGTAGAACCACCGCTGTAGCTCAAGTCAAAGCAGCCCATATTTCACTGCTTGGAAAAAAAAACACAAATTGGTAGGAATCAAGTGTGCATGCTGTTCTGGGTATAGTGACTGCGCTTTGCCGAGGGCAGCCTCAAGCTGCCATTGATTAAAAACCGCGCTGTCTACGTTGGCTAGTCTACCCGCCTCTACTTTCATTCAAAAGAAGAAAGAGTGTGTGCTGCTGTGCGTTTGCTCGCAGGACGTAGAGAGGCTCCCCTCCTTCAGTTCAAAGCCGCGCTCCAACGGCCAAGCTGCTGCATTAATCCTTCCCGCCCATCGGACTTGATAGATGTCTTGCAGCACTTGCAGCAGCCCTCTCACTCCCTCCATTATGAAAACAACAAACAAAAAAAAACACCGACAGGACAGGCAGAAGCGACGTAGACTTTGCGTCAAATTTGTGTCACGTGATTGAGCGCCCAGGACCTTCAAAAATATCCTCCCTAGCCAACCAGAGTAATGGTGACGTCTGGATGGGACGTTTCACTTTAGACCACGTGACGGGTGGCAACATCAGATTTTGAAAGAGCAGAACTCCTGACATTCATGTATTTAAATTTGTGCACTTTGTGTTTTTACAGTGTTTTCCATGGCACTTGCAAAATTCATGCCCTCAAGGTTGTCTCTGCTATCCCGAGCACAGAAACCCTTCCAAAGGAGCCTGTCTAAACCCTAGAGGCCCACTGCCTCCAGGCTACGGAGCCCCTGTCTTGCGCAATTTACGACTACCGAGAGGAAGATGAGTTGTTGATGCAGTACCTAACAGTTTAACTAGGCGTAGACAAAATGTTGCGTCAATGAAAAAATAAAATATGGTGGATTGTGGTGAAGACATTAGTCCAACTTATTTCAAGGATGTTTGAAGGGGAATTATGTAAGAAATAAAGTGCTGATAAACACTTGTTCATTATAATACTGTAGTAAGGTGCTTCTGCCCCATTGACAAGTGGCTGCCATGGCAGGCAGGGATTCAATCCTGCTTTCATGGGTTGGTTTGTGGGTTTAACGTCCGCAATCAACCCAGACAATGACAGATGCTGTAATGAAGGAATCCGCGGAAATTTTGACCACCTGGGGTTCTTTAACGTGCACTGACATCAGGGGCGCCTTCCTTTTCACCTGCAGCGAAACGCGGCCGCCGAGGCCGGGATTCGATCCCGATACCTGGGGAAAAGTAGTCGAGCGCCCTAACTATTGCGCCACTCTGTGGGGTTGTTTTCTTGGGCGCAGCTGTTGAGTGCCCTCACCACAGCACTACCGTGGCGGCGTAGCAACGAGTGTATGGTCTGAGCTATATACGAGGTAACCACCGCAAAATATTTTCTCAAGAAATGTAAATAACAAGAAAATACGCTACCTAAAATATTCAGTGACTAAGCAACACGCGCGAAATACAATTAAACTATTAGAAGTATATCTTGGAAATTGGCGCTTCCTCAGCAGCAGAAAGTCGCGAACGCATATGTGTTCGAAATGGGGAACATGGATACTTCCCGCATCAGACCTGCAGACTCAGAAAAAAAAGTGGGGTGGGGCAGTTCACCCCAGGGAAAGCCGCCCAATTAGTGCCGTGAGCGGACGCCAGAAGACTTTTGGAAGAAGCCTTGGTAAATGTACAGCCAAAATTGGCTTTGGCTGCAAAGCGATGGATGCCCTTTGTAGGCTGCACATAGGATTAAAAGTCGGAGCTGCCCATCTGGGTTCAACAAGGAATACCTGCGGCGTTGCGGCTGGCCAGATGATACCAGAGGTGGGCAGCCCCACAGTGTAATGCTAATTTTGTGCCCTGTGGGCACCTATGCAGGAATAAGTGGGAAAACAGTTCGTGTGCCGACATCTGGACCACATACGTATCTCACTGTGCATGCCAGGGCTTAGCCCCGGGAGCTGCATTGGCGATGTGCGGGCAGCTCACCCCAAGTCAGCCGCTCAATTAGGGCTGTAAGAGGGCGCCGAGAAGACATGGAAGCAAACAGCTAGCACGACCACATCTAGAACATACGTATCGGCCTCGGATATACCAGGGATCAGCTCAGGGCTCCGAAACGGCGAAGCGTGGGCACCCTCAGTGCTCTCAGCCTGCGTATTTTCCTGCTCGGACTTACAGCTGCAGTACGTGGGCAAAGACGTAATATGACCTCGACTAGCCCGCAAGTCTCGGCGCTTCAGCAGAGAACGAGTTAGCAAGACATTTCTTGTGATACACGAATGCATTTTCCACGTGAAACATGAATATGAGTCATGAGGTATTCTTGTCGTGCCGCCACTGTTTGTTCTTGGGTCGTGTTTTTTGAACATGTACATTCGTTTTTATGTGTAATATTCTAAATGTCCTTCCACTCGTAACGCCTACGGATTAAACTGCGTTTATCATAGGCTCACCAGTCACATAACCCAAACATTTACTTAGCATGACAAGAAATGTTTATTGCACATTTTGGATCGTTTAGAGAATTATGTTTACCTCACTGTACATGCGGAATGCCAGTTCGTACGGATCATTTTTAGATTTTAGATGCCGCGTTGTCATGGCTAAAACTTTCTCGTTTTGATCGAATAAGCGCTGTAGCCTGTTCATGACCTGAATTTTTGAGGATATCTGCTGCTATTAGTCACGTAGAGTAAGTGCTCTGTAACAGCTTTGCCACTCGGGTAGCAGGCAGTTTTGAATGCGATCATACTACTGTGATACTAATGGATTCAGCTTGTTGTTTTTAAATTTTTGCCCAGCCCATTACTCTAAGCCGATGTTGCATAAGAATTCTGCGCGGGCTGTACGTGAATTTATTCCTCCGTATTTGTTTCGAGCCGTGCAAAACCTTTTTGCGTTATTCTCACGGGTGATGTTTTAAAGGAAAAACACGTAGCCGATAAGAGCAATTCATTTATATTTTGTGCCACTGTGCCACGTGTCTTCGTGCCATACTTCTTTTTGTTACCTTTCGTAATATTATTCATTTTATGAAGTGCATGGTCTAGTGTTACCTACGTGTACTTCAAGATATAATGAAGAAAAATAAGCTTTTTGGATGCAACCAACTCCTCCTATTGTGTGCCGCTGAAAAACGCGGCTCAATAACGGCAAAAACAAAACAATCAGAACAGCTCCGATCGCATTACTCCAACCTGCATGAACTAAGTCCGCCGCGCTTAGCTTCTGCGTGAAGCTTTGCGGTATTTCCATTAAAAAGGTGTCGATCCGCGTCTTTATTACATCTGAATGTATAGCATTCTTCGGAAGAAATAATAACACCAGTGCGCTCCACTATCGGCTATGTAGCTGAATATTTTTGGAGACAGGACCAATTCCTGAACGCACAAAAGTCCGGGTACTGAACTCTTCATTCAACAACATAGACAGTCGGACATTACTTTGGTGAAACTGTGTAAGGTGGGGGACCAGGGGGGCCGCATTTTTCGCCGGGTTTCTAACCAACGTGGGGGGTTCGCGGTGCAAAGACGCCTTGCGGCTGGCGTATGCATTCGTGACGAGTCGAATCCTGTATTCGACTTCTTACCTCCAACTTCGGAAACAAGACGAGGATGCACTCGAAATCATCCTATGCAAAATGTTTAAAGGTCCCCAGAAAGGGGTCACCAAGAAGGGTAAACAACGCCATAACACTGATAGTTATTGAACCACCCATCATTCTTCCGCAAAAATTTTCGATCTAGCTTGTGCAACACCAGAGATATCGGCGATTAAAAATGACCCTTCCAATTTTCCCTCTCAACTCGTACGCCGAAGAGAGCCATAAAAAAACAAAGAATACAAGCAAGTTCAAAGCTCCGCCCAGACATACGTCACTTCGACGAACTTCCGGTTGCCGCGCGCTCGCTCGCTGGCGTACTCCGCCAAACCTGCCCTCGCTTGCACACGCCTGAGGAGTTCGCCAGTTCGCGCAGCGACGGTTAGTGTAACCACGAACCCGTGGTTATCCTATGTTACACGGCGGACCAAACCATGGTTGCACCACTAACCGCGGTTACCGCAATCCGAGCTTGACGACCTCGGTTTGCGTAGTTAACCGAGGTTATGACGGCGTCTGTTGACGGAAGCTAATCGTCGGCGCCCGAGTGCGCGAAACGTACGAGCGGGTCTGCTTCACAAAGTTATTCATTTGCCTACTTTATCACGTTTACAGATCGATGTATAGATTATGGTGCTGCCAGACGTCTTCGATTACGGCCGACAGCGCAGCGACTGCGTACTGAAGCCTTGTCGTGCATACAGTATCGTTTGAAGGGCTTGTTGCTGAGCAGAACGCCAAAAAATACGCGGCCTTAGCTATGAATGTACACGAGTTTGCAACGCTTGCAGCATGAGATGCCGCGAGCAGGCTAAGGTACGTTACACAATTACCGCGGGGGTGGAATGTGCGAGCGCGGCGAACGCCGGCGCCGTGCGTGACCGTCCCTAGTCGTCGCTAGGCCTATTGTTTCGCTTCGAAGCCGCGGCGGTCGACGCTTTGGAACATGATCAACGCTGTTGTAAATCGTCTACTTATGAAACTGCCTTATAGTGATTCCTATTCTGCCATAGTAAAATAATAATAGGATTAACTCTGCCGACGCGTTAATCGCAGAGCTAGTACGAGCAGATCGGATCAGCCGAAATGCACCAGCGGCAGCTGGCTTGAGCAGAAACTAGCTTGTATCACGGCTATCGCTCTTATCAGCAATTTGCTGCTGGTCACCGATCCTCACGAGGGCTTCATACTTGATATTCGGCTCAATATTCCAGACGCCAACAAATTTTAGCACGCTTTATTTCGGACATCGGTGCTAACGATCCGCCGTGTGGTTCGCGAACGGTATGCGGGAGGAGGGGCCATAGCGGCGATGTTTACGGCGGTCAAGGAGGTGCTGTCATCGTGCGGTGCTTGACCGTGCTGTTGATGCCTCGTCGGACGACACTCCGATACTCCTGAAACCACGTTATATAAATAAGATATTTGTAAATGCAGCTTCGTTCTGTCGATCCCTGCGTCGCTTCGGTTGTTGCACTTAATGGGCAATGGCCACCTAACCGATAAGGGCGGCGAGCTGTAACAGCCCGCACAGAGTTCGAGCAGCGCACGAGCAGACGACTTTCGCAGCTACCGGAAGTGTGTTCGGGACGTCATGGTTGCAGTGACCGCAGCGAATGGCAGCTTCTAGCAAGCCTTGCCAGTCAACCGACCCGTGACGTCACGGGATTAGGAAATAGTTCCATGTGACACCGCCAAGGTGGCTCTGCGGTCGCCGAGATGTGTGGACGTGATCCAATCGGCTCCGTCATCTTCATATGATTCCGCAGTGATTTCTGTCGATTTTCACCGAAGTTCTTGCACCAGCAGTTTCGTGAAGTGGCAGGGAATTCGTGGATACCTGATTTTGAGGTGGGTCTTCATTTTTCAAGAATCTACAAGTACGCTTCTACCACGTGAACGCCGCCGCCGAACTAAGCCTAGGCGTGCACGCCAGACGCTAGCGCTAGCCAGAAACGCGCTAGCTTGGCGAGACGCCAGCCGTCCTTCGCGCTGGGTGCAGCACGAAGAGAATGGCAACCGATGAAATGGATAGCTCTGCGGAGGATTTACCACAAGCGTCGACTACAGAAGACGACACGGGTTGGAAAGTGGTGACCAGCCGGAGAACGAAGAAGGAACGCGCCCAACCTACTGCGCAACTTTCACAGCAAGCACAACATGCAAGCGACGGGCAGGTGAGCTCTTCTCGCAAGCCTCCTAACATTAGGAACCGGGTGATAAGAGCCTCACGCATGCCACCCCTGCCGCAAGACAACATCAAGATAGCGCTTCGCCCAAAGGGTGGCTTGAACTTGCAAAAGATCGAACCTACCTTAGTGAGCAAAGCCATAATGGCAGCAGTTAATCTTGATCCACAGCAGACCACGGAGGACATAATATGTCCCAATATTACGCAGAACATCATGGTGGCGAGCACGCCCTTTCGAGAAAATGCAGACAAGTATGCGCAAATAAGGGCTATCCGAATAGCCGAAAAAGAGTACGCAGTCAGCGCTTACGAAACTACCCCAAGCGACACCTGCAAAGAGGTAATTAGACACATCGATAGTGCCGACGATCACAGGACGATTGAAAGAAACATTGTGAATTACCGCAACCCCTTGGCACTAGCGGCGAAAAGAATCAAGGACTCAGGATCAGTGATCATTGTGTTCGATGGTCTTCGCGTCCCAAACTTCGTTAGGTATGGACCCACACTGGTGCCCTGCTACTTATATCGCAGACAAGTAGACATATGCTACGTATGCGGCAAACTCGGACATCGTGCGGACGTTTGCCCCGAGCCAAACTCAACCGAATGTAGGGGTTGCGGACTTCCTAACCCCACCTCATCCCATGTGTGCGATCCAAAATGCAAGCTGTGCGGGGGCTTGCACGTGACGGCGGGCAAGGTGCGCAGGTAACGCTATCTCATTCCATACGTAGTACGCGCACGACGACAACGAGCGCGACTGGAGCAACAAGAGGAAGTACAGCTAGTTGAAGAAGACAAGCAGCACGCGGCACGAAGCCGATCTAGGTCCAAGACGCCAACACGCAGCCGCTCCCGCTCTTAATCGAAGAGCCGCACACATGCGAGGACAAACGGAAGTAGTTCTCAGGTGCGCTTCGATGGAAAAGACAACGGAGGCACGTGGGCGGACAAGGTCAGGGACGCTATCACGCCTCCAAAGAAAAGTGAGTCCCGCAATCCTGATAAAGAGCGAGTAGCTATGTTAGAACAGGAACTAAGAGAGCTAAAAGCCGCTTATACTAAGCTAACGCTCGAATTAACTGCAATGGGTAAAGCGAACAGCCGTAAACAAACGCTCACACCTGAGCCATCAACCGCTGTCGAAATTCCCCAACTCGTTGAGACGAACAGACATGAAGAACAAATCGAAGAGTGCCCGCCTTCTAAGAAGCGCGCTTTAACGCAACCGCGAACCACGAAGGACGCTATGGACGCCATGAGCGAGAATATGAGGCTAATGCACGAGAGCATGGTGCGAATGAACGAGAAAATGGACATATTTAGCTCGCGAGTACAGAAAATGGAAATGTATCTAAACAATACGGTAGTACCGGCAATGGCAAGGATGACTTCACAACACATCGGTGCGCAAGGCCCACCCCGCGATGGTCTCACTGCAAGCGAAGGAGGTTACAACGGCCAACATGACAGTGCCGAATAAGACACGCAGTCTCCGCGTCTGGCAGTGGAACTGCAGGGGGATCGCCTCAAAAAAAGGCGGTCCCCCTGCAGATTGTCAAATCAGAAACCGAGAAACACACGTCATCATGCTACAAGAAACACTCACAACCGAACTGGCCATTACGGGATATACGGCGGAAGCCCACAGAAAAGAGCAGGGCAGAGGCGTCGCTTTACTGATTGGAAAGAAGATCCCGTACATTCGGCATGAGATCCGCCACACAGCCTGCTATCTAGAACACCTCACGATTGAGATCATACCGAACGACCACGTAGGGAACAAGCAAAGCATCTTTCTCACCAATCTGTACAGCAGCCCTAAGGAAACGAGGCAAGGGTTTAGAGGCATTCTGGCCAAGATTGCGCACATCGCCAAAGACAGTCCGCTGATTATAGGTGGAGATTTTAACGCCCCACACCAGGCTTGGGGTTACGCGTATCCCTCTAGCAAGGGAAATCGTCTTCTCACGACAGCCTCCGATCTCGACTTCACGCTGATCACAGACCCGGAGACCCCAACCAGATGTGGCACTTCCACATGTCGAGACACCACACCGGACCTTACTTTTGTCCAGCGCCCAGAAAAATGTGTCTGGCACAACTCAGGAATAGACCTTGGGAGTGACCACTATATTCTCCGAATTGATGCAGAGATACCGGGAAAGAGGCAAAGGGAATACAAACTTATCGATTGGGACAAATTTCGTGCAATACGGGCGCAGCCATCCGACTCATCAGGAGCAACCACAAAGCGCACGATAACGAGCTGGACCGAGCAGCTCAAAGCAGACATCGCAGCCTCGGAACGGACAATTACCACGGACGTTAAGGTAGAGAGGATGGACAGTCGGCTAGCGAATCTTCTCGAAGCCAAACATTCCATTCTAGCCAGGTGGAAGGGTCAACGTCTTAACAGAAGACTACGAAGAAAACTTGCCGAACTCAACAAGACAATTGAACAATACTGCATGGTTCCCTCCCGACAACAATGGGATGAAGTCTGTAACTCCCTCAATGGGCAAATACGCAGAGGAAGTGGGTGAGGATTCATAAAACACCTCCTCGACGAACACGGAGCAAAGTCCAAAACTATGCAGCGGATAGGGCTAAGTAAATTAGTACATCGCGAGAAGCAATTCAGTACCGCCGAAGCCCTTCTGGATGACTTTGCCAAACGATACTTATCGCTTAAATCGGGGCTACCCAGTACCTTACAAAGGAACAGCTATGACGGTGCGCCAAACTCAGAGCTAGATACGGACTTCACAGAAAGTGAAGTACGCTTCGCAATGCCCGAACTCAACAGTAACTCTGCAGCCGGCCCCGATGGTATCACAAATCGGGCTCTCCGAAACTTAGAGGACGACTCGGTCACGTTATAACGCAACAAATCAATGAAGTCTGGAAAACTGGCCAACTACCTGCAGAGTGGAAGCATGCCAATACGATCCTCATCCCAAAACCGGGCAAGCCGCTGGGCCTACCCAACCTAAGGCCGATCTCACTGACGTCCTGCCTAGGAAAGCTAGCCGAACACGTCATCCTGAATAGACTATCGGAATACGTAGAAGAAAAGGAGTACTTCCCTTACAATGTGATTGGCTTTAGGCCAGATCTCTCAACGCAAGACGCTATGCTACGCGTCAAGAAAAGTCTGTTGGATCGCCCCAAACGAGACACCAAGGCGCTACTGGGACTCGACGTGGAGCAAGCTTTTGACAAAATCCAACATCAAGCCATTCTCAAAGCCATATCTGACCACAATCTCGGAACACGCTTCTACCACTACGTCAAGGCGTTTCTGCAGGATCGAACGGCCACTATCCGGATAGGCGAACACGTCTCGGAGAGCTTTAATCTGGGTGATAAGGGAACACCACAAGGCTCAGTGCTTTCACCATTCTTATTTAACTTGGCGATGACAAAGCTTTCTCGCGCATTGGGTGAAATTGCTGATGTGGAGCACACCATATACGCAGACGATGTTACCATCTGGAGCACCGGTGGCAGCGATGCCGAATTAGAAGCGCGCATGCAAGAAGCCATCACGGTTACCGAGGCCCATCTTGCCCCAATGGGACTTCGCTGCTCTTCTAGAAAATCCGAGATACTCATCTACCACCCCCCAAGACTAGGCCGCCCGTCCAACGACTGGCGCCGACACCACACACCATGCATAGAGTTACACGACAGGGATGGAAATCGCATACCCACGGTCGATAAAATACGAATTCTAGGACTAATCATCCAAAGCAACGGGTCCAACTGGGCGATGCTTTACAGCATCACGATCAAGATTGCAAAGGCGATCCGGATGTTTCGGCGCATCATGAATAGGCACAGGGGACTGAGCGAGGACAACGCTATTCAAATGGTCCATGCTTTTGTACTCTGTCACATCACATACGTGGCTGCAGTGCTCAACTGGAAAAAGGAACATCAGAGAAGGCTTGAGGTACACATACGCCGAGCTTTCAAGACAGCGTTGGGGCTCCCCGATAATGCCTCCACTGAACTACTCTTACAGCTAGGAGTGCACAATACCCTTGCCGAAATCATCGAGGCACAGCACACGGCACAGATTGCACGCCTATCAAGCACCAAAGCGGGCAGAGAGATTCTCGTTAAGCTCGGTCTGAACACCATAGTAAAAAAGGACAACGTCCTGCAGTTACCTAAAGTCGTGCGAGAAGCGATCAAAGTGTCCCCCTTCCCAAGAAACGTACACCCTATCCACAATCAAGGAAGAAGGCTCGCCCGCGCCAAAGCCCTCGCTGCGGACGCGGCACAGTTCCCCGACCAGACAGCTTTCGTGGATGCAGCGTACATACCGGGAAAGCATGCCTACTCGGTAGCAGTAGTCGACGGACACGGGCGTACGCGCAACTCACTCACACTTTACACCAAGAAGCCAGAGGTAGCTGAACAAGCAGCGATAGCACTAGCTCTAAAAGACTCGGACTTCACAACTGTATACAGCGACTCTAGAGCAGCCACTCGAGCTTTCGCCAAAGGCGGGATAGACAAGACGACGCTACGGATCTTAGGCGGAAGTAACATCACCGATCACTCCATCGTATGGTTCCCGGCACACATGGGCAGCTAGGGGGCAGCCTGCGGAATCTCAATGAGATCGCACACGAGGCGGCGCGAGGACTCATCGACCGCGTCCCTCCGGTTTCCCCTGCTACTCCACATATCGAGTACAGAGATCAATTATTCACGTACAACGAGCTCACTAAGCACTTTTATCTAGGCAGACGAGCATTTCCCCTCCCGGATAAGAAATTAACCCGCAGCCAATCAGTCACGTTACGCTTGCTCCAAACGAACTCATACCCCAACCCCTGGCGCATGAAGTACATCGACTCAGACTACGACGGACAACATGTGTGTGAACGGTGCAGTGACCGTGTAGACTTAAACCATATGCTGTATGGTTGTGCATCGAGCGACGCCTACGCCAAGAACAAGGAACGTTGGGACAAAGTTTTAAAAAGTGCTTCACTACATGATCAGCTTCGGGCTGTCCAGGAGGCCCGCGCGGCGGCGGAGAGCTTCGGGCTCTCTGTTCCGACGTGGGAGCTGCCCTCTACACCTGTCGCCTAGCCGAGTGTCCTCCAGGACCCGTACTGTGGGAAATAAAGTTTTGCCAAACCAAACACCACCAAGAGACATTCCCTCTGCCCGCGAATTTCAAAAAACGCTGTTTCTAAAAATTAATAATAAATCGCTGGCTTTGTTCCAAGGAGTTATACTTTGCGTTAATGCTCAAAAGGATGTGTTCTACACACTGAACACGTTTATCAGTGGTTTCTTGGGGGCCGTTTCTGTGGACCTTTAAGAGAGCCCCCGATCTCCCCATGAACATCCAACCAGCGTCTAATGGGCCTGGGCATGATGAATATGTTCCGGGAGATCCGAGAGGCTCACTTAACCAACCTATACAAACATCTTTCTAAGACACAGTGAGGTCGCCGCCTCCTTGCCCAGGTACACATCCAACATACCACCCTTATGGAAGATCGTGTACGTCTCCCTTTCGAGTGGCGAAGCGCCCTCCACGTACGCCCTCTCCCTAAAAACATGACGCGTGGAGAACAAAATGGCCGGAGCCTGGCTCAGGTGGAAGCCCTGCGCCGGCATTATGGGTCGAGACCCGGCATTTATTACGTGGACGCCTCCGCCCCCCCCTCCTCCCCCCTCATGGGGAATGGTACACGGCCGCAGTGATCCACAAGTCGAAAACTGTTAACGGGCTTAAATTTCGCGCCCGCGACATAACTCACGCGGAGGAGGTCGCTATTGCGCGAGCAGCTACCCGCAGTGATTCCAAAATAATTATCTCCGACTCGCGATGAGCCTGTCGGAACGTCGAGCAAGGCTGAGTTCTATACTTAGCCTACCAACTACTTCAAGATTGCACCCATACCGGAGACCCCGCTCACAGGAAAATAGTATGGGCTCCAGTTCATATAGGTCTCGAGGGGAATGAGGCAGCCGATGCCGCCGCCCGCGCGCTTTTTTTTCCGGGCTTCCCATCTCGACCCCCTAGATAAGGATCTCGAATTCGAACCCGCGTATTCTTTTAAAGACATTGTTCTTTATTATCAGTCTTGCCATAGCCTTTACCATCACCCGAGTAAAGATTTATCTAAGACGGAGGAGCGGCTTCTACTCCGTCTCTATACCATTACTCTGCTGTGCCCGGCAGCACTCCTCCTCACCCCAATCCCACTCGGGAGGACAGGGAGGCGACCCTGCTCGGCTGATATTGAGCCTAATCCCGCTAAGAATACTCTCCCTGTAATGTCACAGGCAATGTCACAGGCAAAGGATTAGATAGAAGCTGTTGTATTACCTGGCGCCTCTGATGTTGAGTGGCCTGCTCTACCATGACAGGCCACCGTCAGGCCTCATCCCAGTTTGGTTGACACAGGTGCAGAAAATTCCGACAACCCCGATAGTCAGTAGGTGAAAGAAATGCTGAAACAGCTTGTTCGTTCAATGCGGGTGCTGCTCTCTAGCATCAACACGTAAACAACAAAGTTTGTTGTTCAGTTTATGGACGCATTTGAGCGGCTCTTGGCGGAATTGCAATAATTCACAATGGCACAACAAACTAACGCCACCTCTGTGACGATGCAACTCCGCCGGGGTGTAGTGATGCAGTGGAATGCCCGAGGCCTGCGTGGGCGTCTGAGTGACTTCCGACAGCAGGTACAGAAGTACCGCTTTCTGGTGATTGTGATCTGTGAGCCCAACATGCCAGCTGCTTTACGCCTTTTTGGATATGTGCTGCTATGGTCTCGAGAAGCAGACGAAACAAGCAAAGTGCTGGTGTGTGTACGCCTAGACATTGCACACGTCCGCCGTGCTCTACAAATACACAACACGAATCACTACATCTGTTTGACAATAACCCTGAAAGGACGAGGATGTTCATTAATTGCGGCTTATATTTAACCGAGGGATGGCTTGGACAGGTCATATCTATTTTCAACAGTCCAGTGTTGTGCAACACCTCATATTATTGTGGGTGGCTTTATTGTTCACCACCCTCAGTGGGGTAGTGCCATAATGAGCAACCGAGGAAGATATCAGGAAGACGTTATGCATACGCAAGATCTTGTCAATATAAACTACAGCTCACCGACGTTTCTACGCGGAACAACCTACAACAACAGCTTTGATGTGGCGTTTGTTTCCAGAAGCCTCCATCCCTCTGTTTCTTGGTGTAGTGATGTGGAAACGCATGGCAGTGATCACATACCAACGTACGTATCAAGTGGTTCGCACATGCCACTTCACCTCGTGTCCAATACACAGACTGGCCCGCCTTTCGGGCATCGGTGGAGACTTCCAGCGTCGACCTCCAGTCACTATCTCAAATAGAGGGCCTCATTACTTCCTGTCTTAGTGAGAACACTCGATATGTTTGTGTGCCGGCGTCGGTGTCCAGCATCGACGTGGAATTCAAGCGGCTTTGCGCGGTCCGTCGGCGAGCTGAAAGGAAGTACAGAAGATCTCGCACTTTCTCGCAAAGCTAACTGACAAGTTTTACGCCACCTGGAGAGGTTAGGATGACAACGTTGGAGGCAGTTCTGCTCATCACTGGATCCCCGTAAGCCCCTTTCGCGTATCTGGCATGTTGCAAGCTTGCGCACACCTCCGCAATAAAGGCACCCTTTTCGTGCGCTGGCCCTTTATCAACGGCGCAATGAAATTGGCGTAGCTGAACTATTTTGAAAAATGGTTGTGGGGCTCAAACTAGCCACAGTCACCAATTTCAGAGGTGTTTGCGACACCTTCACTGAATGATCAATACAACTTGCCCCTTGCAATAGCTTAATTAGACGCTGCTCTTGCTTCTTGTCGGCATTCATCTGCACCTGGTCCTGACGGGATTACTTATACAACATTATCAATCCTAGGCAAGGATGGTAGAACTGCACTACATAAGTATTTCAATGACATATGGGCTTCTAGTACTGTTCCTGAATACTGGAAGATTAGGCGTCTGGTTCCTCTTTTGAAGCCTGGAAAACCCCCTCTCAAACTTACCTCATACCGGCCAGTTGCCTTGGCAAGCTGTGTTGAAAAAGTTATGCAGCAAATGGTGCTGGAAAGACTTGAGTGCTTTTTAGAGAGCAATAATCTTTATCCGAATATGATGACTGTATTTCGCCGGAGACGCTGTTCTATCGACAGCGTCATTGACCTTGTGGCGACAGCACAACACGAAAAGCGTCACCGTCGACTAGTAGCTGCTGTCTTTTCAGATATAAAGGGGGCTTATGACAACGTCCTCCATGATGTTATTCTTGATGGACATGACGACGTGGGATTTGGTGGCTGGCTGTTCATGTGGATTGTGAGCTATCTCAGTGGCCGGACTGTTTACATGACTACGCCTGAAGGAGATACTACCCGCTATCAGGTCGGTCGTGGAGTTCCACAGGGAGGAGTCCTCAGCCCAACTTTATTTAACGTTGGGCTAATTGGCCTGGCGAGTGAACCGCCAACTAACATTCCCATCAGTGCATATGCTGGCGACATGTGCATCTGGGCTTCTGGTTCGACGCGCCCACAACTGCGTGCGAGATTGCAACGAGCTGTGTCATCGACATCGATACATCTACGGGGTCAAGGTTTACTTTTAGCGCCAGAAAAGTGTGCAGCGATCGCATTTATGGGAAAATGCGTCAGCTGCTACCCGATTAGTCTTCATGGATTCGTAATACCGTACGTATCCAGGCACATATTATTGGGGGTAATTATTGACTTAATGGACTGAATCTCGCATTCTTAGGTGCAGTAATTAAGCGCTCTAAAGCCTGAATCGCACTGGTGACTTACGGAGGTCGTGCGACACGATTCGTCACGGAGGGGGAAACCCGAACGAGTCGCCAGTGACCTGTTTGAGGTAGTCGCTCACTGACCGATTTTTTGCGATGCGACTTCAGGTCGCAAAACTCCTCAGCCAGCTTGCGGCCCTTATGCCTCCTTCCTAGGCAGGGAATATTCAAGTGCGCATGCTCGCGTGTGCACGACTTGCTGCGCATATCACGTATGTCAAGGATGTCTGCGAGAATGAAGCCTAACAAATCGCATTTGTTCTCGTATTTTTAGTCATGAAATAAACGGTCGCGAATGAGGCTATTTCGTGATCTGCTATTTCGCGAGACCGCAAACAACGGCGCGCAACCCACCGCTACTTCCGTCTTCGTCGAACTAGAGCACGTTTGGCTATCGAAAAAGTCCTAAACATGGACATAACCATAACATATTCTTCCTCGCTGATAATTGCACATATACATACCCGAAATGATTCCTAACTAATCTACCCCGAGCGCGGTAAAAGGCCGTAAAAGCGCGAAATTCGTCTCTTCGTTCAAATCTAGTTCGGAGGGAAGGTTGTTGTGAAGCAAGCCGCACGCCGGTTGTGAACAATCGGTGTCGAACGGCGCTTGTGGCTGGTCGACGAAACTCTGTCGCGCGACCTTTGCAAGTTCCAGGTCGGAATGCGGATTAGCCCCTCAGCCATCACAGCTGGTCTTGTGCTGTTTTCTAATACAAACGGTGCATCTGATATGGCATTCGGCGATCAAACTGTATTCTGGCGATGAGAACATCTCATTTTATTTAAAATATTTATTTCGCTCGTACGCAGCACCTATGTGAGCTAATTTACCACTCACTAAATGAGACCTATGTGGTCGAGTGGCTTTCAGGCGTCATTCTTTACAGAGCGACGCAGGCCACATATAATTTACCGAAGTGATCATAATTTCCTGCAAAAATCAATTCTCATATAAGAACAATTTGTTAGCACTATGAATGAAAGTTCGGTTCTACACGGCAGCCTATACATCTTTGCTTAAGTTTTCAATAGCGTTCTTAACCAGTTCATCGTGCTGGGCGCACTGCGGAGTCTGTGCCCAGACTAAAATATTGGTACCCGCGCACACATTCGTCAATGTTTTGAGGCAGTCATCCTCCTCGTGTTCTTCCTTTTTGTCCACACCCCAAAGCATGCAATAGGGATTTCCTGCAAGCAAAAAAATGCATTATTGAGTTGGTGAGGCTGAAACAAGTATTCTGAAGATAGTAGTATCACGATTATATTGCAGATCACAAAAGAGGTTAACATTTCTGAAGTATGTGTGCCTGTAAAATGACACTTATTAAACGTCAGCGCACTTAGCAAAATGCAGGCTGAACTTACAGGAGTGCATTTAAGTCTCTTTTCATGTGGAAATTCGGAAACATTACTAGCTAATGACCTGCTTCCTTTATGAGATCATTCTAGGTTTAATTTTATTTCCGACGTGCACAGCTTTGGTTTTCCTATATTTACTTTATTTTTCTAAGATTTTCTATTTTTTGTTTTTTATTTTTAAATGTTTCATCATTGATTTTCTACTATGTGCTCATATTTTATTTCGATTTCTGTGTTTTAATTTTGCGTTTAATATTTATTCCTTGTATTTATTGTATTTTCACTTACGTACATGCTCTACTTCTATTGTCAGTCTCATTGAGCAAGGGAAATTATGACAAGTTCGCGTGAAGTCGGCATACAATTTTCGTTAGCGAGTTCGGCGGGGGCAACACCGAAGTCAGTGTTTCGAGTCATGGCGTGGACATAAGTTCCCTTATTGACTGACAGAGAAAGCTGGTAATACTTTCTCCAGATATTATGTTCACAGCTCCTTGTGATATGAGCAGACTAAAGAGGGCGTTCGCCTCGGCATATAGACTGCAAAAATTTTGTACTTGCAAACCATGCTGACGAAAGAAAAATCGGCAAAACAGCGCATAGCGCTTTGCGAAATTGCGTTTTTCTTTCAATATCTCGTAATATGCTCGGGATATAGCAAATAGCAAACACACGGTGACGACTCTCAGCACTTTCAAACGGAGCTAATCACCTATGTTGCGATTGCGATTTGTGTCTTCTAGTACTAGCCGCTGCTTATTATGTGTCACTCAAAACTGTCCCGAAATACCTGTTTTACTGGTATCGTAAAATGATTGCGGTGTCTTTTGGAGTAAAATACATCTTCCGGGTCTCTGGTGATTGCCTACCTCCTTCGCCTGGCATCATCATCATTATGCGTCGGACTGTACCCACTGCATAGCGAAGGCCTCTCCCATTTTACTTCTATCAGCCCGGTCGTGTCCTAGCTACATCCACGTGACCCCCGTGAACGTCTTAAGCTTATCTGCCCAATAATTGTCTTCTGCGCCTTGCTAGGCTTTTCTTTCCTTGGAATCCAATTGGCTAGTTTCAGGGTCCTTAGGTTATCTTCTCTTCGGACTAGATGTCGCGAACATGACCATCTCTTCTTGAGTTCTACTAGCATATTCGTATCTGGAGTTAATTCGATTACCAACTCTGCACGCTTACTATCTTTTCTTGTTAAACCTGACATCTTCCGTTCAGTAGCCCTTTGTGGTCTCACATTATGTAAAACCTTTTCCGTTAATGTTTATTTTTCAGCTCCATAGGTGACTACCGGTAAAATGCAACGCTTACATACTTTCCTTTTGAGCAATACCGCTTAGCTGGTAGTCATAATCTGCGAATATCTGGCAAACATTTAGTGAAACTGGTGTGAAGTCGAGAGATTTAAAAATTATTCTTTCTCTTGGCGAGGCCATGTTGGGACTATAGGAGAACACGTTGGTGATTGGTCCCACCCATGTTCCTTTTTAAAGCGGCGATGGCATACATGTACTGTGGTTTGTGTGGAATCGACATATATCTAGAAAGGCATTGCGTACTGAACAGAATTACAAAAAAAATGTGTACTTCACATAATTTTTCTAACTCGCAGGAGAAATAAACTAGAACTTAATCCCCTCGCGCTTTCGTGTAACACTCTGCACGTGCAAATTCGCCAAGCCATGCGGTCACACAGATAGCCAACGCACAAAATATTACACATAATTGAAGGTAAATGTTTTCTTGCTCTTTTTCAAGCAGTTGCGTAGTCTGGCCATGAACTGTGTTCTGGCGCGCGCCTCTCCTTTGCTGCCTTTGTGAATTGCGCTAATGGTCCATGAAGCAAAGCGCTAAAAGCAAAAGGAATTTCAGTACTCGCAAGATCTAGCGAGCGCTGTCATTTTGCTTGAGGTTTAGCTAATACGTGGATAGAGGCTTCACACTACAAATATAGGGGCGCGTCGGATCTGAGCAGGTTGGGTTCAAATATGGGTACTGGGGACCAGTAGCCCAATGTTTTAAGCACCTAACCTCTGCGGCGTTATTTGCATAAGGCAGCAGTAAATAGAGCGCCAGCAGCTGCGCAACCGAAGCTGCTGACAGTATCCATCAAGAGTTTAACATCCCATTCCTAAAGGGTAGCCTAAAGGTGTGTTTAATATTTATTGTAGGGAAAGCTACACTACTCTACCCTTGAGCATTTCGCCGGTGCCTTGATGCCTGAAAGAGCGCCAACTCGGGCCCTCTTTTCATATGGTATGGGGACATTAGCATCACTCTGCCGTGACATTTGAATTCACATTATCACTATTCTAATTAGGCTAGTTGATATGACTTAATCGAAGGGAGCCTTTATATATGGACTGGTAGCCTACGCTATCGTGTTATACCCTTCAAATTGGAGCTTAAGTGTGAGCCGTAATTTTATAGCGAAAGCTAGGCTACGATAACCTTGAGCATTTTGCCTGTGCCTGAAAGAGCATGAGCGTGTCGTTTCCTTGGAACCTGTTTGGCCATACATACACACAGATACATTGGTTTTGACTAAGGGGCAAGAAAAATTCAATAAGGATGTCACACAAATTTCCCTATTACCCAATTTATTTTCCCGTATGTTTCTAATGATATATATATATATAACAGTGCCTTGCGCTATCAGCTTCGTTGGTTTCGATTCCACAATTGAACACTTTACCATGACGTTTATCACCCTATAGGCCAATGCTGAGTACCCGTTGTACCTCGGTCACTTCGTTTTTATAGATGGAGCCATACCACGATGACTACACTGCTGGACATTTAGGCCACGTTAAAACTTACGAAAACTTATCAAGAGCCGCTACTTCTGGCCTGGACGTTCTACCTGCGTCGTCAAATACATTTCATCATGTCCCTCTTGCAGCATCGCAAGCGTTCAACATCACTTTCTGCTGGCCTACTGCAACCTCTACCTTGCCCATCTGTGCCTTATGACATGGTCGCCATTGACTTGTTTGCTCCACTTCATTTGACGTCAGACGGCAACCGTTGGTTTGGCACTGCCATCGATCGTCTGACGCGGTACGCTGAAATCGCCCCAATGAAAACACCAATCATTGTAGTTTTTCCTGGAATCTTTTATTTTCCTTGCAAATAAATATTTTCTACTACTACTACTACTATACGCTCCGGTGCCGCCTCTTGAGTCGCCGATTTTTTCCTACATGCGATAGTTTTGCGTCATGGAGCTCCCCGTATTCTCATTAGTGAACGTGGGAAAACATTTCTTTCTCAAGTCTTTGAGGAAGTACTGCACGCAGTCAACACCGTTCATAAGACTTCTAGCTACCAGCCTGAGACCAATGGACTCAACGAGCATTTTCACCGCACTTTGTCCGACATGACATCCATGTGCATCGCTCCTGATCACTGGAACTGGGACTACGTTTTCCCTTTCGTCACCTACGCCTACAGTTACGCTTTTCAACACACTACTGGTTATAGCACTTTCTTTTAGCTTATGGCCGTCAACCATAGGCAGTATTCAATACCACTTTCTTCTCTGCTCCCTCCTCTACGTCTGAATCTCTGGGCGAGGAGTTTGCTACTCGTATCGCCCAGTGTCGCCAATTTGCTCATTTGTACACTGAAGACGCCCAACAGGAACGCAAAGCCCTGTATGAACAA
Organism: Amblyomma maculatum; assembly: GCF_055883805.1. Lineage (NCBI taxonomy): Eukaryota > Metazoa > Arthropoda > Arachnida > Ixodida > Ixodidae > Amblyomma > Amblyomma maculatum. The sequence goes on along the minus strand of NC_139348.1, from coordinate 58,596,021 downwards.
CGGCATCGAACTCCCTCATTTTACTCCGGTGATGAAGTTCTCCTGTGGACCAGCCCGCATTCCTGGCTTGTGTGAGAAGTTCCTCCATCGTTACATTGGCCCTTACACAGTATTTCAATAAACGTCTCCTCTGAACTATCGCGTTATTTCTTCGCACACCGTCGCAGATCGACGTCGCCGCTCCGAAGAGATCGTTAGCATCTCGCACATGGAGCCTTATGCCCGTCGTCCTTCATCCCTGTAATCTGCGACCAGGGTAGCCGCTTTCTTCCCGGGGAGATTTTTATGAGCGCAGTGCTCGGACTTTCACCTTTTCATCTATATAGATTCATCATCATCATCATCGCTCATCGCTGCTAAGAGCGTCGCGCGCTGTGCGCCAGCTGGTACTGAAAGAACAGACTTTCGTTCAAGTGCTACCTTAAAATATATATACACTAGCCTGGATCGCCGAGAACGAGCGGAAAAGGGTTTGCACTCTCGCATGCAGATGCCGAACGAGACTATAACTATGTACGTGGAGGACATGACCAGGCTGTTCCGACGATGTGACCCGGCAATGCCCGAAGAGAAAAAGGTGCGCCCTCTCAGGAGCGGCGTTAAGGAGCAACTGTTCGCTGGCCGCGTGCGCAATCTGTCGACCGCGGCTGCCGAGTTTCTTACGGAGGCAGTCACGATGAAAAGGATGCTCCAACAGCGGTCTACAACCTACAGGTCGGTACTCGCCGCTTCGCTCCAAGAGCCGCTTTCGGCCTTCGGGGCTACTCCTGATCTTCTCCGCGATATCATCCCCTACAGTTTGCGAGAAGAGCTTCAGACTCTTTTCGGTGCTCCCCAGCTGACGGTCGGCTCTGCCGCTAGTATCCTCCGAAAAGAGCTTCAGCAAGCATTTCGGCCTGCGGTACCGTCTGCTGACCCGCCATCCTTTTCCACCGAGTCCTGTCGACCAACGTATGCGGACATCTTGCGATGTCCTCCGACTGATTTCACACAATTACTGCCACCCGACCAAGGCTCACTGTATTCAGTCCACCTTAAGCCGTACATCGACAACTGCCGACGACTCCATCGAAAGGAAGACCTGTGGCGTGCCCTATATCAGCAGCGCCTGCGCTTCACTGCGGAGAACCAGGTCACCTGTATCGGCAGTGCCCATATCGACAACTAGGACTGAAGGGTTTCCCGTCGACATGCGTCGCCCTCCATTTGTCCAACGACCCCAGGATATTGAGGACTACGAAGCCCAGCAGCGCATGGAGCCAACTTTTCGGCGACAGTCACCATCTCCGTCTGCACGCCGACCATCCTCGCTGCCCAGCTCCTCCTGGATGGAGCAGCGACGGTCACCTAGTCCGCGTCGGGAAAACTAAAGACAGCGACCTCAGGGGGCGAGGCCGCTTCAAATCGACGCGACGAAGACCGACGGACAACGCGACCTCTGAGCGACCGCGACTTGACGGTCCCGACGACAGTTCGTACATATGAAGATAGATTCTCGCTGGATATACCCGTGGTTCTCGACGGCTATAAGGTTAGCGCATTGGTGGACACTGGCGCTGATTTTTCGATTTTTTAGCGAAATGCTAGCAGCGCTTTTAAAAAAAAGTAATGACGCCATGGTCTGGCACACAGATTCGCACCACAGGCGGGCATGTCGTAACTCCGAGCGGTCAGTGCACGGCGAGAGTCCAAATTCGTAACTCCACGTTTGCTGTCAGCTGCCTTGTGATACCTGACTGCTTCCGCGACTGTATCCTTGGTGTAGATTTTCTCCGGGAGTATGGGGCCAAAATCAATCTCCGGAAGCGTACCGTGGCCTATTCCACCGAGAAAGTTGATAAAACTGACACCGCGGACCGCCAACGCCGCGCCACCCTTCGAAGTTCTGCTAACTGCGAGGAACTACGTGACGGAATGGCGGTTGCTGAGGGCACCCAGTCCCTTTTGCTCACCCAAGGCATCACCTCGGCGCGGAGCCTCAACCACATCCGTAACGGCCGATCTGAGCTCCTGGTGACTAACTTCACGAACGAAACCTGTCACCTTTTCCGCGTTACCGCAATCGCATTCACCGGCTCCTTAGCGGACGTTTCTAAATGTTTTACTTCCGGAGAGGTTGAAAATATGCGCCCATCCCTTGATCGTCCTGATATTAGTACAGATCTCTCGGAAACACAGCAGCGCGAACTGCGTTCTCTCTTCCTAGGATACAGTGCTTGTTTCGCTCATCGAAAATTCGGCAAACGCTTCTTGCGAAGCACCGCATAATTACTCCCGACGATGCCCACCCTATACGCCAGCAGCTGTACCGCATCTCAACGACGGAACGTGAAGCGATTCAGACACAGGTTCAGGAGATGCTTCGTGATGGTCTCATCCAACCCTCCAACAGTCCGTGGTCGTCCCCGGTCGTGCTGGTAAAGAAAAAGGATGTTGTTTATCGAAAGTTGAACGACATCACTTATCTTTAATATAGTCGCGACCGACTATCTCACACGGTATGCGGAAACCAAGGCAGTGCAGCGCGGCACATCAATTGAGATCGCTCAGTTCTTTATGCAGCAAATCGTGTTGCGTCATGGCGCACCGTCCTTAGTCGTCACCGATTGAGGCACCGCGTTTACGGCACAGCTCATGCACGACGTGTTCGAGCTTAGTCATACCAGCCACCGAAAAACTACTGCATATCACCCGCAGACAAATGGCCTTACGGAGAAACTCAACAAAACCATCGCCGACATGATCGCAATGTACATAGACTCGCAGCACAAAAACTGGGATGAGATTCTACCCTACATCACATATGCCTACAACACGGCCACACAAGAGACAATGCGTTTTACACCATTTCGCCTGGTCTACGGACGTGACGTTCAGACAATGTTGGATGCCATGCTTCCGAGCTGCACAGATTATCATCCCCTCACGCCAGACGCCGAGCAGTTTGCTTAGCACGCTGAGGGAACACGTCAACGTGCCTGCATTCACATTCAGCAACAGCAGGGCACGAATGCACGCCGCTACAGCCTCCGCCATCGATACGTCACATACCATTCTGGAGAGAAAGTTTGGGGAGACCGGCTTGTGTGACAAACTGATTGCCTGTTACTTCGGACTTTACGAAGTTCTGCGCCGTGTCACGGAAGTGACATACGAAGTTCTTCCAGCAAGTACTGTACAGCCCTCGCGTCGGCGACCACGTTCATAGGTCGTGCAGGTTGTCTGCATGAACCCTATTTCACGCGGTAGTGTGCTATGCGCTTGTTTCGTTGTCGCGTAGGACACCTTACCTCGCCTCTCTTATCTATTTTGTCCATGTGTTGATCTTTCTTTTAGGTTGCATTGCCCATCACTCGCGCTCCGTCTCTGATTTCGTTTTTAAGAAGGGGAGTAATGCCACCTGGTTTCCCTACGTTCTTGCTGCGCCTGAAAGAAGAGGACACTGAAGTCGGCTCGCGCGCTGTGTTCAGAACGCTGCCTGCTCTTACAGCTTAGCCCTGTCGTTCACGTCTTGCCCTGTTGTCCGCGACAATATTGACACACGCCATTTATAGAAGACGACGGAGAGTGAAGCGCCCGATTATGAAAGGCGGCGAAAGGAAATTGGTCTGAGGCACGCGCTGACCTAATTGGCTGCTGATTAGATCAGAGCCTCGGCCGCCGCCTACGTGGAGAGCCTCGGGATTCGGACCCCATGCTGTCGCTACCAAGATGACGCAGCCTCAGGCGCAGTAGAACCTGCTGCAATGACACCTGAGAAAAGGCTTCCCGTGCACATCCTATGTCACCAGGCGTGAACACGACCGTTGTTTCATGACGACGTGGTTTAGGACGCCGATGACTGGCTTCAGACCTTCGAGTGTGTTACTCGTTACAGCGGGTAGACCGATAATCGTAAGCTCCACAATGTGTACTTCGCTCTTGAAGAGTCGGAACGGACATGGTTTGAAAACAATGAGGCTTCTCTTCATTCCTGTGACGAGTTCTGTTGCGACATGAAGGCTACTTGTCCAAGTACCGAATGCCGGAAGGGAGCAAACGCTGCGCTACACTCGCGCAGCCAGCGGCAGAACGAGAGCGTGCGTATGTTCTTTGAGGAAATGGCACGCCTCTTCAAACGCGCAGATCCACAAATGCCGGAAGAGAACAAGCTGCGCCACACGATGCGGAGCGTGGAGCAAGGGCTATTCGAAGGACTGGTACGCAGACAATCGCGCACTGTGGTGGAGTTTCTCAGTTAGGCTTCCAACATGGAGACAACGCGGCAAGACCGAGACTGTCAATACAACCGAGACCTGAACATTAATGGGTCCGACGCACTCCATATGCATTGAGTAGCGACACGGACGCATTACTCAACTTTATCTGTACTGTCGTGCGAGAGGAACTGCAAGCGCTGCGGATGGCTTGCAACACGCCATCTTTCCCTCATTGGCTGAAGTCGTCTGGGACGAAGTGCGTATGGTAGCTGGTAGCAAGTGCCTGACGTTTATCACTAGTTCGACGCGAGACCCACCTACGAAACTGTCTTATGTAAGGTTCCTACGCTGGACCACGGTATCAACGCCGCAGCTCCAACAATGGAGCCGCAAGGTGCTCCATGCTACTCCCCTCCGCCAACCTACCAGCGACCCCGTAAGAGTCAAGTATGGCGGACCGGAGACCGTCAGCCACTCGGCAATTATTGCGGTGAAGCAGGTCACCTCTACGGGCGTGCCCGTATCGCTGTATCGGCGTGCGAGGTTTTGCACAGGGCAACCCCTGCCCTTAAAATGGCGAACGGCCTGATGATATCGCCAGCCACCTTGCAGCGCGACAGTGTGCTATCACGTCCGGCTACCAAGAGCGTCCGTCTACGTGCACGACTAGCTGCCATTCGCCAGATCCCAACCATTCCAGATGCCACTCTCCCAGCCCTCGCCGGTGAACTAATACCAGTGTCTTTCGGAGGCAGGGTCGCTGATGTCATAAAATGTGAAGATCCTCCGTCATCTTCAAGCCGATTCGACGAGATTTCACTGGTGTCAGGTAGAGACAGCATCCGATATACTCACTCCGATTTGTGCGTAACGATTGATGGAGTGCATTTTACCGCTCTTGGCGTATGCGAATGCTTGTAGATACATTATCTTTGTCGAATGTTCATATATGTGATTTCCTACAACCCTTCATGAAGTATCCAATGTGGTTTACCTTTTATTACCATATATAGTAACTGGAACAAATGTTCGCATTGTTATCAATTATTTGAAAAGTGTCATTTTGTCTGTTTGATAAAACAACATTCTGGCACATAACGGGAAAAAAACGAAGGATGTATTGACCCCGAGGAGGCATATATTGTGCCAATGCAAGCAGGCTGCAGGAGGGGTATTGTTTCTTTGTTATTGCTGATTGCCAGTTGTAGAAATCAATGCATAAAGCCTATCCACAGTTTTATTTTCACATTACATAAACCTGGGATGCCCATATGTAAATAATTTTAGAGCTGTACATCTACTAGCTGCACAAACCGATAACCGTTCGCTTTTTTTTGTTAGGATCTCGGTTCAACCCTGAGTACAACTAAGCATTAGGCAAACTCAAATTCATACTGAGATTTACTCATCGATTAAAATACGATCACCAGGATCACCATTGTTCACAGCCTTTGAAAGCTCCTTCGACCATTTAATTTGACGTTTACTTGGAAATTTCGCTTATATATAACCGCCACGAGGAAGCATTAGATGTGGGTCATTCGCTTTCTGCGTACTTTATAAATATCGGCCGAGCGTCCTGCCTAGGCAGAAAAAGAGAAGCTGGCACAGTCTAATCTCTGTGATCTGCACCGCCGGATGGCAGAACCCGGTTACCCTGTCGACATTGCTCTTAAGGACACACAATTGCCTAAGAACCTGCAACGCCAACGGTAAGCGACAAAGAACCTTCATACGAGCGATTTTCCAGGTCTAGAAATGTGTTGGGGCAGAAAACGTACAAAAATGTAGAAAGCTTTTCACCGAAACTGAAGAAACGAGCTGATTAATTGTGAAAGAATCGAGATGCGCCTATCGAAACCATGCTAAACAGGGCTGTCGCAATTTCAAACAAGGTTCGACATTTACAAAACCTTTCCCAAAGTTTCTGAATTTATCTGTGAACTTTTTTATATCAATTACCACTATAATGTTTTGGTTACGAAATCTTTCAACCTCTTTCTTATCCTGACGTAAATTTATGAACAGCAAAATAGCGGCATGGAATACCAGTACAATAAACGTGAGAAAAGATATAGTTCTTAAGGTTGCAGACTTGAACTAGTTGAGAATTTTACATCAGGAGTCCCAGGTGAGTGTTAATGCAACCGTAGCTTTAAAATGTCTATGCACATTGCTACTTCGAAGCATACAATTGATTACTGATGATTTGTTTTCCTGCTGTATACGGGCAGTCGTATTTTCTCACAGGATCATAGCATAATTCCATTTAAAACTAATTGCTCGGCAAGTTGGTGCATTGCTCTTAAAATGAAAAATTAACAGCGGTAACAAATACACTCACAATCTTTTAAACATAATTCGATTTGTTTTTGCTGCCCGAAGGCCCTGTCAGTGACGCAGGCGTAGACGTCTCGAGGCCACTGCGTGCTCTTCCATCACACTGAATGTGATGTACTGAATGTAGAGACCCTTGGCGACTAAGTACTTCACAGCCGTTCAAAACACGTACATAAAAAAGGAAACGTTATAAAAAACTTCACTGTTTATAATTCAGTTAATATCTACGAAGTCCTTCGCTAATGGTTTATTAGTGAATAAAGACCCGCTTGAAGCTGTCGGCGCTATCAGTTCTAGAATGAAAAATAAATGAAACTAGAATTATCTCAATATTATTTGCAAAGAGGTTTGCTGCGAAGTGCTTCAATAATGAAAATGATTTATTATACAGGCGCTGAAACTTTATCTTTGCACTTGATACTTACGAAAGTGCTGACTTTTAAGCTATCTACCATTTTCGTTGGGGAAGCCAAAAAATCTTTGAACGTGCCATATGAGCTTGTGGGTTCGATGCCAATGAAAAGCAACTCTACAGATGTGCCATTTAGTTTGCTGCTTGAAGTAGCTGAACTCTCCAGGTTGGACTGCTCTTGGCGTACGCTTTACATTTTTACACCAGTTTCTTAATAAAAAAAAGAAAAAAAGACAATTGCTTATCTTGAATTTTTTCATGATATTGTTACGTGCTTAGTACGCACAGGGGGGTTTATTTACAGAGGGATTGATGAAAGTAGGACCGCGACTACAAACGTCTTTCTGACCCTCGTTGTTCTTCTTCATCTCCCGATCGTCCGATAGTTCATCTTCTTCCGCCGATGTGCTATGGTGCGTGACATTTCCCTTTTCGCAGACGAAGCCCGTAGGCCGAGTTAAATAGACCATCTGGAATGAAACCGCTTGAGGCGGGCGACATGCGCCCCCTGAGACTGGCGTGAGCGTCGACTACTTGCAGTTAGGCGTGTTATAACATAGTTCAAATCACAGATGCACTCTAATACTACAAACGGTCCAGTGTAGTGGGACAGCAGTTTCTGACACTCTCCACGCTTACGTAGAGGGGTCCACAACCACACAATGTCACCATAAGCATTAGAAACTTGGTGTCGCGCGTCGTAGCGGTTCTTAGAACGCTCTTGCATAAATAAAATTCGAACACGGGCAAGCCTGCGAGCTTCTTCAGCTCTGCAGAGCGCGGCAGCAAGAGAAGGTTCTTCATGTATGAAAATTGGCAGTATGGTAGAAGCGAGGCGTGCGAGCATAGAGAAGGTAGAAGGGGCTGTAGCCTGTTGTCTCATGTTGCGCTGTGTTGTATGCATGAGTAATGAACGGTAGAACGCCATCCCAGTCTTCATGTACTGCAGCGACGTACATAGCCAACATGAGGGTGAGCGTCCGGTTAGTGCGCTCTACCACATGCACCGTTCGTTTGGAAATGATATGGTGTGGAGCGTCGAAAACTGCAGGCGCTGATGAGAAGTAGTTCTTCGACAATGTCCGCTGTGAATTGGCGTCCACGGTCACTACTGATGAATATGTTTCGCAATGAAAGGGGGGATTTAAAATTGGTTTTAAGGCTTGCACTGCTCCTACAAACTGTGTCCTACTTTCTCTGTCTATCGTAGACGATCCAAGTATGGGGGGCCCTTGTTACAACTTGCAAGACAGGTGGCCTTTCAAAACGCCGGTTCTTGCACACCAACCTCTCACAATAGACTTCCTTGGAAGAATTTTATTGTTTCAGCGTTAAATGCGTCTTTCACCACAACATCCGGTGACGGTGCCTTTGTCGTTGGCGGCTTGAGCGTTGAATCATTACAAGACATCAGGCGAACCGAAAGCTGGCAGACCACATGATCAGTGTTTGACTGATATATGGGCTTTCAGGCAATGCGAAATCTCATGAAGTGGCATTGCTGGAAAGAGTTTCTCATGCCGATGGGAGGAGATATGCTGACAGGAGAGGTACCGAAGCTGCACCAGCGTTGAATCGCATGTCTGCCATGTTATTTCTAGACCACCCAGGTCGGTTCGCATGGTCGAGCTACAGCAAGCTTTATAATATGCTGATTACCTATAACATTTTGAGACAGCTAACAAATGAAGAAAATATGTATACTTGAGGTGAGGTCCACAGAATAAAAAAATTATGAAGGATGCCCGACAATGAACGCCAATTTTGTTTTCCTCAAAATCTATTTTTTTTTTCAAGTTTTGTGAAACTGACTAAGTGCTCTTAAATATATCACGCGGTTTAATATTACTTTTAGGCGCAGTGTCGGTCAGCTCGTCTGATTTCTGCGCTACTAGTTAAAAAAAATGATTCCTCCTTTTCTACCAGCACCCCTTCCGTTAAATCCACTCGGTTTTCAAATCTCAGTTTATATTGTTGTTCTGAAACCCTTATACCTGAAGCGCAGAGGGGAAATGTAAAGCAGCCGTGCCAGATCAACAAGGCAGATAGAGAATCAGAGTGAGGCGAATTGGACAATTCATTCTTTTTGCTTTTACTTTATCTTTCGGAACTGCCATGTGTGCTCATGCTAGCGCTAATAAAACGCCGTAGTATAACGAAGGAATCTGCGCCTTTATTCAGCGTCGGTTCAAAGCTGTAAATTTTGAGTGAGATTCCACAAAAAATTGTTCTCGGTCCGTTCTATATGGGACAGGAATATTCGTGAATTTAACCGTTTATGTAAACATTGTTTTCAGTAAAAATAAGGAGATTACTTTCTACGCCATTTGTCGTGTAACAAAGTGCCTCCATGCCAAGCAACATTTGTTGGGCGAGTCAGAGACACAATCCAAAATGTTCTGACGTTGCACCCTAAATGCGACGCTTCAGTGTAGCCCACATTACATCGTGAGAGTAAATGGGCAGATTAAAAGCAGCGATTAAAGCATCTCTCCACAGAGATGGACACAGCATGATGGCAAGACAAGGATTCGTTTGTTCTTTCAGAAAAATAAAGAACTATGGTGGCATTACAAATTGTTATACAGCAGTCAACCGCAGTGTTAGGCCTCAGGGTCTACAACAAGGACTTTTGCTCGCTTGCACAACGAAAAATAGTTAACCATCCTAATATGCTGGCATTGGCCACACATGTCCTTCGTAAATGGTTGCTAATAAATTCTATTTTTAATGCTTCATAGCTCCTACTCTGATTCTTGTAAAAAACTCACTTCACGATAGAGTTGATTCCAAGGCTCACACTGATTTGAAACTAGGACAGCTAAAACGTTTTTCGAATAACAACATCGCAAATGTAGATTGAAGAAAATAACTGAATACTGTTGATGGCCATATTATACATATTATCAGTAGTTAAGATGCGCGGAACGCAGAAGCATTCTACATTCACCTCACGGGATCAGGTAGAAACTTAACACGTCAATAGTACATTGGTTCAAGAGATATCTGAAAATGAAACCCGTGGTACTTTTCTTTCTGTTAAAGGATTGTCGGCTAGCTCCGCTTCACTTTAGCCGTAAGTCGCATTGAGAACAGCTGGTCATCAAGCACTTATGTTCTCGTCCTTCTAAGCTTTCATGTCATCTTGCCTTCGTTTGATGTTACATCAAGGTCATGAAATACCCAAGTGATTATACTCGCAATGTGTCGGCACATTCGTTGCAACCATTTTAGAAACTGCCTCAGTGCATAGCTAAAACTGACGACTAAAATTTGAAGGAACTTTCGCTAAACAGACTAATTATCGCATTTCGGTAATAAAATCGACGCAACTGAACAAACAAAATAAACAAACAAATCATGCAGAATTCTAAGGAATACGTTTGTTGACATCTTGGGCAGAACTTCTTGAGGACCCCTTACAAATGGAATCAGCAAAACTTCTCCATTATCAAAACGGTTTATTTTAACCTATTTTGTAGTCGGTATGGCTGTGGAACGTGCTCATCGTATTAACTCAGGTAATACCAGATATTCTACCATAGTACAAAACATATTTCAGTTCAATGGAAACGCAGACGGAAGGTTTTTCCTTACGTTGTTTCTGTTACCTGAAGTGGTTATATAGTAAAATTGGTTTTGAGATTAGCTGATATAAGTAGAGGTTATCTGCTGCATAGGCACGCAATCTAATAAGATAGGTGAGTTAGCTAGAAGGGACATGAGTTTTTGGTGACTTTGGACATATTAAGCCTACGAAATTGCTCTGCTGTTAAGCTTCAGACAGTTGTACGTGCGCTTTGTGAATAAACCTGTGTTAAAAAGAGAAATGCACACTTACTAGCTAGTTCTAGTAGCCGGTCATATTAGGCAAGCATCATAAGGACTGAGGCTCAGTCGCCGCTTTTATTGCTATCAATGCAAAATTCAAGCGCGCTATTGGTGTATGAACTGTGGCTGTTATAAGGGGCAGCGTATATAAAGTAAAAAAACGTTACCAAGTCACAGGATGTCTCGACATGACTGGGCTAAGAAAGATTCTTAATTCGTTTCATTTCCTACGAAATGCTGCACTCTATATCTCCGCAGAACTCTGTTCATACCATGATTTACATTCATTCCTTCTAGAAATTAAATAGTTATATACTTACCGCTACTGTTCATGCCAGTTTTCAAAACTATGCAATTTGTATTGGCTGCAAGCACCTCGTATTCGTTTTTCACGGTGAAAAACAGCTTGTCTAAAAGAACAAAAAAGCATAAATTCTTTCACTTTAGAGGAATTAAACTTGTTTCGCCAAACTTCGTCGAATATGTGGACTTGATAACAAATTTGGGAAATGTTATAAGTAAATAGGCCTGTTTTAATGTTTACTGAGCTGAGAATCATTGTTTTTTGGCAATTAAAATCGGTCTAATAGCCTATCTTGCCCGGAACCGCCCCCAGTGCTTGGACACCAGAGCAGGGCGCACATTTCTGTTACTTTATTATGCATAGTTGGCTGCGTAATGTGGATGGTGTAGCAGGCGTGCAAGCTGGTATGTGGAGTAGACATTGAGCTTTAGTCGGTGGTTGGGGATACCATTTGTGGACGGTTCACAGGGTTGATAAAGCGTGATTCGGCTGGCGGCAATCTCGCTAGCCGGCATGCTGCAAAGCCCTTAACATTTAATGTAATTGTTCTTGTCGCGGCTAGTCGAGAGGAAGTCGTGAACGCGATGGCATTGTTATTAGAATTGAAGAAATCTACTAGGGGGTCAAAATCTGGAGGTCAAATACTTACAGGTAACCAACAACGCTAAATCCTGCGGTGACTAACATCGCATTCTCAACATTAATAACCATGCGAACGGAACGCGTCTCGAACGTTCCCCTAAACCAACAGGTGACCCGCCCTAAGCAGAAAAATGAAAAAACCAGTATGGGAACACATGTGACAAAGTCAGGCCCTACAATGGACCTGTGTTGCCGCTAGCTCTCCAAAACAGGCAATGCCACTCTGGCACTTTCTATGAAGGCCCTACAAGACATTTGTATTCTCCACATTGGCAGAGCCACTCCATGACACTTTTTATGGTGGCCATGTTTGTTTTCTGTTCTCTTATATAGTTATTGCCACAGCATTACGCTTCAAATGATGGACATGGTTGTCCACTATTCTGCTCATATCGTCAGTACCGAGCCAAAATACTGGGCGCAACGGCCCTTGTTGCCTGCTTCTCCCCTCGCATTGCAAACGCGATTTCTAAACTGGGGCAGTGTAGTACCTTTGCCGCTGATCATACGATCTTCTTTTAAGAATCAGCTATAATTGTGTAACAAATGCGTAATTTCACATGTGCAGTTTTAGAGGGAGACATGTTATATGAGGTCAGCCATGTGTAGTTAATTTCGCACCTATAGTTATTCAACGGAGCTGCAAAAGACTTAACCGAAAAGCACTTGCGAATCAAGTGGTTAACTACTGCGACCTGAAGAGGACCATAGGAAATGAATCGAGCATGACTTAGACAAGTTGCTATTTTTCGCATGAGAAAGACCAGACAAAGCACTTGCGGAATGGCGCTTGCTTGATTGCCGTGCATAAAACCGAGCTTAGTTTGGAAGGATTAAATGGCATTCTTCTCAAGGCGTTTGCTTCGGTTCGCTGGTATGAGTACCTGCAATCAGCCCGAAAGCCGTCTGCCCTAAAATATTCGCTTCCGAAGTCCTGAGCCGGCGTCTGTCCTTTACAACAGCTGCAAAATAAGTGGTGCCTTTTAGAACGGTATTGACTGAGTGGCATTCGCGCGCTGCTTTAGCTAATGCCAAAAAGAATTTCATAATCTAATGTTTTAAAATATGAGACTGAGCGCGCGGTAAATATGCGGGCTCCACGAATGCAGAGAGGTTTCCATTCTACAGTACGAAGCGCAATTTTTAACAACATATCTTTCCGCATTCCTGGATTTGGTGTTTTGTAGTTTTTCGTTTCATTTAAAATGTAGTAAATTTTTGTTATAAGAATATTTGGCTTTGTTGTAGTATTTTTGTTGCTGCTTCGTGCCTATGTTCAGACTTTTTTGCTTTAGATGTATTTATCTAAAAGATGCATATTACGTACTGACCCACTTTGAATTTTGTTTGTGTGTTCTTTTTCTTCGCATAATTCTATAATGCGAAAACTTCGGAATTCACTTCTTTCAAGCAAGCTTACGCGCTCACGTACGGGGCCCAGAATTATGCCCCTGGCCCACCTTGAAAGGAATCGACCACTGTTTTTGGCATTTGACTTCTTACAATGTGTGCAACATGTATTTGAACAAAATAGAGAATTAGCATGCATTTTGCACAATCTTGATTATGTATTTTAAAATTATTTTCTTAATTTTATCGCAACTCTTTATATCAGCTTGAACCAAGAAAGACCACACCATAGGGTTGCACACATCATGGGAGTTTCAGAGCTGCCAATGGGACAACTATGTGAAAGCCGTGCTTTTCGCTGCGAAAAAAAAAAAAAAAAACGCACGAGGACCTTTTGCTATGTTACTTCTCGCTGTGAATGGCCCACTAAACACGTTCCGTGCTTTTGTCTTCTTCCACTACGTTTGCCTCCTCCAGATGTCCCCTTCGAATCTCTTCTCCCAGCTTGTACCTTTTTTTTTCCTGCAGAACGAAGAAGAGCTCCCTCGTTCGCTCCCCACGCAAAGCGCTTTTTTCTTTGCCATTTTCTCACTCCCAGCTCGACCCTATTTTGCCTCTCGCCTGAACGCCCTCTGCGTGGTTTATTTTCGGCTCATCTTCCTACACATATTTTAGCGACATACCTTTTCTTGCATCCGCAAAAGCAGTACAATAGATAATGAGCCTGGCCTTCTAGCCTGCCTGAAAACCAGTGCGACAAGAAAGCTCGCTCACTCGAGGTGAGCTATTCGTGTTTGTCGTGGCCGGACATAAGCGGCGGCAGTGGTGGCGTCTATGTGTGTGTTCGGAGTCGAGGCTTATATTCGTCTATGGTTCTGTGCGAGAGATAACGCAAGCCATATCTTCTGACACCTTACGAGAGCTCCGCTAAGGTACAGTAGACGGTCACAAAAGTCTACTTGGGAGTAGCAACATCTGTTTACCTTCACACAATTTCGGAAATAATGTTGTTCCAGAAGAAAAAGTTTTCATTTCTCTACTTGGCGTTTCATTTTTGTTAGTAAAAGCGATGCACAACAGCTTTCTGGGACAAATGTCACCGCGAAATATCTTAGTTGCATTGTGGAGGAAGTAATGCTTCCCGAATAGTAAGCTGTTTAATCTTATTTGCGTCAAGGTCCAATCAGGGGACGTTGGCCACCTTGTTAACTTGCGGCATTACGTGTTATGTGGTATCGCATCATATGCAATCGGGCAAACTTTGGTCATTCATCATCTGTGCACGACGAGAATAACACACGCTTGTTTTCTATTTCAGCTGGCATTAAAGGCTGTTCACATGCAATTGATTGAGCGAAAGCAGCAAGAAGCGTTGGCTACGTGGTGATATTTTAATTACCCGAATTTTATTCTCAGTCAAAAAGCTATCACACTTGCTTGTCAAGAGATCGTTTTCTAAGGGGTTCGTAAAAAACCCAATCTTATCAATGCATGCATGCATCCGGAATGACGTAGATATACTATGCATGTTTCATTTTTTAATGAAGGTGGCCTCTGACTCTGTGTTAAGCTCATTTCGCTCGCTTCTGTAGTACTTTCGTATAGCAATGATTTATCCTGTGCAAAAATATATCGTTAAATGTTAACATACACATTGTTCATCTCAGTAAAGGGGGCAAAAATTGAAGGTGTTTGCAGAGAATGAGCTTTGGCTGTGAGAGAGTTTACAACTTGTACAGTAGGTTAGTAAATTAGGTTTTGAAGCGCTGAAGGGCGTACCATGAAAATGAATCTGAACTTCCCTTATATTTGATTCTTGTATATTATCAAGATAGTAACTCCTCAGCACACAAAGATTTAGCCACACTATATTGTGCATTTTTGTCAGCCTCGCGTCATCATGGTAAGTATATGCTGATAATGCTTTGATCTAATTGCTCATGAGTTTAGTTTCGAGTCTTACAGGCGAATAAGCTCAAGATAAGAAAACGGATGGCCGCCGAAGGAGCATCACACCACTGGTACCTGCCTCTCAATGATAGATACTTGTTGCAAATGTAAACCATCACTAATAGCAGGCCAACACTTACGAAGTATAGTTTACCGCGTTGTCGCGACAATCTGCCAGCAGTGTTGGTCCAGAAGGCTAGATAAAGGAATGGGTAAATACTCTGTACATTTTGACCATATGACATCGCGTGTTTAATGACATGCGCTCCGCCCTCTTTTGTCACGTAAGTAACTTGATTGATTTTTTGCAGACTGTGCCGCTTTGAAACGTAATTATTGGTCTTTAGTGAAGAATGACCTTGAGCAGATGTTATATGCGAAAAGCCAGAGATATATGCTGCTGTAATACACGCTGCGCAAAGGTGGCTGCCAAGAGCCTGTAAACTAGGGCCCGCAGTAGAGCTTACCAAGATACTTTGTTGGGCGAGTTGGTACTTATTCATTATTAATATAAACAGCGCGAACACGAAAACAAGGAACAAGAAACAAGAAAGCCACAGTACATGCGCTGACTCACAACTAAGCCTAAGCCGTTTATTCCAAGGCCCAGAAAAACAAACATGAAGAAAACGAAACAGTCACGTGAAAAAACCCCTGGGTTCACCTGCTGCATAAAAATTACTTTAAAAAATCACTTAAAAAAGACACCTCTTTGCTTGAAAGAGCCAGAGACGTCTTGCTGACACACTTATTGTCCGTTGAAATAAAATACGCTTCCACTATCTCTCTCGTTATCTTCTCTTTGTGGCGATATAAAATCTTATCACTGTCGAACTTAGGAGTGCACTTCTTCTTCTCCTTCTTCATTATTTCACATGACTGGCAATGGGATACCAGAAACGTTTTGTCCTTTCCAATTTCCAAGTTATTACAGTGTTCCTGTAGTCTCTTATTTATACACCGTCCGGTTTGTCCTATATAACTGGCTCCACAAGAGAGTGGAAGCCTATACACAACACCTGTTTTGCATCCAACATAGGGGTTTCTATGTTTCACCCCACATTCTTGCTTCTTCTCTTCTCTTTCCCTTTGAACAGCCGGGCAGATCCTCTTCATCTTGAGCGGGGCGGTCAGTGCGACGTCCACATTAAACCTCTTGCCTACATTTTTGAGGCCATGCGAAATCCTGCGCACATACGGTACCACGGCAACCTTCCTCTTCCTCTCACCCATGCTGGGCAGGGATTTCAGTCTGTGCGTTCTTTTAAGGTTCTTCAGTATCCGGCAACTGGCCTTAATAATAATTGACTCCCGATAACCGGCCTTTGCAATTCTCTTCACTTGTCTTTCAAAACTCTTGCCCATGCCGTGGTAACAAGATTTCGTCAACGCATTTAATAAGCAAGTGTTTATCATCCCATCCTTTACTAATTTGGAATGTCCTGAATTGGAGCCTAGCAACGGCTTCATCGATCTCGGGTTGTATTCCCAACAAACATGATCATCACCGAATTGAATCAAAATATCTAAATACTGTAACTGATCGTCCACTGGTTTCTCAACAGTAAATTCCAGGCCGGATCCACACTCAGTAAAAACATCCATAATATCGTTCATTCGTTGATTGAATCCCTCACGGTCTGTTAATACTAAAAAGTCGTTCACATACCTGAAGGTGGAATATAGCAAGCCCTCCAAGTTATCCTTCAGATGTCTGTCCACGTACATTAAGAAGATGTCACTCAAGACCGGTGCAACACTCGATCCAATGCAGACTCCAGCCTTCTGCGTATACAGCTTGTTCTTCCATCCTATGAAGGTGGATTCCAGGTAGAACCTCAAAAGTTCAAGGAAACTTTCAACACTATACCTGAGGCGTCAATGAAGTCACATTCATTATTGTCTTCTGTAATGCACATTTGTACTCGCTTAAGGAGGCAGTCATGGGGAAGGCTATAATATAAATCCTTGACATCCATGCTGAAGCCGACACAATTTCTTGGGTTGTGTTCTTTGAGGAACACGAAAAGGGCTTCAGAGTTAGGTAGCCTTAGAGGGTCTGATAAAGTCAACGAGGAAAGGTGCTTCTGCAAATACTTGGACACCAGGTGCTGCCACGTGCTCTTCTCAGATACGATGGCTCTGAACGGAACATCTGGTTTATGGGTTTTTGCCGAAAAGAATACTTCCAAATGTAGTTGCTTGCATTTCTTCACCTGTTCACGTATCCGTTCAAGCCCCAGGTCATCTAGAAGAGCCATAGCCCTTTCTTTTATCTTGGTCGCTTCCATAGGAAACCTTTTGAAATTCTTCTCAACAGCAGCCTCGGCTTTTTCTTGAAACTGATTCTCAGAAAAAATAGTAAAATACTCTTCTTTATCTGATAGTATAACTCTGAGGTCTCTTGAGGCCATCCATTTAGCAATATAGTTAATAGTTCACCGTTTCCCCTTTAATCCTTCTTTTGTGTGCTCTAGCAATTACATGCAGTCATGGATGCACCGCGACCTTTCAGAATCTTCAACTCTGCAATACAGCGTGACGTGGTCACCTGTTCAGCCTCATCAACTCTAGGCTCAAAAGCATGTTTAGGACGCAGCCTCAGCATCTTATCAATACCTAGAGGTATATCTTCATCAGCGAAATTCAATACCTTGCCTTGCTGATCTTTGGTCATCTTCTTCTTCCGTGGAAGCAGAGGTAGAACCACCTTCCAAAGGAATTCCGTCAATCTTTCACTCAGGGCACTCCACTCTGTGTACTTGCGAAACGCACGCTGCTTGCTATACATGCACTCACACACGAGTCGTAGACAATCTTTGAAATGGCGGGCTTGCCTCCACATCTCAGACACCATTATATGGCAGAGTCTCCTGCAATGACCAGTAGACGGCCTCAGGAACCCAAAGGTCTTCAGGAATTCCGGAGGCACTGTGCCGAGCTCGAGGTACCAAGAGGCCTTTCTTGCTTGGCAGACACAAACTGCGCAAACTTCGTTTTCTTCATGTTTGTTTTTCTGGGCCTTGGAGTAAACGGCTTAGGCTTAGTTGTGAGTCAGCGCATGTACTGTGGCTTTCTTGTTTCTTGTCCCTTGTTTTCGTGTTCGCGCTGTTTATATTAATAATGAATAAGTACCAACACGCCCAACAAAGTATCTTGGTAAGCCATATTTCTTGTGCAACGGGCTCTTCGTGTGTCCTACAGAACCTTTCGTTTAATGACCCTGAGGTGTTAGCGCCTGCCATCGCAGTTTGTGTCTGCCAAGCAAGAAAGGCCTCTTGGTACCTCAAGCTCGGCACAGTGCCTCCGGAATTCCTGAAGACCTTTGGGTTCCTGAGGCCGTCTACTGGTCATTGCAGGAGACTCTGCCGTATAATGGTGTCTGAGATGTGGAGGCAAGCCCGCCATTTCAAAGATTGTCTACGACTCGTGTGAGTGCATGTATAGCAAGCAGCGTGCGTTTCGCAAGTACACAGAGTGGAGTGCCCCGAGTGAAATATTGACGGAATTCCTTTGGAAGGTGGTTCTGCCTCTGCTTCCACGGAAGAAGAAGATGACCAAAGATCAGCAAGGCAAGGTATTGAATACACTATAGCGCAGCAAAAGACGAGGACACAAGAGCGAGAGACGAACACCACGAGCGCCAACTTCCAGTAGCGTGGTGTTCGTCTCTCGCTCTTGTGTCCTCGTCTTTTGCTGCGCTATAGTGTATTGGAATCATGTACCAACAAGCCCCAAAAAACCACGCTACTGAAGGTATTGAATTTCGCTGATGAAGATATACCTCTAGGTATTGATAAGATGCTGAGGCTGGGTCCTAAACATACTTTTGAGCCTAGAGTTGATGAGGCTGAACAGGTGACCATGTCACGCTGTATTGCAAATAGAATTGAAGATTCTGAAAGGTCGCGGTGCATCCATGAGTGCATGGAAGTGCTAGAGCACACAAAAGAAGGATTAAAGGGGAAACGGTGCCCTATTAACTATATTGCTAAATGGATGGCCTCAAGAGACCTCAGAGTTATACTATCAGATAAAGAAGGGTATTTTACTATTTTTTCTGAGAATCAGTTTCAAGAAAAAGCCGAGGCTGCTGTTGAGAAGAATTTCAAAAGGTTTCCTATGGAAGCGACCAGGATAAAAGAGAGGGCTATGGCTCTTCTAGATGATCTGGGGCTTGAACGGATACGTGAACAGGTGAAGAAATGCAAGCAACTACATTTGGAAGTATTCTTTTCGGCAAAAACCCATAAACCAGATGTTCCGTTCAGAGCCATCGTATCTGAGAAGAGCACGTGGCAGCACCTGGTGTCCAAGTATTTGCAGAAGCACCTTTCCTCGTTGACTTTATCAGACCCTCTAAGGCTACCTAACTCTGAAGCCCTTGTCGCGTTCCTCAAAGAACACAACCCAAGAAATTGTGTCGGCTTCAGCATGGATGTCAAGGATTTATATTATAGCCTTCCCCATGACTGCCTCCTTAAGCGAGTACAAATGTGCATTACAGAAGACAATAATGAATGTGACTTCATTGACGCCTCAGGTGTTAGTGTTGAAAGTTTCCTTGAACTTTTGAGGTTCTACCTGGAATCCACCTTCATAGGATGGAAGAACAAGCTGTATACTCAGAAGGCTGGAGTCTGCATTGGATCGAGTGTTGCACCGGTCTTGAGTGACATCTTCTTAATGTACGTGGACAGACACCTGAAGGATAACTTGGAGGGCTTGCATTATTCCACCTTCAGGTATGTGGACGACTTTTTAGTATTAACAGACCGTGAGGGATTCAATCAACGAATGAACGACATTATGGATGTTTTTACTGAGTGTGGATCCGGCCTGGAATTTACTGTTGAGAAACCAGTGGACGATCAGTTACAGTATTTAGATATTTTGATTCAATTTGGTGATGATCATGTTTGTTGGGAATACAACCCGAGATCGATGAAGCCGTTGCTAGGCTGCAATTCAGGACATTCCAAATTAGTAAAGAATGGGATGATAAACACTTGCTTATTAAATGCGTTGACGAAATCTTGTTACCACGGCATGGGCAAGAGTTTTGAAAGACAAGTGAAGAGAATTGCAAAGGCCGGTTATCGGGAGTCAATTATTATTGAGGCCAGTTGCCGGATACTGAAGAACCTTAAAAGAACGCACAGACTGAAATCCCTGCCCAGCATGGGTGAGAGGAAGAGGAAGGTTGCCGTGGTACCGTATGTGCACAGGATTTCGCATGGCCTCAAAAATGTAGGCAAGAGGTATAATGTGGACGTCGCACTGACCGCCCCGCTCAAGATGAAGAGGATCTGCCCGGCTGTTCAAAGGGAAAGAGAAGAGAAGAAGCAAGAATGTGGGGTGAAACATAGAAACCCCTATGTTGGATGCAAAACAGGTGTTATGTATAGGCTTCCACTCTCTTGTGGAGCCAGTTATATAGGACAAACCGGACGGTGTATAAATAAGAGACTACAGGAACACTGTAACAACTTGGAAATTGGAAAGGACAAAACGTCCCATTGCCAGTCATGTGAAATAATGAAGAAGGAGAAGAAGTGCACTCCTAAGTTCGACAGTGTTAAGATTTTATATCGCCACAAAGAGAAGATAACGAGAGAGATAGTGGAAGCGTATTTTATTTCAACGGACAATAAGTGTGTCAGCAAGACGTCTCTGGCTCTTTCAAGCAAAGAGGTGTCTTTTTTAAGGGATTTTTTAAAGTATTTTTTATGCAGCAGGTGAACCCAGGGGTTTTTTCACGTGACTGTTTCGTTTTCTTCATGTTTGTTTTTCTGGGCCTTGGAGTAAACGGCTTAGGCTTAGTTGTGAGTCAGCGCATGTACTGTGGCTTTCTTGTTTCTTGTCCCTTGTTTTCGTGTTCGCGCTGTTTATATTAATAATGAAGCCGCAGTAGAGGATACGCAGGGCCTTTCAATCTACCCCCTCTTCCTTCTCGGTGCCACCCGCGAATCTTTGTGCGTGGTTAGTTTCCTGAGAAGAGCCCCGAATACATAGCCCACATCATATGCCTAGAGCCTCACCGGCCTGCTGTCTCTACGACCTCTTGAGAGTGCAAAGAGCATTTTTATTACCTCTACTTTTCAGCCCGATAGGCGAGTAGAGGTGAGATGAAACTGTTATATACATTCGTCTTGAGCGATACAGGTTACCTGCTTGTCATAATCTGCGATTACTTGTTCAATGCTCTTTGTCCAAACCATATTACCCTTGTTACACTTCCATGGTCTGGAACTGCAGTTACTGCCTGTCGTGTGTAGACATATTCGAGGAACTGCGCTTACTACTGCTCCTATGTAGACAATTTGCCTATAAATTCTAGCAGTCGCTAACTTTTGTTCACTGTTGTTGCTTCCGGAGGCTGTTGTACAGTATTCTGTCTTGTGCATAATAATTTAATAATAACATTCTCCTTTCCTACTAAGGTCATCTATCATTCAGTCTAGTTCACCTCCTTAATGATTTTTAAAGGCAATGTCATCGGCTGATCGCAGATTATTCAGGAATTTTTCCGCATCTCTTGTCCCTAACGGCTCCTATTGCGTCCCTGAATATTTCCCTAACAAGTTTTTAATAGCACGGGAAAGAGCGTGTCTCCTTCCTTATAGCACCTCTTTATTATTTATTATTATTACTTTCCTAATGTTTTCCTGTGTTGGAAAAAGACCTTTGAGTAACTTTACACCCTACATCTAGTTTTATTGCTCTTTGTTACTTGCATGATTGCTGTTTGCTGTACGCTGTTGAAATTTCTTTGGAAATCTACGGCTGATATCCTCTTACTGTGAGTTTTATATGTGGGTTAGATCAAAGGGGTCTAAAACATGCCTCGGGGTGCTAGAGGTCTCGTGTGCCATCCAAGAATGCACTTATTTAAACTACTGTGACCCATTCAAAATTTTTTAAGCTCGAGTTAAGTGAAATCGGGGGCATGTTCGCCTGAGGAATCATCTTGTGCTTTCGTACTGATACCCTTAGCGTCAATTCTCCTTGGAGTGTGCCTTGTCCTCGTTGTCTGTTAGAGGATACTTCTGCAATCATCCTGATTTCTGAGCGCAGCATTCGAAAACTGCTCTTTGGCATCGCATTCTGAGCTTGGGAAATTCTGTGATCTCGTTATTGAGGCATATGCTTTACCATTTGGCATTGACCCGTAGGAAGGGGCGGGTTGAGATTTCTGCAGGCGTGGTTAGCGTATATTTTAAAACAATTGGAAGCACATCTGTAATGTTTGTGTTGCTGAAATAATCAAGTCAATATGTAGCGTGTGTATGTCTTGCTCTTGGCAGGATTCATGTAGTGGCGGAATATATCCAATGCATGCGTAAGGGAGAGATTTTTTGTTAGGCCGTCACATACTTTGGTCCAATTAAGCTGACCCAGTTACGCTCAATGTTGTTTACTTCGGAAATCGGTGGTCTACTTCTGAGTGGCATATTTTGTAATTATATTTCGATGGGCTACATGTAAGCGTCCCATTCTCGCATCCAATTTTGCACCTATGTGTATATCAAAGATATGCGTTTACTGCCGCTGTCCTGAAGGGTTAGTCTCACCTATGGCCCTATTTCTATATCGTCTTAAGCAGAGGTCTTTTGACCTTGTTTTCTTGATATTTTCCACTGCACGAAACGACGCTTTAAGTTTCGCACACGACAAGGTCCTGCAAGGGTAAGGGTGATAGTATAATGCTCTCAACCTAACGTGAGCTCGGCTTGTTGCAATAGCATGTGAAAGAGGTGTCGTTCGAGATGTGTCCATCATCCCAACCACACGCTGTCTGGCGGAATGTAAAAATCGTATGCACGTATAACTGGAAGGGTTTTATCTGATCTTACATTACTCCTATTCTGCATATTTAAGATTGTATCACCCATCAACGTGTGCGCAATTCATGTCCCCTGCGAATAATAAAGGTGCCTTTTTTAGCCTGCTTTGTTCCTGTCTTAATGAGAGTTCCACAGCGAGATGCGGGAATACTATAGGCATTCTATATATTAGAAACTAATATTGATTTCATAGTAGCATCATTCGATATCACTTACATGGTTTCGTGAGCCACATCGTGCGTGATGTGATGTACTGGTATACTCCTGATGTATACTCTACATGCGTGCTGGTGCGAGTAGAGTACATGGGGTACTGTATCTCATGAAATGACACATGTTACTACCAGGAGTATACTGTCGGAAAAAAACGAGTTGCTTATTATGCGTTCTCCTCGAGGATGGAACTTATCTATATTGCTCTTGAAGTTTCACTACCAGGTTATTAATCCAAAGGTGAGGACTTTATAAATTAGAGTAATGATTGCCATGTCGCTACACTTCAGATACTACGACGATGGTATTGGAGGTAGGTCAGGAAAGGAAGCGGAGATAAGGGAATAGAGGGATGCTTGAAGGGGAGTGCAGTTAACATTGTGTCCGCAACCTGCATTGGGTTAGTAGCTACCACCAGACTGTTGTTTGTTCATACAAAGCTCTTATCCGCGCCACGGATTAGGCAGGTTGGGGTTTTAAATCGTTCTTCGATTTATACCTGAACGAAGAGCCAGGGATGGGCGCCGCACTCACAAGCTATACGACATTCCAACAAGACCCCTCGACTTGTCTTTGTGTCCGCAAAAATTATACAGCTAATCTTGTCGACCTCGACCTCCAAATTGTATATTCCTATGTGATGGTGACTCTCCTCCCTCTCCGCAAGCAGGACCCACCACTTCACATTCTCAATGTATACTGTCCTCCTAAACTGCAACACATTTCTTTTGCAGACCTCTTCAGCCGAGCGCTGAGAGTCGCGGGTCGAGACCCCCTCCTGATTGTAGGCGACTTTAACGCCCCCAGTCGGCTTTGGGGCTATCACCGTGAAGAAAAGCGAGGGCGCAGGTTGGCGGAGCTTGCGTCTACGCTGGGCCTCACTCTTCACACTGACTCCGTCCACCCAACCCGACTTGGTAACTCCGTGACAAGGGACACCTGTCCGGACCTCACCTTTACTTATAACATCCAACATGCACACTGGGTCAACACCGAAGAAACCCTCGGCAGCGACCACTGCATTATCAATACCACAATCAGAACTCGTCAACTCTCTAAACCCACAACACAAGCCCGTCTCCCAGATTGGACGAAATTCAGACAAAATTTCGACAACACAACATCCATTACAGAGCAAGGGTACACCTCATGGTCCCAGCATTTGGTTTCACACCTTCGCTCCACCGAAACTCAGATTCAGCTTTCAGAGGTGGTATCGGATGTGGACAACCACCTACTCCACCTCTGGGAAGATCGGCACTCCCTCGTCCGCCGATGGCGCCGGCAGAAACATAACAGAAACCTTAAAGCTCGAATTGCCGAGCTCACCCAGCGAGCGGCTGAGTATGCGGCCCAGCTCGCCGACTCTAACTGGGTGGATAGGTGCAACACGGCAGCGCGTCAAATGTCCAGCCGAAACACATGGCGCCTCTTTCGCGCCCTCATTGATCCAACTCAGACCCGTAGAGAAACACAAAGACATCTTCAGCGTGTAATCCACACCTTCTCTGGTAATACTACACAACTCGCGCACGAACTCAGGGACCGATATTTGTGCAACATACAGGACACCCGTGGGCAGGTGTACTCTTATGCAGGCTCTGAGAACGCTGAGCTTGATCAGCCGTTTAAGCTCCACGACTTACGGGCAGCCCTGGGCAAAATGAAACGTGGTACTGCACCTGGCTGGGACAAAATCACTGTTAAATTACTAGCTAACCTTTCCGACTCAGCTTATACCACTTTATTGGACTACATCAATGCAATATGGCGAGGAGATACGCCACTCCCCGTTGATTGGAAAACCGCTGTGGTCACATTCATACCAAAGGCCGGCAAAGCAATAAACATGGACAACCTTGGCCCCATCTCTCTTACCTCTTGTGTGGGCAAACTTATGGAGACGATGGTGCGGGACCGGTTGTCTGAGTACCTTGAGACACACCATGTCTTCGCGGACACCATGTACGGATTTCGCCCACACAGATCCGCACAGGATGTCTTGCTTCAACTACATCGGGAAGTCCTTGACCCCCTCGAGTGCCCTCATAACGGCAGGGTCGTACTCGCCCTGGATCTTAAGGGGGCTTTCGACAATGTAACGCATGATATTATTCTCATTCATTTAAGTCAAACAAACTGTTGCCACCGTGCCTTCCAATATATCCGCCAATTCCTCACA
This sequence comes from Amblyomma maculatum, assembly GCF_055883805.1. Classification (NCBI taxonomy): domain Eukaryota; kingdom Metazoa; phylum Arthropoda; class Arachnida; order Ixodida; family Ixodidae; genus Amblyomma; species Amblyomma maculatum. The sequence continues at coordinate 58,570,751 of NC_139348.1, read as the reverse complement.
GACCGCCAATCTTACATCCGCATTCAGGATAACGAACACGGCCCCTTCCCCCTAGGTACCAGGGGAATGCCGCAAGGCGCAGTGCTTTCACCCCTGCTATTCAATTTGGCCATGATGCGCCTGCCGGCCCAGCTGGGTGCTGTCGAGGGCGTGCAGCATGCTCTGTACGCCGACGACATCACCCTGTGGGCTACACAGGGCTCACTCGGAGACATTGAGGCCAGCCTGCAGCAGGCGGCGACTATAGTAGACCGCTATGCTAGCCGCTGCGGCCTTCAATGCTCCCCACAGAAATCGGAATTTGTGCACATCCGCCCCTCTCCCAAATGCACTACTAAAATTCAACTTATTCATCAATCAGGTCCAATTCCAGAAACACAAGAAGTCCGAGTACTGGGACTCTTCATTCACCAACACCGCAAGCCAGACACCACATTGGCTAAACTCCGCAAGGTGGGGGACCAGGTGGGCCGCATGGTCCGCCGGGTTTCCAATAAAAGCGGGGGGTTACGAAGCAAGGATGCCTTGCGGCTGGCAAACGCCTTCGTAACCAGTCGAATCCTTTATTCGACTCCATATCTCCACCTGCGGAAGCAAGATGAGGATGCCCTCGAGGTCATTCTCCGTAAAATCATTAAGCGGGCCCTCGATATTCCGGTGAATACCTCAAACCAGCGCCTCATGGCGCTGGAAATGGTGAACACCTTCAGGGAATTGAGGGAAGTGCACCTCACAAATCAATAGACGCATTTGTCGCAGACGCAGTCGGGCCGCCGCCTTCTTGCCCGGCTCCACATCAAACATACGACACTTATGGAAGAACGGGCACGCATTCCAGCGCCGTGGAGTTGCGCCCTCCGCGTACGCCCTCTTCCCGCCAAAATGGCACGCGAAGACCATGATGGCAGACGCCTGGCGCGGGCGGAAGCCCTGGCACGCCATTATGGTTCTAAACCCGGCGTTTTTTATGTGGATGCCTCTGGCCCGCACCATGGGGGGTGGTACACGGCCGCAGTCGTCCACGAGGCGAAAACAGCCAACGGTCTTAGCTTCAGGGCCCGCCTCATAACTCATGCGGAGGAGGTCGCCATAGCATTGGCTGCTTCCCACTCTGACTCGAAATATATAATTTCCGACTCGCGAGGGGCCTGTCGGAATGTCGAACAGGGCTGTACCCCTTAACTAGCCTACAGAATACTTCAACATAGCTCCTACATTGGGGACCCCGCTACCCGATATATTATTTGGGCTCCTGCTCATCAGGGTCTGGCTGGAAACGAGGCTGCCGACGCCGCCGCCCGCGCGCTCTCTCTCCGGGAAGTTTCCTCCTCCTCCCCCTCCGACCAGGACGCTTATCCTAATCCGGCTTATACATTAAAAGATATCGTAAATTACTACCAATCTAGCCGCAGCCTTTACCCCCGCCCATGTAAAGGCCTTTCAAAGGCGGATGAGCGGCTCTTACTCCGCCTCTATACCAACACACTGCTGTGGCCGGCAGCTCTAAAACACTTCGACCCTGCTTTCTCTGGCAGCTGCCCGCACTGTGGGGTGGTGTCTTCGGACATCTACCGCATGGTGTGGGCCTGCCCCTCAAATCCGGCTATCCCCCCTCACCCCAACCCAACCCGGGAGGAGTGGGAGGCGACCCTGCTCGGCTGCTCCGACCTGAAGGCCCAACGGGCCTTAGTCGGGCGAGCCCGAGCGGCGGCAGACGCCACTGGGGTCCCGAACTAGGGACCTCCACCTAGTGTATGTGAGGGTTGGCCCCTTCAGGGTCAGCTCACGCATAACCTCCTGTATTTGTCCTATATAAATGTTTTCTACCACCACCGCCGAGGTGGTGCAGTTGTAAGATACCAGACTACTGTGCCGGAGTTCCCGGATTCGAACCCGACCACGGCGGCTGCGTTTCGATGGAGGCGAAACGAAGTGGCGTCTGTGTGCTGTGTGATGTCAGCACACGTTAAAGATCCCCAGGTGGTCGAAATTACTCCGTAGACCTCCACTACGGCTCCTCTTTCTCTCTGTCCACTTTCACTCCCACTCTTTTCCCTTCCCTTATGGCGCGGGTCAGGTGTCCACAGAGCAAGTGTGACAGATACTGCGCCTTTCCCTTCCTGTGAACCAACTATTATTATTATTTATTTATAACTTAACATTTGAAATTTATTAACAATGTCGCCTCTGACACTGTTTGACTCAATGTCGTTCAGTTTGCGGATTATTACCGTTTAGGTGAGACATTCATTCCCCGACTACCAAATATATTACACTAGTCACCTATAGGGAAAAAGGCTATAATTGATTCTGAGCTCAATGGTAAATTTGCAGCATTCTCCAGAAAGTCAAACCACAAATGCCGCAGTTCTAACAACAAATGGAGCAACATATCCAATAAATTAATGTGCTCATGGAACACATTTAAACATGTGCAAAAGGCCACAAGACAATACTTTGGTTTGGGCTAGTTGGTTCGTAGCTGATAATTATGAGGATGGCGTGAAAAGGACGAGGACAAAGAAGAAACACGAAAACGTTGGCGCATGTCCTGTTATTCTCATGTTCCTTCTTAGTTTTTGTCTCTTTGGCGCCCCCTCAGAATCAACGTCACCAAGAAGACAGAGACGTCGAAACGCCAACATTCACCTTAACCAGGATGGAACACACGATTGATTTCCTGCCGCTTTTACCGCGAACTCATCCTAGCTCCACCTGCCCTTCGCCATGGCGCTATCTATTCAAGCGCTGAAGGGAACGTTTCGAGTATAAAAAATGGCAGCTGTTAGCCTAAGCATTGGCCCAATGTTTAAAATATTACCATAATTCAAAGAAGAACGGTATAATAACAAAAAAAAAACAACGCTGGGCATTGACACATGTGGCGAAATACCTTCCGGGCCTCGTGCAGTTAAAAAAAAAGACCATTTTGCGAATGCGTTGCCGAACATGGAGGTAACAAAATACCCATTTTTTCGTATTTCTTTGTCCCGCAACGAGATCATTGTGAGCAAGAGACGTTGAAGGCATCTAGAGAAACTTTGTTTCATTTGTTCTAAGCTGCCTAAAAAAGAATGGAATGAAAAGGAAAGAATACTTGCCACTATGTTCAGGCCGTAACGTAATCTTCACATGCCCATTTTTCACCACATCAACAATAACAGTCTGCGTCCTATATAACGAAAAAAATGTATAAAAGGACGTGCATGAGAAGCACAAAAAAAAATTAGCAATCGCGATATAAAAAAATGCAGCAAATTAGGATGCAAACAATGAACTGTGTCCTATTCTTTTGCCCCAGTTGTAAATTGTCATTAAAATAAAAGGATAGTCTTTAGCAGTCATCAGCATATGTTATATATTGCTGCAGAAGGAAGCAAAACACATGTATGCTCATTATGAGCTGAAAAACATTGTCCGTGGTTTAGTTCTGGTTAAAACGGGTTGAAATGCGTTAGCAATACCTCCATGGCTGTGCTTATGGTTCACCATTTATTGTACCTCCTGGCGTAGCTTGAGATGCTAAAGCTGGCCTTTATATGTGGGCGGGCGTAGCTGCTAACTTGGGTCTCTCAGTTCCCATGGGACGGTTATGTCAGAACTAGCGGAACGTAGATACCGGCGCACAAATTCTCGCCTAGACCTCACATACGCAAGGCGCATACAGAAAAAGATCCAGCGCAAAATTTAATCCCTGGAGTCGAACCACTGGAGGACATTTTGTGAAACTCTCGACCCACGGAAGTCATTGTCACGTATCTGGACTGTCATTCGCGGCCTTCGTACATCACCTCAACAACGACACCCTTTCAAATCAATCGCGCTTCACCAGAGATGCAGTGAGGTCGACGTAGCCGAATAATTCTGCGCAAGAATAACAGGACCTTCAAGCACACTCGCGCCACAGCAGTGTAGTGATGTTCCGCCATCGAGGGATTCACGGATGGATCTACTGTTCACACTGGAAGAACTTGACGCTGCTCTCGCTTGTTGTAAAAGGTCATCTTCGCCAGGGCCAAATGGAGTGACGTACTCTGCGCTTGCCAATCTAGGCCAAGAGGCTCGACAGGCTCTCTTGCAGACATACAACAGGTCATGGAGCGACGGCAAAGTTCCTAGTGAATGGAAGACAAGTCGTATCATTCCACTTCTAAAACCCGGAAAATCACCGCTCGATATTAATTCATACCGCCCAATTGCGCTCTCCAGCTGCGTCGGCAAAGTAATGGAAAGAATGCTATTAACACGCATTGAGTGGTGCTTGGAACGACACGAAAAATATCCAGATGTCATGTCTAGGTTTCGACACGGCCGCTCCTCTATAGATAATGTCGTAGACCTGGTTACGTCAGTCAATGTCCAAAAGAATCTGAAAAGATTGACTGCGGCATTGTTTTTAGACATTAAAGGTGCCTACGACAATGTAACGCATGAAGCCATCCTAGATGCACTGGAAACTGCTGATATCGGAGGACAAACTTATAGCTGGATACGCAGTTATTTGTCAGACAGGTCACTGTTCATCCAGACAGAGGACGGACGAACATCCTCACATAGAACCTCTCGCGGAGTTCGGCAGGGTGGGGTACTGAGCCCCACTCTATTCAATCTTGTGCATCGGCCTAGTCGACCTGCTGCCTCAGTCAGCTCAGATCTCCATATATGCGGATGATATTTGCATTTGGGCCTCAAGCGTGACTCGACCCCAAGTTCGTGCAAGAGTACAAAAAGCGGCATTCATGGTGACGTCATATCTTCGTGTACAGAGTCTTACTATCTCAGCAGAGAAGTGTTCTGTGGTGGCCTTCACACGAAAATAATGTCGTAATACGCAGTATACATAAATGGCAAAGCTTTTCCATATGAAAAGAGTCATTGCTTCCTTGGAATCGTCATTGATAGGAACCTCTCGTGGAGTCCACATATCAGTGGTATGAAGAAAAGACTGACGGCGATTGCCCATGTTCCTCTCCTTTCTAGGAGGCAAGTCCTGGGGCGCGTTAGTGCACTCTATGCTGCAACTATACTGTTCACTTTTCCTGGGTTACATGCGGTACAGCTTTCCAATATTCAATAATATTAGGAAGACGAACATCAAGATCCTCCAAAGCGTGCAAGCTCAAGCTCTCCGCATCTGCCTTCGACTGCCAAAATGCACCTCAACCGCAGCAACGGTTCTTCTCTCCCGCGAGCATCCCATAGCTACATATATTTCTGTTGAAACCACGAGGACACATATACGACACCTCACCCAGGTTTTCTGTCACCACCTGGCAACTATCCCAACAATTAGACCACATACTGCATTTCCAAAAACCATAGCAGCTCATCGCACCTACGTTCCTTCACAGTTCACTCCAGCTTAAAGATCGAGTTTACCCGTATGGAGCCTACATGAACCGAAAGTTTACCTATCTATTCCGGGAGTAAAAAAGAAAACGGGTGTACCATTGCCTGCCTTGAAGCAAATGACGTTGGGTCACCTGTATTCTATGCACAATAATCGTGAACACGTCTACACCGATAGCTCAGTTGCTTCAACAAGCTCCGCGGGGTCCGTAGTGATACCGTCGAGGTCCATCGTGCTGAGGATCAAGACGACGTACCCCACCTCTTCAAATGGTGCGGAACTGGCTGCCTTACGTGCAGCTATTGAATACATCGTCCAGGAACTTCCAGGTGTCTGGTCCATTTTTACGGACTCGAAAGCAGTGCTTCAAGGCGTTAAAGCTGCGCTACATCGGGGATCACATGAACAACTAACTGCAGAGATCCGCGTGCTATACCACGACGCTACATCAAAAGGTCATGATATAATTTTCCAGTGGCTACCTGGACATTGCGGTATTGAGGGAAACCACCAGGCAGACCAAGTTGCCCGTTCTGCACACAACGACGGAACTACAGTGAACATTCCTATATATAGAGTTGACGCAGCTTGTCGACTTCGTTCCTTAGCGGCGGAGCTAACGCTTTCAGCCTGGAACAAAGGAGAATTTTCCAATCGACGCCTCAGGGAACTAGACCCTGGGCTGCGCCTTCGTGTTCCCCCTAACAAAGGGCGGCGCGAAACAACACTGATGTGCCGTATGTGGCTCGGTGTTGCATTCACCAAAAAATAGGCTTATGTGATGAGAATGGCGGATAGCCCTAACTGCGAAAGATGCGGCTGCGAAGAGACCCCACAGCAACTCCTTTGCGAGTGCCCTGCTTTTTTAAGCGAAAGATATGCGCTGCGTTCGGCTCTGGACCATCTTCACAGCCGTCCTTTCACAGAGGAGAAAATCCTCGGCCCATGGCCACAGAAGGCGCCTAACGGCAAAGCCTTCAAAGCACTTATGTGTTTTATGAGAGACACAAACTTGATTGAGAAACTGTGACTGCGCTCCTCGCCGCCTTACCTTTTCCAATCATTCTCTTCTATCTTTCTCCTTTAAACTCCTCATTCCCCTTCCCCAGTGCAGGGTAGCAAACCGTAAGCTTTCCTGGTTAACCTCTCCTGTTGCCATTAAAATATATCTCACTATCTCTCTGCCTTCTCTCTCTTTCTCTCTCTCTCTCTCTCTCTCCTATAGGCCACTAAGCCACGTGCATACGGCTTGGTTAAAAGCGTATTTGGCTCGGCTGCTGCTCAAGGTCAAACGTAGCTCTTCCTGGGACTACGCGACTGGCTGAAACCTGGCGCAGTATTAGTAACGCAATAAAAGGTTATGCAGCAATAGCGTGCAATTCTCGGTATTCTGTGACGAGTCATAATTCTTCAGTTGCGATATTACGAGTGTATAGTGTCGACAGAGAAGCGGACGGAGCCATCATACTTTTTACAGCACAACAGGCGAGACCCAGAGCCTGCGTGGGGTCTGAATGATACCACCCTGGAGCAATAGATAGACTTGCTCTTCAATAGCCTGACGTTCGGTTGCAGACACGCGGTGTCGTAGTAGTGCGTCACTGCCACTATCGATGTGATACGCGAGAGTTTGACCCAAAGAGCACTGAAGAGAGTCGAAAAAGGAGCAAAACTATTGAAATGGGTTCAAAAGTTGCGTGTGCTGCACCGGAGGAAAATCGGCGTGTTATCATTTGAGTGCCATAGGTTGCTTGCCCTTGTAGTCGGTCGGTGGTATGATGATGCCGGCTCTTGTACTGACCTCGCCGGGCAGGTAGGCGGTTTAGGTCTTGCGAAGATTTCGGATGAGGCGGTGGAACTGCCATAGATCTTGGGGCGACGTCGGCGTAAGTCACGTGAGTAGTAACGAGTCGCGGGACGCCAGCGGACCTTGGACAGGTGATGTCGGATGAGCGCACAGGACTGCCTCAGCAAGTTGATCTTGTATGGTTTGAAGGAGAGCAGAGACCAAATAGGGGTGACTGTTTTGGCGGCTGGGGAGAAGTGAAAACTGAAGGGCTACCTCTTTAAGAACGAAATATTTAATATGGTGCAGCAAGGAGGAGCTGTCAGTGGCTGTCTTCGCTTAAGCACGGGATTCCACTTGCCTTGTGTGCTGGAGAGTCAGCGCCTTTTGCTTGCGCAGCTGCTTGAAATTTCTGCAGAGCGGGAAGACTTCGAAACCGGTGCGCAAGTCCCGGGATAGTTTATGATAAGTGTCATCGTCTATGACTTTTAAGATGTGCTTTATCTTTTACGTTTTCCAAAATGTTGCATTCGCCCGCTTGCAGAAGTCGACGACATGTTCTATGCGCCCATAATGTTTTCGCCCATCTGCTGCAGCTGATCAGGCAAGCGTTCTTCAGCACATAGTTTTCAGACATCCGGATGGCCAACACATTTGTGAAAGTAAATTTGAAGGTGACCTAACTTGGGATGTCCCCTTCATTGTTCCGGTTCTACAAGTTAGGCACAGCGGTAAGATAAAATATGCTGTTGCTGAACTTTGTGTCATCGCCCCATTTGTTGTAAACGCTCACCCATTCGTAGGAGCTGATCCAATTTTCTACGTCGTGGTCATCGGTGTCACTGAAGATAGCTGGGTCCCGCTGGCGATGCGAGCCGGCACAGATGAAAGCCAGGCCCATCTGCGAGGCTTCGTGTCTAGCGTCCTCAGGCATCGTGGATGTCAAGAGAGAGTGGCTGCGCAGCTTCAGGATCGATATTCTTACCCAGTGACTCCCCCAAATTTAGAATGTTGCTTATATAAAAGTGCTTGAACTGGGAATATCTGCGGCGAACATAACCCGTAGACAGCCAGGTCGAACACACACAGCGATAGTAGTTCCACTGACTGAAATGTTCCCCGCGTACTTCTTTCTCATTCACACTACATTTAGAAGGTAAAACAATAGTATCAACTTTCAAACGTCAAAAATAGGTAGCCAGATCATGGAAAAAAACATGATGCACTTGGTAATTCCACCAAAACACTATCAGCCAAAAGTGAAATATCTTAACAAGAGTAGCGTGCGCTGCTGACAAGCCGAAGCGCAGTTTAATGGAAACATCACCATTTTCTTTATTACACGCAGAGCTTTTGCGATGACTCTGCTAGTAGCGAAGATATAAGAAACCTTTCTGCTCATACGAATGATTCAAGTCACACAAATTAGCCGAGCAGCATCAAAAAACTCTGATCGAATGATATTGCACATATCCGTTTTAGCCTGTTCCTACTATTCTGCACCTCTTGACCATTGTTGAAGTTGCAAACTGTGGCCTTTGCCGGAGCGGGGCTGAATGTATTTTATCCGTTCGATACCCGGGAACAACCCTGTAGTGTGTCTCCGCCAATAATTTCACCCCACTATCTAAAAGAAATACACCAATTTGGGGATGTCCATTCTTCTGACCAGTATGCATGAAGAATAAACCACGCGGCTACATCTGAGTGCTTTAGGATATAGGTTTCCAAAGAGCGTATATTACCGAGATGTTAATATTCCTTCCATTACTGTGCAGTGGTACTAAGAGCACGATTATGAACATAAATATAATACATAATCATGTCTGGGAATAAACTCATTTGCCTTAGGATCATCGAGAATTTGTATAATCGTTTTTCAAAGTCTTCTCTTTTCCTCACCAATCATTTTTTCGTATCCCTAACATAGCATTAAGGATGCAAAAAAGAACAGCACAATAGAACACCAGCGAGTGAATTTTCTGTTCAAAGCACGGTTTCTTGAAAGACATGATGTCCTAGCAAGCGTCCGACCTGTTAACGGCAACTGATTGCAAACCCGTAAGCCTTTCTTTGTTTTTACTCGAAATATTTCCTTCTAACACATCCGTGTACCCCAATACAAGAATTTCACTCTACAAATGGTACCGGTCATATTACCGTCACTTATGTTTTACGGATAAGAACATTTAAATATATAAAACACAGTGTCCATATCAGTCTGAAGAAATTGTTCTCAAATGCTTAACACGTAGTTGAATGTACTAACTTGTTACAGTTGCTCTATAGTTGTAGCATAATGCTCCTATTGAAACTTGCTAAGAATTTGCGTAAGCAATTTCTACGCCGTTTTTTAGGGCTCTCAAAATATACCCTTGTGCAAGTCAATACTTCGTTATCAAACAGACCAAAACAGGAAAGAACAGAAATACAAGGGAAGGCAGAGGTTAGCACGCTAGGTGAAATTCAGAATAAAAACCACCGCTCAGCATGCGTGTGAATTCTCTCCCGTATATAGTATTATGAATTTGGTGATTATCTTCTGACTGAACAAAAAGGAAGGAACCCATTCTGCGCGTGTTAAAGTGATAATATTATTGCAGACCGCAACGGGAAACGCGTAAGAAATATTTACGAATCTCCGTTCTCAAAGCTTAAAACCAATCCGAAGCTAAAGGAAAAAAATTATTTGATTCTGCTCAGAATTAGTCTAGCATTCCCTTTCAAACATGCACTTGACGTGTCAAAGATTAACACGAGGACTACTTTGAAATTCAGGTTTTATCCATTGCATAATATCTACATTGTTAGGCACTGATTTTAAGCTTTACCTGTGTGGATTATTTCCGAACAGTGTGTAAAAAATTTCAAGAAAGATGCCATTTTTCACGCAGATATGCTCTTTGTAAAGTTTATGCGGAAAGAAACGAAAAAAAAAAAGCTCTAAGGTGTGAGGCAGTTCGTAAGTTTTTTAGGAAAATATTGCGCATTTTAGAGGCAATAAGCGCATTTCATGAACACTCCCAACGAAGAAAAATGAAAAACGTTTCCGCGAATTTCCGGGAATAGGCGCAGAATGACATAATTAGATGTAACATCGCATGCTGAGAATGGGAGACATACCGCGCCATCGCAAATCTAGAATGCTAAGCATTTCTCTTCAAATTTACCTATACGACCATGTATTTTAGTTTCAAATATTACTCACTGATTTTTGACCACAATCGCAGGGGGTATATGTTCATATCCACATAAGCTTTGTCATTAAAAAATAAAATTAAGTCTGCGCTTATAATGGGCTTTTATTAAGTCCATGTTGATGGAAATCTGCCTCTTTACTTGGGTCCTTACTGCGTCCTGCGGCAACTCACCGATGTGACCTATGAGATCGCCCTTCTACAGCCCAAGTATCTTTCCATAACCCCTAATACAGAACTCGTGCATGTTGCCCGTATGAAACCGTACCATTGAAGGGCTCCTGTGTAGGGAGCACCGGGACGGTGCTTCTCCCGCGCGGGGAATACTGTTACGGGGCGCAGTATCGAAATCACGACGACGTGCTGGTGTGGTGTTGTTAAATAGACGACGCTCAGGCTAAGCTGGGTTTGTTCTGGTGGTGTGTGCGTCTGACAGTTAACTAGCGTTTACCGCTGTGTACCTTTCCCTTAACAATAATAATTATTAAATGGTTAAAATTTTCAAATCATGAATATTTCACTTAAATGTTCTTACCTTTTCATCATAACATGCGAGTTTTTGCTGAAAATGCAAAAAGAAAACAGTACATTTCTACGAACAATATATAAAGTCCACCTCTATCTGGTTTGCTTGCAGTGCACTTCTACTCTATATATAGCACACAATACGGTGCCTCTCTGAGGTCCCTGTGGTAAGCTGGGCTAGGGCAGCCATTTTATTATATATGAGAGCCCCCTTTAAGCGGTATTTACACAGGGGACAAACCCACTCATTTGGACAACGATGTTGTGAAAACGAGCCGCCCTTCGGGGATGGGATGCTTTTGTCGGCTGGCACAAAACCTGCTCCGGGAGGAGGTGTAACCGCGGCCTTTCCTTTGCTCTCCTGGCAACTTCGCGGGCGGCGCTTGGCGTGAAGCGCGTTGTTGTAGCTGGGTACAGTGGGGTAGGGTGCTCCTTTGCTGTAACAGAGCTTACTGTGACATACTAAGAAATATTCGTTACCATTCTGACTAGCTGAAAAGTACCCGCTATATCGGTAGGTATGTCGTTCCCGATGCGGAGTACAATAAAGCAATCTCGAGTATGTATGTATGGTAGATCATAGTAAAGTGGAGCGTGGTATGCCACCCTCTCTGTTTGTGGGACGAATAATTATTATAGAGTGTTCGTAGTAAGTAATATTAAACGGCTGGCATCCACTGTCACCGCATGCTGTTTTCCAACAACAATGAAATTCTAATGCACAGTGTTTTTCTTCAACCATTTATCACGTACAGCCTTCACATCAGCAACGCGATAACCAAACATAATAGTTAGAATATCTGTCGTGCAAAATCTCATTGCGCAAATTATTGCTAACATGCCGAAGTATGGTCACACTGATGCATACTTCATACCTTACCGTCGTCAGATCAGCGACTTTGTACAATCTGATACTTTGACGCGTGTATAAAAGTGCTCTTTTGGTAACATTGACTGTATGCTTAAAATCCTCCACTTAATTTGGTACACGCTTGCTTATCCAGTGCAAGACCACAAATTTTGATCCTTTAAACTCTGCCGCACCACTAATCATACTCAATCATTGTGCTGCAACTTTCCGAAGCAACTGAACATTCTTGCGAAACAGCATGACCATAGAAAACATGCAAAATATTTAGTTGTAATGCCTCACCTTTTTTTGCCACGTTTTTCTGCACATTTTCGCGTCTTTTGTTTCACAGTAACTTTTTTTGCAGCAAGTTTCATCTAACATTTTTTTCTGCCAAGTTCAATGCCTATGCTTCGTAAAATGCTATTCACATAAGCGGTATGCAATTATTTTGATCTAATAAGTTGATTTTTGTGTACAAGCTAGAAATATCATGCTACCTGCGCGAGTGCTCAAGCTCCGTGGGAAGGATATATACAGGGAGTTTTTCGAGCAGAGGCTGGCTGCTTTTTAATCTTTGCCATGAGTTGTAGTATTGAGGAAAGTAAATGAAATACTTTGATTTCATTTGATTTCATTTTTGAAGTAACTGCATTTCTCATCTAGGGACCTAGTAGTACTAATGTGATATTTTGTAATAAATAAAATACCCTCGCTACTTCATTGTAAAGGTGTCTCCGGCATACTCGTGCCTTTTTTGCCCCATCCACACAACCAGAGTTCAAATTCCAACAATGCACATTGAACCCGTCTGCGGCGAACGAGAGAAGCAGGCAGTGCAGACACCGCTCCCCTCTGCGCGCGCCAAACCTCTGTAGTCTGGCAACAGTGACACCCCTCTCGTACTCTGTCGCCCGTGTGAATGCAGGAGGAAGGGAGGGAGTGCCGCCTGCCGGCGTTGCACCCGCACCCCCTCCCCGAAAGGCTCTTCCTTGTGAATAACGCTTTAAGAATAATCAGGCAAGACCAAATTGGGTTCGCGCAATTATCCCATTCGAACATTGCATATCCATGGCAAGGAATAAATGAGCAAATACTTCAACATCAGGCTCTCAAGGAACCCCCTAGGGTACTTTATGGTAGCCGCAAAGAAAATTCAGGTTTCATGCAGAAAACTTCTGGGCTAACCTAAACTGCGGAGCCCATTTAAAATCGCCACAGTTCTCACATGTGCTGTGACGTGCTAAAAATGGGTATGCCCACACGTTGCCTAAATGGGCTCCTTGTGGAGTACGAAGAGCAATGTCCTACGGAACCGTGGGCATTATTCAGAAATGCCTCTTGCTACCCCAAACGAAGTCTCTACCTCGAAACTCGATAGGCTTCCCTTGGGCGGTAAAACCAGCTTTCTACCCACATTAGTCTCCCGCTGGGCAATTTGGCGCATATGTGACGCAAATGTGGGCCATAAGTAAACAGTAGATGGGCTAGCTCAATAGGTCTGGCACGGCCGCGGCGGGGCATAAATGCGGGCATGCCCATACGTTCCCCACACACAAATTTTGCATTATTTGAAGACAATGCGACATGTAGTAGGTTCTATGTAGTAAGGATAAGATGACCCTGATTGGGGCTGCCAACAGAAGGCAGCAGTGGGCCCCTGAATGGCTAAAGCAGGGCTTAAAAACGGATACTGCAGCACGTTTTGCAAAAGTTGGGGTTTCAGAGGAAAGATATAGTTTTTCATGCTGCGAACTTGAATATCAGATTAAAATTAGTAGAAGAAAGCAGACATAGTCTTTTTTCAGCAGAAATACGCAGCCCGCACGACAGGGCTCACCGCGGGTCGCGCCGCCGCCCGTGATTGGCAAACACGTCGCGTGACGACATTCTGAGGACCACTGAAGCTGCCGATGCGGCTTCGTGAATGTCATTATTGCTTGCCATTTTCACACGAATGACCATCGGGTTTTGTAGCGCATGTGTACGCCCACAAACGATGCAGCACTTCCGCTGTGGGGAGCGTAGATTTGGCATGAAAACTTGCTTTGGTTACAGTGAGGCATTGTAAAAAGTAGTGTGTGTCATTATTAGCAGAAACTGCATGGCCCTCAGCAAAACCTCGGCCCGTATTTTCTTGGGAAGGAAGGGCAGCGAACAATTCCCTAGCCGACTACCTCCGTCTCAGGCCTCTCGCCCCGCCTGAGAGGTCATTGTTGTGAAAAATCAACCCAGAGCTTGGTGTACCAAATCCTGCTTTGAATGCCAGTCCTGGTACCTTGGGGAAACGAAGAATGGTATAGAATGGGTGAAGCAGTACACAGCTACCACCAGACAAATGACCAATAAGCGAAGCGCAGTTGTGGAGCTTTGCAATGTATACGAGGCACTGACGGGGCCATAGTGCTGGAGACCAAGTCAAATGCGCGCAGAATCGTGTTTGCGTCATACGGCATTTAGCAGACGTTGAAAGCCTTTCCTTTTTATCGTTCTGTCACAATACACGTTTAGTGAATTGACGGCTGACGTATATTGAAAGCCAAGCTGCAGCTCCTCCGCACCCATACCTTCATGAGAAAACAGTGTTCCGAAATGTGTTTTCTTACAAGAGCTTCGTCGTTTTCATTTCCAACTTAATGTGCATCCCCAAACAAGACAGAACTACGTAAAATGACGAGGCAGTAACGGGTGCAAAATCGTAAGGCCATGTATGAACAACTTCGATGATTGATTGCTTGGACACACCGAATGAAACGTCGCTCTTTGCGCTCCTTACCTGAATGCGCATATACCCAGCTGAGCAGTACACTCCTTATCTTCTAATAACGCACCCGTAAGGGTTCCACGAACATATCAGGCACATGCCGTGCTGGAAAAGATCTCGCAATCTTCACAACCTAGCTTCGACACAACAGTGGACTCTTCATCATCATCATCAGCAGCAGCCTGACTATACCCACTGCAGAGCGAAGGCCTCTCCCATATTTCTCCAATTAACCCGGTTCTGTGCTAGCTCCCTCCAATTGACCCCTACGAACTTCTTATCCTCATCTACCCACCTAATTTTCTGCAGCCCCCTGCTGCGCTTTCCTTCCTTTGTAATCCAGGTTGTTACCCTAAGCGACCATCGGTTATCCTCTCTTCGCACTACATGTCCTGTCCATGTCCATTTCTTCGTCTTAATTTCCGCTAGAACGTCAGGACTTGAGTTAATTCGCTGACCCAGTCTGCACGATTCCTATCTCCTAATGGTACCCCTACAATGTTTCGTTCCATAGCCCTCTCGGGTGTCTTCAACTTAAGAAGAAACCTCTTGGTTAGCCTCCCCGTTTCAGCCTCCCCGTTTCAGCCTCATAGGTGAGTACAGGTAAGATGCAACTGTTGTATACTTTCCTCTTGAGCGATACCGGTAAGCTGCTAGTAATAATCTGTGAGTGCTTGCCAAATGCACTGCATCCCAACCTTATTCTTGTTGTTATTTAATTTTCATGGTCCGGATCTGCGGTTACTATCGGTCCTAAGTAGACTTATTCGCCTACTACTTCCAGTACTTCGCTACTTAATGTAAACTTCTGTTCCTTCCCGAGGCTGTTGAACATTACTTTAGTCTTCTGCATGTTGATTTTCAAGCCTACCTTTCTACTTTTCCTGTCCAGGTCATGAATAATTATTTGCAGTTCATCCCCTGAGTTGCTTAGCAAGGCAATGTCATCAGCAAAATCGCAGATTACTGAGGTATTCTCCATCTACCCGTAATCTAACTCCTTTCTTTATGGGAATTTGGTTACTTTCTTTATGCAGAACTATGGTTACTGTGCAGCCACTATATATATCTTCCAGCACTTTCACGTACGGCTCGTCTACTCCCTGATATCGCAATGCCTGAATCATCGTGATGTTTCAACTGAGTCAAATGCTTTTTCGTAATCAATGAATGCTATGTATAAGGGCTGGTTATATTACGAGCATTTTTCTATCACCTGGTTGATGGCATGGATATGATCGATAGTAGAGTACCGTTTGCGAAAACCTGCTTGATCTTTTGCTTGATTGCAGTCTAAGGTTGTCCTGATTCTATTAGCGAGAACCTTAGTAAATACCTTTCACGTAACAGACAGTAAGCTGATTGGTCTGTAATTTTTAAGGTCCTTAGAGTCCCCTTTCTTATGAATGAGGATAATGTTTGCATTCTACCATGGTTCCGGTACCGTCGATGACACCAAGCACTGCGTGTACAGGATGGCCAGTTTTTCTAGCACGATATCACCCCTGTTCTTCAACAAATCGGTAGTTACCTGATCCTCTTCAGCTGATTTCCCTCTTTTCATAGTTTCTAATGCTTTCTTGACCTCGTCCTTCGTCACTAGTGGAACGCCTGAATGTTTTTCTCTCCCGCCAATCTCATTATGGTCCTGACTGCTTTGGCTACTGTAGAGATCAGTATAGAACTCCTCGGCAGCTTTGACTATCTTGTCCATATTCGTGATGACGTTGCCCGCCTTGTCCCGTATCGCATACATCTGGTTTTTGCCTATGCCCAATTTCTTCGTTGCCGCTTTAAGGCTTTCCCTGTTGTGTACTGCATGCTCAGTTTTCTCCATGTTATACTTCCTTATATCGGCCACCTTGCGTTTATTGATTAGCTTTGATATCTCGGCCAATTCTATCTGGTCAGTTGGATTGGATGCTTTCATACTCTGGCGTTTCTTAATCAAATCTTTCGTTTCCTTAGACAGCTTACCGGTATCCTCTCTAACTATCCTATCGCCTACTTCTACAGCGCACTCAATAATGATATTGTGAGCCCTCCACGGATCTTCTTTCATTTGTACATACCATGATATTCTTCTTCCTCTTGTACATACCATCATCATCGTCCCGCGGCGCTGGCTCCGGCACGCGCTTTTGTTCTGTGGATCGGAATAAAACGCCAGACACGGCATCCGTTGCCTTGCCGTCTCGACCTTGCCGTCTCGACGCGGCCTTCTTCCACAAGTGGTGGAGGTAAGACTTGATCCCCTTGCCGTTTTGTGCCCTGCCTCTCGCTGGAGCTGCGTTCCGGTCGCTGTTTACCGCCTGCCACCATCGTTATGTCTACCGAGAGTACCCACGAATCGGCAGGACCCTCTACCTCGGCTGCACCACCCCCTCCGACTGTGCCCACACGACAACGCGACCCGCCGCTGTTCGCCGGTCGTCGCGATGAAGACGTCGATGACTGGCTGGACACCTATGAACGATGCAGTAACTACAACGGTGGGACGATGCTCTAAAATTTCTGAATGTTTCTTTCTACCCCATTGAGGTCGCCAGAACCTGGTTTATTAACCGCGAACCCCACACCACTAACTGGACCACATTCAAGCAGCAGCAGTTCCGCCAATATTTCGCGGACCCAGCAGTTCGGACTGAGGTCGCGAAGAACAAGCTCGCCTCTCGCCTCCAAGGTCCCGATGAGTCGTACGCGTCTTACATAGAGGCCATACTTGCACTTTGCCGGCTTATTAGTCCCACCATGCCGGAACCTAAACGCGTACACCACATCTTGAAAGGATTTAATTCTGTGGCTTATAATACCCTGATTGCCCAGAATCCTTCTACCGTGGACGCCATTATTGCGACCTGCCAACGCATCGACCAGCTGCAGTCCTCCCGATTGCAGCCCGGCATTGCTGCTGGCCCAACCTCTGCTGACCTGGATCTGCGGGCACTGATTCGAGCCATCATCCGGGAGGAGCTCCAAGCCCTCAAGCCTGTCTGTCGACATGCGTGCGATCATTCTTCCGTACCTTCTAATGACGCCGGTCTCCGCAACATCATTAAAGATGAGCTTGCAACCATCACCCGACCTACAGCGTCCGACCCTCCTGCACCCCGCCCAGCATCGACTTACGCGCACGTCACAGCATCACCCCCTCCTTTTGTTCCGCCGCCCCAACTGGCATCGCCCTACAACCACATCGACGCCGTGACGACGGCTCAGCCTACACCACCCTACTACGCACCTTGGCGCCCCTCTCGCCCAGTGTGCTACTACTGCGGAATACGAGGACATATATCCCGCTTCTGTCGTCGACGCATTCAGAACGAGCGGCGTGGTTACGACGCCTTCGAAAGTGACGTACCCTCATATTATCAGCGACGACCTAATCCCGGCCCACCTCGTCGATCCTCTCCACCGCCGGTATCCTCGTCTGAACCAAGTGGTGCCCATGTATCCCGACGCCGGTCCCTTTCCCCATACCGCCGCTCTGTCTCTCCACTTCGACCAGCAACAACAGTTCCTATCCGTCACTCGGAAAACTAAGCGATGCAGTTTCCGGAGGTGAAACTGCACTCTGCGAACTAACCAAAAGTCCTCCTCATCGCCCGTACAATATGATTTCCGTTTCAGCTGAAGGATTACCGGTCGAAGCTTTGATTGACACAGGGGCTGCAATTTCTGTTATTCGCGCTGATTTGTGCCACCGTTTGCGGAATGTAACGACACCATACGATGGACCTCAACTTCGTGGAGCAAATGACGTCCCTCTACATCCTTCAGCAAAGTGTACAGTTCGAATTGTTATAGACGGCGTCCGCCACCATGTGCAGTTTGCTGTGCTTTCACCGTGTGCGCATCAGACCATTTTTGGATGGGGTTTTTTGTCGACCGCTTCAGCGTTAATTTCTTGTGGCGACCGTGTCATTCATATGACAGACAGTGATTTTTCATCTGACATTTCTGAAGGACGTCATTCCCTCATTGCCGCAGTTGATACTGTATTGCCTCCACAGTGCGAAAAGCTTGTTACCGTTGTGTCAGAACACATCACTGACGGGGATGTACTCATCGCACCATCTCATCGTCATCTTGCACGTGGAATTGCCTTCCCATCAAGTCTTGTACGATTCGGCAGCGGCTCAGCGATAGTAGCTGCCACGAACACATCCCGTGAATCCCTCGTGCTGACTAAAGGAATTTCCCTGCCGTGCATAGTGGATGCTCACCCTATGATGGCGCTCACCGCCCCGCTACCTCAGCAACGTGATTCATCGCACGTCTCTCTTCACATGCTGTCGAAGACAATCAGTCCGGACCTCATGCCGCACCAACGCAAAGAATTGCTGGAATTGCTTCAAGCCCATCAAGCCATTTTTGACGCCACTTCCCCACCACTGCGACGGACTAGTGTTGCACACCACCGCATCATTACTGAAGGTAACTCGATCGTACGCCGACGACCTTATCGGGTTTCTCTCTCGGAACGAAAAGTAATCGAAGAAAATGTGAATGACATGCTCCGTCGCGATATTATTCGTCAATCAACAAGTCCATGGTCCTCCCCAGTAGTATTAGTTAAAAAAAGGACGGATCGGTACGATTTTGTGTTGATTATCGCGCACTCAACAAAATTACCCGTAAAGATGTCTACCCTATGCCGCGAATAGATGACGCCCTTGACTCTCTACAAGGCGCCGAATATTTCTCGACCTTGGATCTCCGCTCAGGTTATTGGCAAATACCTATGCATGAGAGCGACAAAGAAAAAACCGCTTTCGCAACTCCCGATGGACTTTACGAGTTTAATGTTATGCCCTTCGGCCTGTGTAACGCGCCAGCGACATTTGAAAGAATGATTGATACGGTACTTCGCGGCCTAAATTGGAGAACCTGTTTATGTTACTTGGACGACATTGTTATCTTTTCGGCAACTTTTAACGACCATCTCACGCGCCTGAATGAAGTCCTGGCGTGTCTTTCTTCAGCGGGCCTTCAGCTCAACACCAAGAAGTGCCACTTTGCACAGAAGGAAATTAAAATATTGGGACATCTGGTTAGCCATGATGGCATTCGTCCAGACCCTGATAAAATCAGCGCGGTCTTGAACTTTCCTCGCCCCCAACGGACTACAGATTTGTGCAGTTTCCTCGGCCTGGCGTCATATTTCCGGCGTTTCATAAGGCATTTCGCAACTATTGCGGCGCCACTTCATGAACTACTTAAAGCGCGAAGCTTTTTCGTGTGGACTGAACAGTGCAACACTGCTTTTACCGACCTAAAGCACGCCCTCACATCAGATCCCGTTCTTGGCCACTTCAGCGACAGCGCTCCTACCATCTTGCACACTGATGCCAGTGGTCACGGTCTTGGCGCTGTCCTTCTGCAGCGCGATGCAACTTCGCGTGAGAAAGTTATTGCCTTCGCCAGTCGGACCTTGACTCCAGCTGAGAAAAACTACACCATTACCGAGCAGGAATGTCTTGCCGTCGTCTGGGCTGTTCAAAAGTTTCGCCCCTACCTCTATGGTCGGCACTTTACAGTTGTGACCGATCACCATGCTCTTTGCTGGTTGTCTTCACTGAAAAATTTGACAGGCCGACTTGGCCGCTGGATTCTACGCCAGCAAGAATACAGTTTCGACGTCGTTTATAAATCGCGTCGCCAACACCAAGACGCCGACGCTCTTTCTCGCTGCCCACTTACGGAATCAGCCTGCTGTTTTTCTTCGCAACGCATTTCTACCTCTCACCACAGCCGACCATCTCTTCACCCGACGCATATCACAGCAGTTTCTTTTGACGATTCTGAGCACAAACACGCACTCCGCTCGCAGCAATTAGCTGATGCCTACTGCCGGCCCATCATCGACCGGCTTATCGGCGCTTCTAACCCGCCCAGTGCTAGGCTTCGCCGACAGCTTCGCAATTTCAAGCTGGAAGATGGCATACTGCGCCGCTACGCATATTGCCCTGATGGAACTCGTTGGCTCCCAGACGTGCCGCGTGCGCTTCGCCCACGTATACTGGCGGGTTTCCACGATGACGCCACTGCCGGTCACCTTGGTTTTAACAAAACATATGACCGCGTGAAAAGACGATTCTTTTGGCCTGGCCTATCTTCTACCATAGCTAAATACGTCGCTTCCTGCCATCTGTGCCAACGTCGCAAGCCGCCGACTTCTTCGCCCGCTGGCCTCCTACAGCGTCTTCCATGTCCCGCCACGCCATTCGATGTAGTCGGCATCGACTTATACGGTCCCCTACCTCTCTACGACGGGGGTAACCATTGGATTATAACAGCTGTCGACCACCTTACACGCTATGCTGAGACGGCCCTTTACCGACTGGTTCCGCTGAAGAAGTAGCTAATTTCTTTTTGCGGTCAATTGTATTGCGTCATGGCACTCCTCGGGTGCTTTTTAGTGACCGCGGGACGGCCTTCTTATCTACAGTCGTATCCGAAGTTCTTCGAGCCTCATCCACCCTCCATAAGACAACCTCAAGCTACCATCCCCAGACTAACGGACTGACTGAGCGATTTCATCGCACCCTATCGGACATGATATCCATGTACATCACACCGGATCATCGAAATTGGGATACTGTTCTACCATTCGTCACATTCGCCTATAATACTGCAGTACAGCGGAGTACCGGTTACTCCCCATTTTTTCTCGTTTTCGGCCGTCCTCCCACTACAATCCTCGACACTTCCTTCTTCTCTACGCCCGATTACCCCTCATCAATGCCAGCCCAGTTCTTATCCCGTGTGACTCGATCCCGTCACCTTGCCCGCCTCAACACAAAAGCGTGCCAGCAAGACCGCAAGAGTCGCTACGACTCGAAGCATCGCGTGGTCTCTTTTCGTCCTGGTGACGAAATACTGCTCTATACACCACTGCGCACCCCTGGCCTTAGTGATAAATTTCAGCGCCGCTATGTTGGTCTCTACAAGGTCATCAATCAAACGTCCCCAGTAAACTACCAAGTCACACCTGTTGATCCCCCCGCCGACCGACGCCACCGTGGAGCTGAAATTGTTCATGTATCTCGTTTGAAGCCGTTTGTGCGCCATGGTACATCGGTTGATTAGGAGCGGCTAGGCTGGCCGCTTCCGACCCCCCGGGCAGATTGTGTGAGCCCTCCACGGATCTTCTTTCATTTGTACATGCCGTGATATTCTTCTTCCTCTTGTACATGCCATCATCATCGTCCCGCGGCGCTGGCTCCGGCACGCGCTTAGGTTCTGTGGATCGGAATAAAACGCCAGACACGGCATCCGTTGCCTTGCCGTCTCGACCTTGCCGTCTCGACGTGGCCTTCTTCCACAATATCTATGAAAATATTATTCATTGCTTCTAGGGTTATGTCGACATCCTCGGTTAGAGCTGAATATCTATTCTGTAGCGAGATCCTGAACTCTTCTGCCCTCCCCCTCACCGCTAATTCGTTGATGGGTTTCTTTCCTACTAATCTGTTGCGTTCCTTCTTCAGATTTAGGCTAATTCGGGACTTCACCATCCTGTGGTCAGTGCATTGAATTTTCCCGATTACCTCTAAATCTTGCATAATGGCGGTGGTTGAGCACAGTATGAAGTCAATTTGATTTTTAGTCTCCCCGTTAAGACTTTTCCATGTCCATTTGCGGTTCTTCCGTGTGCTAAAGAAGGTACTCATTATTCTTAAGTTATTGCGCTCTGAAAACTCAACTAGTTACTGCCCCCTGCTATTCCTAGAACCAATGCCATAGTCACCTACTGCCTGGTTTCCTGCCTGCTTTTTCCCTACCTTAGCATTGAAGTCGCCCATTAGTGAACTCTTAATCATCTGCTAGTTCGCAAAAATAATCAGTGCGTGCTACTGAGGAGTTGTCCATGTTTAGCACAGAAGCCGTTGCGCGAAGCTTTTGCGCAAAAAAAAACAAAAAGAAATGCGAGACACGCGAATACAACCATGCGCCGATGCTGTCTGACCGTCCCATCATGAGATTGCAGTCCATGAACGGATCGCAGGTTACTGTCCCGACTGTTTTGAACAAGGAAACAGAAGGAACCGCGTCATTATTTAGCCATGCCTTTTTCTCAAACTCGTATAGAAATCGCATTAGAAACTAACTGCATGTAGTCACAGTTACGAAAACTGCTTCAGGTAGAATGTTTCCTTTCGTCGGCTTGAATTTATCTCTCTTCTCAGCAATGCCGCATTGCGCCGCGAGCTATTAATACAATAAGCGATTACATCGTCGCGTTCACAGCTGTTCGTGCATCCGAACACATGCAGAGCTGTGTTGTATCAGGTGCACGAAACTAAGTTGACGTGTTTTGCACGTCCGCAACGCACGCAAAACGAGTAACAGCGCACGCCGAAAACCACCTCCGTTTGCTCCGAATGCCTCCAGCTCCTCATGGGGATGTCACGACGGACGGAGAAGCGAGGTTCTCCCTCGGCTTTCTTCCTCTGTAGGTGTCGCGCGGAGCGCGGGAAATTTGAATTGCGCGCTTTCAGTTTTATGCATATCAGGTGTTTTATGCACAATCAAAAAAACTAACTTCACAGGCATGATCAACAAATCATCTACTTCAAAATCCTATAGTATTGGTACATTTGAAAACCGCTGCAGAGTCCCTTTAACACTCCGATTTGCAATGCTGTCAATAAGTGTGATATTCCGTTTATATAATTAATATTATGTGCGCCGGTAAATGCCTCTACTGGAGATTGAAGATAACAGTTGTAAGCATACTCATGCCATTACTAAAGGCTTTATGTATTTGACTCTGGCAACTGCGTCAAATATGAAGTAGCAGAAAATATGCAGCAGTATATGTCCCGTCTTACGAGTATGGTCTGGACTACCTACGAATCGTCCCTGCGCCATTATTTTTCGACACAGAGCGCCGAAATAAATTGTTCAGAACTTTTACGGGCCATATCGGTCAGCCCATAATATTATAGTGATATGAATAAACTACTCCTATATTGCTCATTTTAGAATACCAGGCAACACGATAGTGCTCAATGTTTCGCACTGAATGAAACTTTAGCATACCTAAATGAGGGTCGAATGTGTAAAGGCCTATTTGGGCTGCCCACACATGTACGAATTGTGACAGATCGTTACATAGGGGAGCAGCCCCTTCTTGGCACGAGTGCCAAATTCTATAATGGCCCATACGGGCTGCCGCCGTGAGCTCAGCATGGAGTCCCACTTCATAACAGATTTTGTGCTACGTGTGTCTGGCCAACTTAGAGAAGGGAATTCTACAACAAACCAGATAACGTACATAGATGTGCTCTCCAGTTGCTGCTGCATTGTCTGTTTAAGATTGTGGAAACACAGAGAAGGAACTAAACAACTCGCCAGGATGTTCGCATGCCTAAATGAGGCCTATATATATAACTTATCACCCACATGAGACGTGAATGTAGAGAGTTTTTCCGCCATTAGGAATGAAGTAACAGTAAATCTATTTAGCGAAAATCAAATATTCGTTGTGTTCATTGTCATTAAACTTTGTACACTAGACTATCGCGGCCCTCAAGTGGGCCACGTTTGTGTGACGGATTTAGGTGTGCTTCAACACATATCCTTTGCTTATTTTTCCCCTTCTGTCTTCGTCTTTTTTCAGAGTAGAGTAGTAGTCGAGAAATATCATATAGGCAGCCCGCTTAGCAGTTGATTTGTTTTTCCGATTGGCGCGAAACCTTTTTAAGTACGTCTTATTCTTCCTTCCTGGGTGGATGAGGTCAAAAATTACAAATGCGCTTTAAAAATGCCGGTATAAGCTGTGGTTTATGTTCGCATCCACATTCGTCTCTCCTGAGTGTAGAAAAATTGTACAGAAAGAATTTATTTGAAAATTCTTTCACTGAACTGAAATGTTATTTTGCTCTGAGCAAAGTAGATGTTCCCATAGCAAGGATCACAGTATGCAAAGCCCTAGTCCATAACTCATAAAGGAATATACATATATTCTTATATTATCAGCATTGCCTTTTATTTTCAAGGAGGAGAAACAATAACAAAATAGAAGTGTCACCAACAACGTATGCAAATATCTAATTTCATATTACGTTATTGAGGTTGGAAAACATGATATCTCAAATTTATTTAAGGGGCATAGAAAGGCTGATTTATGATTACTTGTCGTTAAAATGGGGTAGATGTACGTAATATGATCATTCAAATTTAGTTAACCCTTCTAAACACTCCTGTCGACAGCCGTTGCCTGTATTTGACCCAAAAAGACTTCAGTGACGCCGGACATCGCTCTGAGTTAACAATGTGCTGCGATCGCGATGCAGCCTAATAGGCCGACCATGTGGACTGGAAAATTATATTTTACTAAGTTTTAATCCAAAAGTAGGCGCAAGTGTTTTACCGTAGACCACAATTTACACGATAAACACTGCGGCTTGTTTTGAGACAAGTGACGTCTTATTTCTATATTGTGTACGAACTTCTGTCTACTGACTTGTGCTGATAGCTGAGCGACATATTGTCCGCCCAGGATAATATCTAATTCTCCAAGTTTGCACGACCATGTATGCAAGCTTGTACAAGAATACCACAAAGCTAGCCTGGCTCCTGCTTAGCATCAAACAGCGGATTTTCTAGAGGCTGCCAGATTCTTCGAATTTTCATTATTCCCGTTGCTTCCACCGGTGTTCCAGTCAAGTGCTTCTTTACATGCTGCCCGCCGTACCACCATCCTTGAATTATTTCAGGTGTTCAAATATATTTGTAACGTGTAAAGCCTTTTTTCAAAGTTTCTTCATGCTTGAGTAGTTCAGCCAAAACGCTTTCTATTTTCATTATATTTTATTCAGCTCTAAATAAGAGATTTCAAGCACGTGATTTCTTACGCTTTATTACATGCTAAGGTTGATTATGCTACTCAGTGATTTGCAGGTTGTGCCGGTCACGGTGGCACTCAGACAGGCACAGTGCATTTCCCAGTGACGTCTTGCCCTACGTATCTCTTCAGTAAATTTATTGACTAGGCTGAATGTTACTTAGCAGCATGCCACAAATCTACGGCCATCAAGTATATAAGCCTGGTACAAGTGGCTGCGGATCTCGATACGTGCAACTGGGCTCCAAACATTCGATTTCTGATATAAGGGGGAACGCATATAATTGGGTTTTAATCAAACTTCTCATTGCACAAGCGTGAAATCGCGAATTAATCCAGCATGCAGCTTCAGTACAGATTGGAAGGTGGGAAATTTGCAGCAAGAATCTTCAAAGCCTCCTCATGACCTGTATCTCTAAATATATCGACGGGGTACATCGCTTTATCTTCGCTCACAAGGAACTAACAACGCAGCTGGCAACATGAATTTCAATGCGAATGTAATGCAAAAGAAAGACACAACTGCAAAAAAAAAAATTTAACAGCCTCATTTGTCAGTCGGAGTAAAGCAAATAATGGGTGAAGGTCTTTAAAAATACATATGTATAATGTAAGATGCGGTTTACAAGAAGCTCCGAAAATACACGAAGCGATGGCAATGCCGCTCATTAAGAAGTTTAAAACTTTTTAGTCACAACAAAAATGTTCTCCATTGTTACAGTTGCATCAGGGGCGAAGAGTAGCTACCCCGACGAGTTATGGCACAGGCAAGATGGCAGGGTCATAATAAGACTAAAGCGCTAACGTCGACACTCTCGCGTCCTTACCGGCGAGTATCAGGAGACGGCGGCAAAGTTTCGAACACCTAAATAACAGGCGAGGAGCATAGAATAATTGGTCGGGGCCATAAACTGTTCAAGAACTTTCGAGGAGAAACCCGAAGTACTGAATGGAATCATAAACTACCGGAGTAAACGCCCAAGGTAGTTTATTCGCTGAGACGGCGGGATTTCTGTAAGTTCTGGGTGTTAGTTGTGAGTGAGCTGCAGTTGTTACACCCTCGTCGTGTCGGGCAGCTTCCGAAAAAGCAACTCAGACGCGTCAGGTTGATTGGGAGAACGGTATCCGGAGGAGCAGAAAACTGATGGCTTTAAAGAATATAGAAGGGAGAGGAGCCGCTAGTCTTCTGCGTTGCGCTATTGTAAGCGTACGTGACGTTTAGTCTACATTAACCAGTTCATAAAGTATTTTTTTCAGAAATTCTTTTGCTCCCTGCATTGAATGTACGATCTTCAGATGTAAAAAACCGACGCTGTTCTAGAGAAGTTGTTTATAGTGGTTCTGTGGTAGTCCGACGTTGAGAAGCGTTTCGGTCTCGTTCGCTTTTGAACTGGCTTTGCGGCAACGGAGATAAAAAAGGGCCCCGTAAGTACTTGTAGCAATAGCAATAGCGAACGCGGCGAAGAAGGCCACGAGCTGCGGCAGTATCGCCGGCGCAAAATGAATTCGGCGATTCCACATCATTACCCCATCGTCGTTCTTCGACAGCCTGCCTGTGGTGTCTGTGGGTTATGCCCAGCTGTAAAGTATTTAAACAGCTTTCTCCAAACAAGCTTTCAATTAAAAGAGCAATAAGTACGATGTATGCCTCGTTTTGTCCTGCTCCACATAATAGGTTTAGCGCATATTGTTACCCGTGGCGCCGTTTGTAGGATTGCATATTTCTGGGTAAATTGTAATCAAAATTTGCAGTGTGGAAATGGAGCATCTCGATAGTTCTCAAAACTTTCAATAGCCATTAACTCAAAGGGAATTGGGATTGCCCATTTGACATAGCTATAAGAAGCTATGCTTAATGGATGAGGCAGGCATAAGATCCGAGCACCTTGGCAATTTCGGAGGCATAGCATTTTGGGGGAAACGAGAGAATGCAGGCTGGCGGGCTTTATCTTAGCAGCAGGCTGAAGCTCGACAAAAGCCTACTCCACCAGGTATGAGGCTTCAGGCGCTGTGAGGATGATGAAGACTTGCCATAGTAGTTTATTAAAACATGACAAAGGTACAATCACAGAGATAGGATGCCGAAACACAGAGGATGCACACTCGCATCTCTGTCAAACACCGAACCCGGAACAAGGGTCGCCACCTGTCCTGTGGGAGGACAAGCTTATCATCATCATCAGCCTGATTATACCCACTGCAGGGCGAAGGCCTCTCCCATATTTCTCCACTTAACCCGGTTCTGTGTAAGCTGCATCCACTTGACCCCTGCGAACTTCTTAATCTCATCCGCCCACCTAACTTTCTGCCGCCCCCTGCTACGCTTTCCTTCCCTTGGAATCCAGTTTGTTACCCTCAGCGACCATCGATTATCGTCTCTTCGCACTACATGTCCTGCCCATGTCCATTTCTTCTTCTTAATTTCCACTAGAATGTCGGTAACTTGAGTTATTTCTCTGACCCACTCTGCACGCTTTATATCCCTTAATGTTACCCCCAACATTTTTCGTTCCATAGCCCTCTGTGTTGTCCTCAACTTAAGTAGAACTCTCTTGGTTAGCCTCCACGTTTCAGCCCCATAGGTGAGTACAGGCAAGATGCAACTGTTGTATACTTTATTCTTGAGCGATACCGGTAAGCTGCTAGTCATAATCTGCGAGTGCTTGCCAAATGTGCACCATCCCAATCTTATTCTTCATGTTATTTCCTTTTCATGGTTCGGATCTGCGGTTACTACCTGTCGTAAGTAGACATATTTGCCTACTACTTCCAGTATTTCGCTACCTAATGTAAACTGCTGTTCCTTCCCGACGCTGTTGAACATTACCTTCAGTTCAGTTCAGTTCAGTCGTTCAGTCGTGTCCGACTCTTCGTGACCCTACGGACCATGTCACGCCACGCTTTCCGGTCTCTCCTTATCTTCCTAACATCACATAACTACATCTGCAGTGCGTCGAGGATGCCATCTAACCATCGCGTTCGCTGCCTACCCCTTCTCCGGCAACCCTCAACCTTTCCCAACATCAAATCTTTCTTCAGCGACTCCTCTCTTGTCATCAGATGACTAAAGTAGCTGAGCTTTAACTTTAGAATTTGACCTTCCAATGAGCAGTCATGATTTATGGCCGACAATATTGACTGATTTGATCTTCTGGCAGTCCAAGGAACTCTCAAGAGTCTTCGCCAGCACCACAATTCAAACGCGTCAATTCTTCGGCGGTCAGCCTTTTTCACAGTCCAACTCTCGCATGCATACATCACAACTGGAAATACCATAGCACGAGTTATACGGATCTTTGTTGGCAGACTAATGTCTCTGCTCTTTACTAAGCGGTCAAGGCTAACCATTGCTCTCTTTCCCAGAAGCAGGCGTCTCCTAATTTCATGGCTGCAGTCTCCTTCCGAGGTAATCTTGGAGCCCAAGAAGAGAAAATCTGTCACAGCTTCCACTTCTTGTCCCTTGATGCTCCAGGACTTGATAGGGCAAGACGCCATGATCTTTGTCTTTTTAATGTTCAGTTTAAGCCCAAACTTCTCTCTCTTCTTGTACGCGCATCAGAAGTCTCTTGAGTTCCGCTTCACTTTCTGTAATTAAAGTGGTATCATCCGCATATCAAAGGTTGTTGACACGTTTTTCAGCAATCTTCACTCCAGCTGAAGACTCGTCCAGACCGGCCTTCCTCATGATGCACTGTGCATATAGGTTAAATAGGCAGGGCGACAGTATGCAGCCTTGCCTCACTCCTTTCTCAATCGGAAACCAATCAGTAAGACCATGCCCAGTTCTGACTGTGGCCTCTTGCCCTTCATACAGGTTCCTGAGGAGACAGATGAGGTGAATTGGAACTCCCATCTCTTGGAGAGCTTGCCACAATCTGCTGTGATCTACGCAGTCAAACGCTTTCGCATAATCAATAAAGCAGAAGTAGATGGGTTTCTGGAACTCTCTTGCATTTTCCATGATCCAGCGAAGGTTAGCACTTTGGTCTCTAGTTCTTCTGCCTTTGCGAAACCCAGCTTGCACGTCCGGAAGCTCCCGATCCACATACTGCTGCAGCCTACCTTGGAGGATTTTCAACATCATTTTGCTAGCATGCCAAATAAGCGCGATCGTGCGGTAGTTGGAACAATCTTTGGCACTGCCTTTCTTTGGAATGGGGATGTAAACTGACCTCCTTCAATCATGTGGCCACTGCAGGGTTGTCCAAATCTTCTAACATAATGTATGCAGAATGTCAAGAGCGTCATGGTTGAGGTTTTGAAGCAACTCAGCTGGAATGCCGTCAATTCCGCTAGCTTTGTTCTTAGCAAGGCTGGATAAGGCCCATTCAACTTCACTCTTCAGGATGCCCGGCTCGAGATCATTAATCACAACCGTCTTATGTTGGGTTTGCACATTCGGGTCCTTCTTGTACAGTACAGGGCTTCAGTGAGGTCCTTGCCCCATTTGTCCTTTATCACGCCCAGCTTAGCACAGAAGCTTCCTTTGATATCTTTTATCGTCTTATACAAAGCTCTTGTGTTCCTTAATTGGCTGTTGTCCTCAACTGCTTGGCACTGTATGTTTAGGAAGGCATTCTTATCTCTCCTTGCTATTTTCTGAAAATCCGCATTAAGAACCTTGTATCTTTCTCTTTCCCCCATAACTTTTGCCATCCTCCTTTCCTCAGCTATTTGCAAAGCCTCTTCAGATAACCAGTTTGCTTTCTTGCATTTCTTTTGCTTTGGAACTACCTTAGTAGCAACTTCTTGTATTATATCACGAACATCAGTCCACATTTCTTCGGGCTCTCTGTCTTCTAGATCTAATTCTTGAAATCGATTCCTCACTTCCACAGCGTATTCTAGTGGAATTTGATCCAGATCATCCCTGAAAGGCCTTCTAGTTTTCTGCGTTTTCCTCAATCCAAGCTTAATTTTGGCAACAAGAAGCTGATGATCGGTGCCACAATCGGCCCCAGGCCTTGTTTTTACTGCTTGTATAGCGCTTCTCCATCTCTGCTAGCAAAGAATATAATCGATCTGATTCCTGTACAGCCCCTCCGGTGAAGCCCATGTGTACAGGCGCCTCTTGTGCTGTTGAAAATGAGTATTCGCTATGGTAAGGTTGTCTTCTTGACAAAACTCTACTAGCCTCTGCCCAGCTTCATTTGGCTCGCCAAGACCGAACTTGCCTGTAATTCCTGATATTTCTTTACTCTCGACCTTAGCATTCCAGTCTCCTATGAGAAAAACGACGCCTGATGATGGGGTGCGGCCTAAAAGGCATTGTAGGTCCGCATAAAATCTCTCAGCGTCAGCTTCTTCAGCAGTAGTGGTCGGTGCGTAGACTTGGATAACTGTTATGTTGAAAGGGTGACCTTGGATTCGAAGTGAAATCATTCGGACGTTTTTGGGGTTGTATCCTAGCACTGCTTTGCCCATTCTTCTGTTTACTATGAGAGCGACCCTATTACTTCTCTTGGGTTCGTGCCCACAGTTAAAGACATAATGGTTGCCAGAGTTAAATTGTCCCATTCCGGTCCACTTGAGCTCGATGATACCCAAGATATCAATGTTCAATCCGTCCATTTCTCGCTTGACGACATCCAGTTTACCTTGCGTCATAGATCTTACATTCCATGTTGCTATGTGATATATCTTCTTGCAACATCGGACTTTCCGGTCGCTTCCCGACACATCCACAACTGAGCGTCCTTTTGGCTTTAGCCCAGCCGCTTCATTCGTCCTGGAGCTACTAGGAATCGCTCTTTGTTAATCCCCAGTAACATATGGGACGCCTTTCAACCTGGGGGCTCATCTTCCGGCGCTATATCATTAATGGTATTGTGACTTGCCATAGGGTTTTCTTGGCAGGAAATACTGGAGTGGGTTGCCATTACCTTCTCCAGTGAATCACATTTTGTCAGAACTCTCTGCCGTGACCTGTCTATCTTGGGTGGCCCTACACAACAGAGCTCACGACTTCATCGAGTTTCGCAAGCCCCTCCGCCACGACAAGGAAGTGATCCATGAAGGGGGAACAGTACCTTAGTCTTCGGCATATTCATTTTCAAGCCTACCTTTCTACTTTTTCTGTCTAGGTCATCAATCAATATTTGGAGTTCATCCCCCGAGTTGGTTAGCAAGGCAATGTCATCAGCAAATCGCAGATTACTGAGGTATTCTCCATCAACCCTTATACCTAACTGTTCCCATTCCAAGTCTCTGAATACTTCCTCTAAACAAGCTGTGAATAGTACTGGGGAGATTGTGTCTCCTTGCCTAACACCGTTCTTTATTGGAATTTTGTTACTTTCTTTATGCAGAACTATGGTTGCGGTGCAGCCACTATATATATCTTCGAGCACTTTCACGTACAGCTCGTCTACCCCCTGATTCCGCAATGCCTGCATTACCGCCGAGGTTTCAACTAAGTCAAATGCTTTTTCGTAATCAATGAATGCTATGTATAAGGGCTGGTTATATTCCGGGCATTTTTTATCACCTGATTGATGGTTTGGATATTGTTACGGGGATGCAATTAATGTAACAGCACTGCGATGGGCTGAACTCGACGCTGAGACTTCAGTAGCCGTGCAGTGTCCACTCTGTGAGCGTCGTCCTCTTTTTCAACTCTTTGTCGTCGTCGTCTTCTTCAGTGAGCACATCACTTTGGTACCGCGTTTCCAGGTAACACTACCCCCCTCGGCAAAAGGCAACGTCCCGGTGCGTATTAGGCGTGCGATGTGGAGGGGGAGTAATAAGGCTTTAGGCGGGCGACATGTACGATTTCGGAAGTGGGTGTAGCAGTCGGTGACTTTGGGTGGAGCGGTGAAATCTCATAGGTCACGTCGGTCACTGGGCGTAGTACACGGTAAGGACCTGTGTAGTGGGGCAGAAGTTTTTGACACATCCCCACACGACGGCACGGAAGCCAGAGCAACACCAGAGATCCGGGAGGATAGTGCACATCGCGGTGGTGAGCGTCGTAGCGGCGTTTTTGAGTTTCTTGAGAGATGGTGAGATTCTGACGAGCAATCTGGCGAGCAGCGTCGGCTCAGGCGATAGTATCGCGGGCATAAGTTGTGACGGGGCTAGGGCGGGTACCGATCGATAGTAGAGTACCGTTTCCGAAAGCCTGCTTGATCCTTTGCTTGATTGCAGTCTAAGGTTGTCCTGATTCTATTAGCGATTACCTTAGTAAATACCTTATACGTAACAGACAGTAAGCTGATTGGACTGTGATTTTTAAGGTCCTTAGAGTCCCCTTTCTTGTGAATGAGGATAATGTTTGCATTCTTCTATGGTTCCGGTGCCGTCGATGACATCAGGCACTGCGTATACAGGGTAGCCAGTTTCTCTAGCACGATATCCCCCGCGTCCTTTAGCAAATCTGTAGTTATCTGATCCTCTCGAGCTGATTTCCCCCGTTTCATAGTTTCTAATGCTTTCTTGATCTCGTCCTTGGTCACTGGTAGAACGTCTGACTGTTTTTCCCTTCCGCCAATCTCATTACGGTCCTGAATACTTTAGCTACTGTAGAGATCTGTATAGAACTCCTCGGCTACTTTGACTATCTTTTCCATATTAGTGATGACGTTGCCCGCCTTGTCCCTTATCGCATACATCTGGTTTTTGCCTATGCCCAATTTCTTCTTTACTGCTTTAAGGCTTCCCCCGTTTGTTAGAGCATGCTAAATTTTCTCCATATATACTTCCTTACATCGGCCACCTTGCGTTTATTGATTAGCTTTGATATCTCGGTCAATTCGATCTGGTCTGTTGGATTGGAAGCTTTCATACTCTGGCGTTTCTTAATCAAATCTTTCGTCTCCTTAGACAGCTTACCGGTATCCTCTCTAACTATCCTACCGCCTACTTCTACCGCGCACTCAGTTATGATATCTCTGAAATTATTGTTCCTTGCCTCTAGGGTAATGTCGTCATCCTCAGTTAGAGATGAATACCTATTCTGTAGCGAGATCCTGAACTCTTCTGCCCTCCCCCTCACCGCTAATTCATTGATGGGTTTCTTTCTTACTAATCTGTTGCGTTCTGTCTTCATATTTAGGCTAATTCTGGACCTCACCATCCTGTGGTCACAGCATCGCACTTTCCCGATTACCTCTACATCCTGCACAGTGGCGGTGGTTGAACACATTATGAAGTCGATTTCATTTTAAGTCTCTGCGTTAGGACTTTTCGATGTTCATTTCCGGTTCTTCCGTTTGCTGAAGAAGGTATTCATGATTCGTAAGTTACTGCGTTCTGCAAACTCAACTAGCAACTCCCCCCTGTTATTCCTAGAACCAATGACATAGTCACCTACTGCCTTGTCTCCTGCCTGTTTTTAAATAAATTGGTTCACAGGAAGGGAAAGGCGCAGTAACTGTCACACTTGCTCTGTGGACACCCGAACCGCGCCGTAGGGGAAGGGAGGAGGGTGGGAATGAAAGTGGAAAGAGAGAAAGAGGAGCCGTAGTGGAGGGCTACGGAGTAATTTCGACCACCTGGGGATCTTTAACGTGCGCTGACATCGCACAGCACACGACGCCTCTTCGTTTCGCCTCCATCGAAACGCAGCCGCCGCAGTCGGGTTCGAACCCGGGAACTCCGGCACAGTAGTCGGGCGTCTTACCACTGCACCACCTACCTTGGCATTGAAGTCGCCCATTAGTACAGTATACTGCGTATTTACCTTTCGCATTGCCGATTCTACATCTTCATAGAAGCTTTCAACTGCCTGGTCATCATAACTACATGTAGGTGCATAGGCCTGTACAACCTTCAGTTTACACCGCTTAGTAAGCCTAATACGATGCCTGCAATCCTCACATTAATACTATAGAATTTATCTATATTACGTGCTATATACTTATTGAAAGGAAACCTACTCCTAGTTGTCGCCTCTCTGGCAAACCTCGATAACACAGTACATGCCCATCCTTCAGTACAATATATGCCTCATTCGGCCTCTTAACCTCACTAAGCCCTATGACATCCCCTTTCATGCCTTCTAGTTCCTCTAACAGCACTGCTAAACTAGCTTCACTAGCTAGGGTTCTAGCATTAAACGTTGCCTGGGTCAGTTTCCAATGGCGGCCTGTCCAGCGGAGCCAGGCTTTCTTAACACCCCCTGCTGCGTCACAGGTCTGACCGCCGCCGTGGTCAGCTCTTCCGCAGCCGCTGGTGACTGATGGCCGGGGTTTTATGGAGCTCATCATAGGAGGTTGTGGCCAATTACTGCACAAGGGTGGCCAACTCCTGTTCTGGTGAGGGAGTGCGTTGCCGGAGGTGTTCACCGGCATCAGGTCGCACCCCAAACCTGTTTATGCAATTCCATCGACACGCGGATTTTTTTTTATCCGGCGGAGAATTGCGCGGCACCGGGATTTGAACCCCGGTCCTCTTGCATGCGAGGCGGATGTTCTACCGCTACGCTACCGCTGCTTATGAGGTGCTGTTATGAGGTGGGACAAGCTTATGAGGTGCTGTTACCAATCACAACCCGTTGTAGGCTTTCTCACACATTCTAATACACTATCACCAATGCTTTCTGAAAATACCCATTTCAAGCCACATCCAGTAGGGCATCTTGTATTGATTACATCTTTGCACGAAACGTTCATGTAACTAGCATTAAATGTGGTTTACTTCATTATCATGTGCCGTGCAATAGACTGGAGAACACGCACGGTTAAAACTGTTTACTCACAAGCTGTCCTTTTTATACCAACTAAACATGAGCTAGCAGGCATAAATTCCTTCAGGGGAATAATCGATGCGTAGAGCGCATTAGACCACCACTGAATTCCAAGCTCTGCTTGCACTATCCATTTGAAACATCAATTGTTTCCATCTCGTTTTCAGACACATATCTTATTCTCTTTCCATACTACTGTGGCACTTGCTGCTATAGCGCGTTGTTCTGGTCTTCCTAGTTTGAATCAAAGGACACTATAGATTGCGGTTTCCCCTCCTATTTCGGTATCAAGAGTAGTCTGCATCTCTAAGTATTCTATGTATAGGTTATGGACGGCACTCGTGATAGCATGATTTCGACAGTTTCGTCTCTTGGGTTTTCATTCCTCCCGGTTAGAAACGTTATCTGCGCTTACGAGTGAAATCCGTGGGCCTCTTCTTCGCTACCTTGCTTATCGGTTCCCCTGCTTGACCTCACCTTCATCAGTAATCTGGAGTTGTCTTCTCTTCATATCGAAGGGTTTCTACGGAGTTTTCCGTTACCACTAGCGTCACTTCAGTATTGCTTGCAGTATGAAGCATACGGCTGAGAACATCTGTGCTGTTCAGTTCTATGTGACCTTCCGTCGAACCTTTGAAAAGGGATTAATACTTAAAGAAAAATCATTTTTATCTAATATTTTAGTAGCTGTACCGCAGTAGAGCTTCTTTTTCTTTCTGATTAATAAATTGTTTTATTCGAACTATCTTACTTTTGAAGGAAAACTGTTGTCTTCGTCTTACTCGGCAGCAGTCTCCTCGGTAGATGAGCCTTCACTAGGAACTATATTTTCAATTTTAATGAGACTGGTGTATTCAGTTCCAGTTACATTTGTGCTTTTAAGCTCGCATTTACTTTGCTGCTGTTACTCTCGTTAAGCGCTAATCTTATAGCCCGTGAAATGTACACTCTTTCCATATTTCATTTTTTTAAAGAAGGACGCATGAATAAATCTTCTGACTGGATAATCTCCATCACAAATGTTGTGGAACATGCCGCCAAAGAAGGCCCGTTCTCGCTCACTGCAGTAAAGATTCCTGAGAAATCTTGGCTCCATTGAGGTCTTCTCGTTTTAGCGTTTGAATTGCAAGATGCCGCGTTTACCAACTGTATCGTACCACTGAAGGTTGTTTAAACTTCTGGCGATCAGCGAATCAGTCGGTAATCTTCCACACGATGAGGTATTGGTTAGCACAACTGACTCTCATAACCATCAAATGCCGAACCTCAGCAAGCTTCTAAAACTGCTTGTTCCTAAAATTATATTCTTCTAACATGCGTATGGTCGATCCTTTCTCTTTTCTAGTTTCCTTTCTGCCTCAGATTGCTTCTTGTCATTATGCAATTTTGCCTATTCCGGTGTCATTATTTTTATTTCCTTGCTTCCGGTTATATTTGTTTCTTTTCATTAACCTTGTCTTCAACATATCACTCCATGTTTAAATAAATCAAGTAGAGGAAGGAATTAGTATTGAGTGGCGGTTCCTATTTTTTCTCTTTCTTCTGCGCTTTTACACTTTTCACCGCGTAGCTAACGCACATGGTGAGATTGATTTCCGATGTAATGTTTATGTAGTCTCGTGGCCAGGAGCGCCCCCTCGTTGCTTTCCATTTACTCTCTCGATCTACCACTGGAAGCTTTTCATGCTATGGTATTCGCAGGAATCGCAGCATTCCTGCAACGCTACCGCTGAATGATGATGGCGCCATCGAAATGGATAAACCTAGTATTGTTCAATGCGGTCTTTCCGAGGCAGCTTCTTCCTTCTATAAAACGATTACGAAGGCAAGACAGTTTGGACGGGATGGAAGCCTGTGCTATTCACCGAATATTGATTGCATTAAAGATCTCCTCAAAACCATCAAAAGCTATTTACTGGAATTTTATCACGCGCCATCAGCCCGTGTTCCATCAATCCTCTATGCACCGGAAGAATATTTTATGCTACCTTAATAAGCACCAAACATATGGACGATCGAAAATGATGCTCTTCCTCTCCCCTCAACTCAACCCATACCGACGCGCAAGAAAAAAAAAGAAGAAAACAGGTCCCGACAGTGCGTTACTGCACCATGTCCCGCTGGCCTAACTTTGGAGTGTCCAAAGAGCGGGTGCGCCTGGCAGCCCCGCTGACGTCAATTGGGAGGCGTGCGCGCGGTGGTGTGTCCCCCAAGTCGTCTGCGAGCCGTCTCCACCACCAGGTTTAAAAATTATTTGCAGATTATCGGCTCCATATAAAGCGATGTGATGCGTTTTAATGGTTTAGGTTTTGTATATCCATCGTATTTTGGAGTTCGACTCTGTGCTGGTTTCTGCTTCGTCAGCTGACAAAATTCGCCCACTATTCTTCTGACGCGGAGGCGAAGGGCGGGGGGGGGGGGGGCTTCATTTTTATCTTGAGCTGTCCAAATTTGCGGCAAAAAGCGCACATTACCTTGAAGCTTGCATACCACCTTTGTTATCTAGATTTCAGTCTACAAGTTTTCGGACGTACCTACGGGTATGTGAATCAGAATTTCACCAAGGCCTGTCTGTTTTGTTGCCAACCGACCTCCTTTTTCGGAATACATTGGCCTAGGTTTGACACACCGCGCACGTAATTCTAACCCCAAAACTTTCTTGATCCTTTACCTGTTCCCGTGCCTTGCATTATCCCGGCGTAAACTGAAGGGTGTTGCGTTGAAGTTGTCCTTGATGCCATTTCCCTCAATAATTCTGATCTGGTATATTCTAATCAGATTATAAGAAGATCACTTAACATGTTTTCCTTCTATCCCAAAAATAGCAGCTCATGAGTCTCAATGTAATGAACATGCGTGTGAGTATATATTATTCGCTTCTAGACGCGTCTTGTTGGCGGCTACAGCATTTCAGCGCAATTTTTAAGTTGAGTTTCTGGCGGTGATATTTGCGGTACGACAACTAGACTGGTCTGTTTCTGCAGTGGCTATCATTACCGTCTTTCTATGCTTGTGCTCGTCTGTTCTTTTCGAAAGTGGATTTTCTCAACATTACGGCCTTCCTATCACTGCTCTCTCATCATTCCAGACGTTTACACATGGTATGGATGCCAGGTCACAGCAATGTGGCTCGAAATGTAACGGCTGACTGCTTGGCAAACACACCCTCAAGTTCAATCGCCTTGTGTTACCTATCTTTCCGGCTAGAGCGTGCGTAGCAGCAGCTATGTTTTGCTGATTTAACAGGCTAGTAACTATAGCAGCGTAACGACCACTACATTAGGTTTTTGCTCAAGATAGACGATACTTCTTTATTGAATTGATTTCGATAAATTTGCCTCTGGTCACAGCTAGGTTTGCGTGAAAAGACTCATTGACTTCCTCCAAGCAAGGTGGCAGGCTGATGTGGCTTGCTGCTTATGATGGTAGGATAAACTACGTACCTCTTTGAAGCCCTACATTTGTTTTGAAAAGCGGAGTTGTTTCTTTCAGTTCGCACGTTTCCGTCCTCATGACCATATTTTTACCCGACAGTATTGAGCACTTTATAGTGCCTAAAGTTCCTCTTTCTCGTCTCCGACATTGAACCAAAAACTCAAGGCGACATTATAGGTAATGAAGTTGTCTGTTCACTGATTGATCAAACATTTTTTGATATCAGAAAGTTACGCGACATGGTCCCGCTTCAGCCGCAGCCCATTACTGTGCATAATTCAAAACTGCAGGTGGCATTATATTCGAAATCAACAATGTGAAATCTCGCTCTAGACAGGCTACCGCTAGGAGTCGCGGGCCCGTTCTTGTGGCGTGGTGAACGTGGGGCTTCAATTACTATTCCGCCAGCTCTTTCTGGTCATATAATGCTGTGCCACTGTTTTTAGGGAGCAATTATAAGGCAGGGAATGCACCTTTATATGTAATATTACATGTATCACCAGCAAAGTATATTTCTGCATGCACAGATGCCTGAGAGAAGCTGGAGACGTAAGCCCTAACGCCATCGAATAACACAGTATATGATGGAGGTTGTGTGGTCAGTTTTATTTTCAGCCCAGACGTACCGAAATGGGGGTCAGCCTCGTATAGAGCGCGCTCTTATCGATTACTCTTTATGTGCCTTTTGATGCTTCCTTAGTAACAGGACGCGACGTTCACAGGTACGGTAAGTAGACGGGAGCTGAAATGCGCGAATTTTGGCTGATTGTAAGAGATCTTCGTTTCCATTCCAACATCATTCAGCCGAAGAGAAATGTCGAACTGACTCGTCCAAAGCATTTTCGAAAACAACTTGTCCGTATTATGAAAAAAGCAGAATTCTTCAATGAGGAAATAACAGATTCACGTAGACTTACCTGCCTTTCATTAAAAAAAAAAACATTGCTTGAGCTTTTGGAACCGGGCTTAAAATTTCAGATTGAGAAATTTCCACTCATGAACTTCTTACGTTTAATCTGCGCTTTTGCACTCACAGTACTTACACGGAACTTTTTGATCAGGTCAATATGCGATTACCGCACTTTATTTCGAAATCGCAGCAATGGCTTTAGATACAATAATTAGTTGAAACAAATAAATTCATTCACACTTTTTTACAAGCGTAGATACTAAAACGTCATCAACATAATAAAACATCCACTGATTATAAAGGGACAAGTAATAACACATAAATTACGTCTCGTCCAGTGCGATGTGCGACCGCAGTTTATCAATCAACATTTTCAGCTGATCTACCAACTAATCCACTGATTGGAGTTCTACTCTTCATGTTATATAGTCCACTCCGCTACCTATGTGAGCTATCAGTGCTGTCTTAATAAATGATTGCCTGCCGGTTCCTACTGATTTTCATGATTTCCATATGTATGCTGATAGCTCTATCTTCTTCCCAGAACCACTGCGGTTGCCTCTCAAATTACAACGTAGAAAATAGAATTTTCTTTCTGGATGAAGTGGGGAGCGGCTGACTCTGTTGTACTAATTCATGTTGAGTCCAATCGTTAGCCATAAGATAGTTTTATGTCATAATGCCTGCTTGTAGCAGGGGCCTTAAATATTTCCTTGTGCAGTCGTATGTCTATATTCCTAGTTAATAAAGGTTGTATAACATATTTGCGTAAAGATACATAAGCAAAATAAACCTTGTCAAGATCGTTTCTTTACTTACGGATCTTGAGGGCGATAGTAACAATCTACGGTACGATCTGCGGAATGTATAAACGACGCCATAAATGTGGACTTCATACAAACGCACAGCGAATCAGCCCATGTCTGCCCAGAAATTCTTAGAAGATGTAAAACCTCGTAGCTCTGAACCACCTGAAAAAGAACAAGTAATATTAGAAGGAAGAAAGTCGTCAGAATATGTTAAAATGTGTCAGTTACAGCGATGACAAAACATTCGTCTGGTGCTTTCGCTCAAAGATGGTGAGCTCATTTTATATCCTCTACATTGTTCTGTTTTTAGCGCGGCCTGACACTTCCCACTTTGCAGATCGAAGCCTCTGGTGAACTGGGTAAGGGCCTTGGGGGCTGCACAGCTCCGTTCGTGCGACATCATACCTACTGTTTTCCAAGAGCCGCCACGTTGGAAACATTGGCGACACACCACGTATTTGAACATATGTATCGCACTAAGCACCAATAACAGGCCTGTGAAGTGCACCAAGAGCGTCAGGAACAAACGAGCTTTGCCAAGAACCCATTCATAGCCATACTAATTCGCCTGCAAATTAGCGGGCATCTCTGTAGCCACGGTCATAGCGTTGTTTATAAAGTGGCCCTGTAAGGTCAGAATGCTTAGCCAGCAACGACATCAAGCCTCTTCAGCTTTGCAGTGGGTGCCAGAAACACAAGTCTCAATTTTAATACAGAACAATAAGATGAAGTCTAGAATGCATCTGGCGAACGTGCACAAAAAATAAAAAAACTGTGTTTAAGCAGTACCTCGAGAGCATAAAGCGTTATGAAAGAAATGAAAGGACGTCGTGCCAGTTCTTGTGACCAGAGGTGACATACATTATATTTCTACCGCAGTGTCCGGCTTGTAAGTTAAACGAGGCCATTTATCTGGCAAGTGCGTCGTTGACTTAGGTGAATTGCGAGAAGATATGCACTGATATTGTTTCACCACATCTGTCGTCACTGTCGGCCACGGTCACCAACAATGATACGGGGAGGACCACGACGGACGACGAGAGCACCAAAAGAAAGAAGGAGACATCAGCTGTGGTCACGGGAGAGATGACGGATATCTCACAGTAAGGCACGAGATGAATATTGAGCATAATAATATAGCGACCACACTTATACTATCTTCATTCTTATAGCGCTGAAGAAACACCACAGGAAGAAAGACACAAAAGGACAGACGCGCTTCTGTCCATTTGTGTCTTTCTTCCTGTGGTGTTTCTTCAGCGCTATAAGAATCAAGATCATGTACCAACTAACCCGTCAAAATATCCCACTTATTCTAAGTTAAAAGAAGGCTTAAGAGCTCAACACTAGCCCCCCTAATATCATTTGTCCAGTGGTTTCAGCGGAATCGCTGTCAGTGCACACATGGAGTCGGTAACACTGAGTCGAACTATTTCGGCTAGTTGGTAGATTGTTCACAATTACAGCCGAAGATTTTCCGCGACAGTGCACCAGCTGGTGTATTCCCGAGGGCTGGTTTTTCTTTGGTGTGCCTACTTTGCCTCCGTCCGTCGTGGTATCTTTCCTCTGAACACTGAACCGTACGACGCAATTTTGGCAAGCGAAACGTTCCTTAATGCGGGCGCCCAGACCTTACGCCATCGTGCAGTGAGTAAGGGCGTGCCGCCAAAAATAAATTTTTCGGTAGATTAAAGTCTCGCAAATTGGTGAAATGCTTGAAAAAAGCGATACAAATAAAGTGTTTAGTTTTGCGTTCTCAGCGGAAAGTGCAAGATTCGGAAACTGTAAAGAAACGGGAGTAAGATAGTCGTCAATGCTGTCATCGTCGCAATGGGCAGTCGTAAATAGAAGCTGCGAGAGGCGAAACCGGTCGGCGCGTTGGCGGCTACTTTTGTATGACAATGTAAGGTTTAGGTTTCGAGGCCTAAGACTTGCAGGCCAAACAACCGCAGGGGTCGCGCAGATTCACAAGCCAGCAAAACGAATTATGATAAGTGATTATTTTAAAGGCAGACCCATGAAGGTACAAGCTAAACATTTGGGAGGAGAAAAGATTAGCGAGATATTTTGCATTGTCAGGGGATAAATACGATAAGATTTCCTTAGTCCGCCGAAGTTTGTCGCTAGCGGAGGACCGCTTGCTGCAGTTGCGTAGCCAAATTGGAGGTTGTGTTCCCTATCAGCTTTTTTCCGCCTTCATGTTCTCTCGCTCTGTTTTTTTTTTTTTTTTTTTTTTTTTTTAATTCGAGGTTACCAACTAGCTCAAAGAGCTCACCTTCTCTGTTCCACCTACCTGCACGGCCTTTTCGAAGAGCTTGTCATTATGTTCGTTTTCACCTCTATTCACTTTCTGTTTCACCTCTGAAAAAAAAAAGGCAAAGAGACAGGACCAACTGGTACTGCGCACCAAGCAAACCAATGTGATTGCGGTATTTTGCTTACAGTATGTAACCTATAAAAGTAGCATACCATGTATAAAACAATACGACGACCTAGCGCCACAGAGGTCTAGCTTGACAAGCTTGTAGCTGCACGCGGTTATCTTGGCCTAGCTCTAGCTCAGTAACGACAACGCTTGTTACACATGCTTTATTGTTACTACCTACCGATTGCTTCGTTGAATGGCTGTCGACTATTTTTGTGGTAATCATGATTATGAAATAAATATATTGTCACGAAGCAGCAAGCCGATGAAGACAGGAGACAGAACATGACCGATGACGATGGTAGATGACGTTTAATAAATGTTCGCGGGCCTAGCGCGAGCGCTCCTGCCCGCGCCACTGCCCGCTTCTTCTTTCTTGTCGTACGTAACATGACCCGGGGCCACCGAGCGATCATCCCGATCGTGGACGAGGAAGTTTAGCGATGTTAATGATTTTATGGCATGATGATGGGCGTGTCTGGATGCTTGAAGAAGAAGAGGAAGAAAGAGGAATAGAACGGCTTGCCGGTACGATGTCTGATGCGTGGGTGATCCGCCTCCCTTGGAGCTGTCAACCATCCGTCACCAGAGTCCATGGGACCGATGGCTCGAGGTCACGTCGGGCAGCTTAGGCGGGGGTTGCGTGTTCGAGTCCATCAGTTCCTTCGGGTCATTCGGGCCTTTCGGGTCCTTCGTCGCGGTTCTCATTGGTATGTCTGTTCTCCTTGTATTCAGGTCCGGGCTGGGGCTGGGCGGTGGTAGTTGTTCAGGTCTGGGCTTGAAGGGCTGGGGCGAAGCTGCTCGGCGATGTCCCTGGGCCCTGGGTGATGGTTCCGGCTTGAAGATGGCGTTGATGGTTCAAGGCGAGGATGGGGATGCCGTACCACGCACCTCCAACCAAATGTTACGAAGCGGCAAGCCGATGAAGACAGGAGACAGAACATGACCGATGACGATGGTAGATGACGTTTAATAAATGTTCGAGGGCCTAGCGCGAGCGCT
The DNA here is from genome assembly GCF_055883805.1 of Amblyomma maculatum. NCBI lineage: Eukaryota > Metazoa > Arthropoda > Arachnida > Ixodida > Ixodidae > Amblyomma > Amblyomma maculatum. The sequence continues at coordinate 58,527,158 of NC_139348.1, read as the reverse complement.
CCTGCCCGCGCCACTGCCCGCTTCTTCTTTCTTGTCGTCCGTAACAATATAATTAAACATATACATTTCTCCCAATTGTAGAGAGGCCACATGTCACAATAAAAAGAAAACGATTTGCGCCGTCTAAAATATTATTTGCAATGTAGCTACAGATGCTGTATGCTCGCCCATTAGAGATCTTCCTCATTTTGTTCAGAGGGGAAAAAATTAAGAAGTAGCTTGCCTAAACGAATAAGCTAAAAATCACCAATGCATGCTGTATTTGTAGAATGTGTTTCATCCGTTGTCATAGAAATCTGTAGCTGGTAAAAAGGGAGTTCTTTCCGGAAGCTGCATTGTACCACATCTTTGACCAAAAATTGGTTGTACTGAAATTTCATTACAGATATTTCGTATTCCATTTATATTCATTTCGAGCTTTTTCTCTGTAGTAGGTGCCAGAATGGATACTTTCTGAATACACAAGCATGGAGTATATGAATATTTTTTAATATATTGTAACAGTACTGAAGAAGATGAAGTTTAGAAGACAAGTGAAGGAGAAAGACGTTAAAAAAGGACTCTCGTGCCGGACGCGCTGCCGTTGACCAGCTGAGCTCCCGACCCTATCGTCTTGTTGTTCAGCGCTCCGACGTCTTACCCCCTTCGTAACAATATGATAAAACCACAAACTTTGCCCTCCTATTAAAGTTGAACTCGTTGAAATGTGCTATATTGAGTTCAGGAGGGTAGGAAGAATATAAAATATATGATAGACAAATATATTCCGCCTTCCTTTATTACGTTTTGCAATAGCGGAGGTTACCACCACACATATAAATGATACTTTAGGCGAAAATCTATATTGTATGGTAGTAATTTAGGCAACAACAGTGGGCTGTGGGAGGTACATGCACCACAAGTTATTTTCTGTTTACATCTTAGCGGTATTCAAAAGCAACCTTTCAGGATTTAGGATCCTCATCGGCTTTCAGCATGTGCACCATAAAACACATCACTGTTGAAAAATAAATCGTATCGCCACGTTTTACGTCTCATTTAGACAAATTCGCTCGACGTAGTTTCCGTTTGGGTTTCTATTTAGTATGACATCCTCCCTACTGCCAAGAAATGAACTTAAGCTTTCCTCTTGAGATAACTGTTATTTTTATACAATATAACTTTAGATATGTGGCATGCCACCTAAAACATTTATTTAGCAGTGTATTCTGTCAACAATAGATAGCAAAGGCAAATATCTGGAATGCAAATGTTTACAGCCTGTCTGTATATCAATATACATTTTCAGCAACTACTCAAAATTAGTAGCTCTGACGTGTGACACCGGTTGACAGCAGCTTGATGAACTCTTATTGTGAAAAAAAAAAACCGTCTCTGCTGTTGAGTAGAAATCGGTTAATATAGAAGGAAGTCTTTTAGCTCACTTTTAGCATCCAAGCATAATCTGTTTCGAGACGAAAATATTCATAATCTGTTTCAAGGTTTCTTGACGTATACTAAAACGGAGCGGCCAGGCAATAAAGAAAACCAGTGGCGCCGAATGAGAACTCTGATAAAGGGTGACAAAGCGCATCAGCAATTATAAAAAACGTCAGCGGCCTCGCCGGAGGGCGTTGAGAGAAGTGGCAACATATGCGGTAGGGAAGAGAAAAATGTCAGTGGTGAGGGCTACACCGCTGGAAGAAAATGTCAACAACGGCTCTTGTTAGTCGTTTTGGAGAAGACGGCGGTATTCTGGCAACGCGCTCACCCGCCTTGTGTGCATCGCCACTCGTTCTCAAAGCTTGATTCCGCATCTCTATGGGAGGTGACGCTCCTGGCCTTAGTCTGGGGAAGGAAGACCAACATATGTCGAGGCGGCGTGAGGCGTCAGAGAAGCCCAAAAGTGCGCTTGCCGTAACGGCTGTTGGAAGGAAGCAGCTATGGATGAAGTTCTTGGAGCGGCCTAATGGGAGCTAACGAGCAGAAACTACCACATAAACATGCCAAAAGGCCTTTGCACTCGAAATCATGAAAAACTCCTAAGCTTCACCCATAATCTTTAACTAGCTCGTAAGCTTCCAGCACGTTTTAACCCAGCAGATTTAAGGCAATAAAAGCATATATGAGCGAAATTTCTATGCTAGATACCATGTAAATCTGCTTTCTTGAACGTTAAAGTAATTCGCATTGTATTATAAACGGGTAAGCTCAGTGATATTCAAATTTACATTAGCCTTCATAATGAGTTTAAGGCACACTCTACAAACAGGTCTTAAAATGCGCTACCTCACAGACTAGGCAACAACTAGTCGACGAACACTAGTCAACAATCACGGCATAGTGTAAAATAAAAGAATTGTCTGACGTAGCATCAGTGAGCAGAACATCAGCGGTCTCTAAGTTCCCAAAACCTAGGGATCTGCTCCCCAGCATCTGCATTCATATGTGAGTTAAAACCAGCAAGCTCGATATTCCCATTCGACAATAAATGCGCAAGGTTGCTCAAAGTTTATTGTCCTCAGTAGCAATAAGCTGATGATGCTTCGGATGAGAACTGCAAGTTGATTATTGTCTGACGACCACAAAGCGAATTTCTGCGGGGCGCTGGCTCAAACTTGTAGCGTATTCTACTTAAAAATTGCATTTAAGTAGAATAACGATACCAGATATAACGACACCAGATATAGCGATATATTGGTAATAACGATCAAAATCATTTTTTCCATTGCCCCCAACCCCCTCTATATACAATAAACCAGATACAGCGATCAATTATAGGCGGTATATCGGATACAACGATAGCTGCATCGCTTCCCAGTAGGTGTTTACGAGGAACATTAGACTCAATATTCAATGAAAGATAAAATATTAAGAAGAGAATGACGTGACAGCTCGACATACGCGGAAAACACTGAAGGATATGAGCACTATCATCATCGCAATCGCAACCGCGCAAAGGGACTTTAGAACTGGATAAGGCATACTAGATAAATAGAGTTGGTGGCGTTGCACCATGGCTGGACAGACTCCGTCACAGTAGGGAACTGACTTGGCTAGGGCCTTTCTGGTCCACCTGGTAAAAAAAGGGAAGCGTCAATACCAACACAATCCAATGCAATCCAAAAAGCTGCTGCTGTGGCCATATCGTTATCGCTATCGCCGAATCTAAGATGGTGGCGACCACATTGACGGAAGGCGCGATAGCTCACGAGATGAAACGGCAGATGCACCCGATTCATGACAAGGAACGAAGACAGCAGAGAGAAAAATTTATTCAAAGCAAACTAATAAACAAACCTCCTGAGGAGTCAGCCTATTGCGATGCTGCCTACGGGCTAGAAGGGGCCGCGGTCATAGCAGTGGTAGATGGGAACCACCCCCAGAATGTAATTGTATCCATTAATACGCGTAACGCTTTAATAGCCGAAGAGGCTGCGTAAGCGCTAACATGTACAGGCACTAAAGCCAGAATTATCCTTTCAGATAATAAGGCGGCTGTTAGGAACTTCGGCAAAGGCCTAATTTTCAAGCAGGCAGCCAGTGTACTGAGAAAGCACCAGCTAAACCGGGAGGTTTCAGTCATCTGGGTTACAGCTCACGAGGGTCTATCAGGCAATGAGGCTGCCCATCCCCTCGCTCGAGATGTATACACTTGAGCGGCCACAGAGACCCCGGAACACGGAGACAAAGACCCCCTCATCACCTCCAAGGAGCTCTCTGAGACTCCCAGACTAAATAGAAGGATCTATCCACCACCAGATAGGGCCCTAATACCCTCAGAATGCAGGGCCTGGCGAAAACGTCCGGCCAATCGTTTCTTTTCTCATGTTACTCTGCATAATGAGTTGACAAGGGACCCAGAGGCTTGCAATCTCTGCAACGTAAATCTGAGTCAAAATCACCTAATCTGGCAATACCTCGATTCTTCGGGAGCTAAAGAAGCTGATCCCCTTGATTAAATTATCTGGGAGTTCTACATCCGCAGCCGAAATTTAGATGAACAAAAGATCGTCCTACGCCTGGCGGAGGAGGTTTACTCCAAGCCCTTCTCTGCAGCCACGGCGCAGGAAAGCCGGCAAGAAGACACTCCCCCTGGCTGAGCCCCTGCCCCGAGGTCCATGTCGGTGTAAATAGAGTCTTCTCACTCACTCGCTCCGGAGTTTTGGCAGGGTTTCAAAGTCGGAAGCCTCGTGCAAAAATACGGACGTTCGCACTCTACGATTTCAACAATCATCAAGGCTGAGGATGTCCTTCAGCTCATCCAGTCGCTAATCGGTTTCGTGCACACAAAATGACTGCCGCCAGCGTACAAGCTACTGAAACCGATGCTCACAGCGATTCTCAAGCTTTAGCTGCTGCTCAAGCGAGCCCGAATTTCCGCCTTCATTAAGTAGGCTTAAGTCATTTTATGGCTATTGATGTATACTCCAATAAAGTGTTTAGTGCTCTTTACGACGATTAGCGTTGTTCAAACCAATTTGCTCATCCATAGTAAGAGGCAAGCCTACAGGCGTGGGAAAATACGCACGTGGGTGTGCTTTTTTCATATTTTTTTTTCTTTTTCGCTGGTCCAGATATACCGATAATCGGTTATAACGATTGGATTTTCAGGTTAATCTCAATATTGCTATAAGTGGACTGCACTGTATAGCCTCAGGATTTGATGATAATGTCGGTCTACTCGCTCAGACGCCGTCACGTACCTGTAAGTAGTCGCACGATATGCAATGTGGCTAAATATTGTGCTCAAGTACGTCACATGTCTCTATGACAGAATTGGTAACTGATGCTTCCCCATCCGCTAGGCCTGCTGATTATTGTATTGGGGCTTTGTCAAACAATGATGTATTTGTCACACATTGATTGCGGATGCGAAAACCTAGCGCGTACAGTACTATTTACTTAATATTTAGGGCATCAGCTCTACAGCGACTATAGCGTTTTTTTCTTGACCAAATGCCACATGCAGTCCACAGAAGGTGTCGCTTGCTCGCAGCCCTTATGTTATTTAATCTCGTATTGCGCAGCAAACATCTTGTCGTTATCTCTCTCTCTGATGTAAACAAAGTCGTCTTCGTCAATTCTCAAATGCAAAATATTGTCGCGACATGGAGTGAACGTCGTCTTAAGTTCAACCTGCGTCGCTCTTTCATTTAATCTATGTAAATGCTTCCGATATAAGTGCCATCTAGCTAAAGGCTGTGATATTAGCAGTGCCAGATAGGCTGGCAAGAGCATTTAACAACGAGAAGTCAGATTAGCCAGCTGCCGGGAACAATAGCAAGCGCAGAAGTGACAGCGGTGGCGGGAGTGGCTGATGGCTCATGGCAATAAAGATTGGCGAATAGATAGTTCGAATCCTACAAATTTTTTGTGGCAGCTTTAGTAGTTTTCCTCTCGCTGGTGATATTATTTCGAAGAAGAAGGCAGTGGCGCGAGAGGAGCCCTCGCGCTAGTCCAGCCATTAAATCAACCTTCACACTGTCGTGACGTTGTGCCGTCTTCGTGCTTGTCGCCACGTAACAGTATTTAGTTCTCTATCGCTGCTATTCCCACTTGAAATCTCCCAGTACCGCTTCGTTTGTGGTTTTACAGTGAGTCCTTAGTGAAAACTCTTCGATTTGTTGTCTTATCTCGAACTGTACTTCTTCAATAACCGCAAAACCGACTTCCCGAAATAACCGCTGGAACCATAACGTCTTCCCTATAACTCCTCAGCACATGAAACGTATTTTACCACCGAAATGCCCTATGCTTCATAGTCCAGGTATGTTTTTGCCCTTTTGTCTGAAAATTATTTGTGCTTTCCATGTCGCTGAGACATGTTTACGCGTTACCTCAGTTACTTATGTTCTACATCACTGGGTGTTTCATTTTCTTTTATTTTAGGCACCTCATCAGTTATACCTTTGACTATCAGTACCCGAGATTTAACTGCACGAAATTTTAATATTTGAGCACCGCCTTTGTCTCCGGAAGAAATAACGTGAATTAAAGCCTTTCTGGATATCTACTAACATCATAATATTTTATGCAAATGCTAATCCAGGAAATCTCTGCTCTGCAACTCTTTTTGTGTAACCGATGCGATCGATCATTATCTACATTCGTTTATGTAGCCTTCTTTCAATATTTATCAAATAAAGCATCAACAGCGGAGGTATAAGAGGACAAACGTGGTTTATGCTTCGCATATCTTAAATGTTGTCGTACTTCTTATTCATTTCCTATGCAATTTCCAATTATACCAATTATTTTAATTATGAAATCGGTTATCTCATCACGGATATACTCTCACATTAGGGTATTTGTTACAAGCAGCTCCTTTTTATTTTGCCATATGACCGCTTTATGTCAAGGAAGGGTAAGTACAAGCGTCTGTTTCCGCGCTAGCTAATTATATGCGTGGTATAAGTGAAACCAGGCTCTCAATAGACCTCTCCCTCGAGTAAACAACGTGACATCGCGGAACGCACGTGCGGCGACTGCAGCGCTCTTCGATGCAGCGGCGATGGGCAAAATCCGTCGTTTTTCTCGGCCGCGGCCGTACTAAATGCAGCGGCGCGCGCTTGTGTCTCGATTATTTCTTACGCCATGGTCTCGATCAAGGCCCATTCCTTGTCTCGACTAGCCTTCAATGCGTTCCTGTGTATTTTAAACCGATGGAGCTGCCTGAGTACGCGACGTTATTGCCTGAAATCGCTCGCCGGCGGTATGTTGAAAAGTTAGTAGTTGACGGGGACCAATACCCCGACCCCTTCCTTTTGAAGGACTGAAAAAATGACCCCAAATTGTGGCCGAATGTTCGTTTTGGTGACATATGCGTATATCTTGTTCAGACGCCCGGCCCTAGCTACGCCACGGATAGCTTGAAGTCCTATCGCTCGTTGAAGGCTTACGTTCTTGCAGCGGAAGGGCATGTGCGCCAAGGTTTCATTGCCGACGCTGGCTTAAAGTGCCTCTTTTTAAAAGCTAAAGTGGCGCCGCCGCAGAAGACCACCGGCAAGCTATATGAAGCCTGGACGCTTTTGCACAAGGACGGAATCGTACAGGCAGCTCACTGCACATGCATGGCCGGGTAAGCTGTGTTCGGTGTGACGTCGAGCAATAGCGTTTTAACAGATTACTTTGAATGAATGCATGCGGCAGATTGGAAGTGCAGTACACGCAAATCGTCTCGCCAGAATATATCCTTCACGCGTGAAATCAGCCTGCGATACGCTGAGCATAGGATCTCGCATGTCTTGATCGTGTTATACGGTTTTCGACGTCGCTGGTTCGATCCCGGCCGCGGTTGCAGCGGCGGCCACATATCGATGGGGCCTAAGTTGAAAGCGTGCTCTTGTGTCGTGCAGTGTCAGGTCTTAGGTGGCCAAAATGCTCCGGATCCGTGTTATGCGACGTGCCTCACAACCCATGTGCCGCCTGAGCTCTTCAAACCCTGCCTATCTAGCCTTTACGCTTGTAAGTCTAGCCTTTACACTTGAAAGTCGTACTATGCAACCAGTTTGCTACAATTAAAATGTTTATTACCTTCTGCCATCCCTGTGCACGCTGAACGTTTTCTAGAGGTTCTGGCACTTTAGTTGCTGTGATAGCTCGAATGGTAGTCTAAAAGTTTCAAAGTGTGCGCGCTCTTGTAATGCTTGGCATTTAACAGTAATAAACATTTGTCTTTTAGTTTAGCCACGCATGTAGCTTATTTTTTGGGACGGAGTGTTGCATATGTCTCCTCCCATAGCCAGGCTCATGTCTGGCCGGGCCCGTAAATCCAAGCTTCTGGGTGGCTGGAGCGGGACTACAACACGGGTGAGCAGACACCCGAGAGCCCTCCGCGGAAGCGGAGAGGACTCAGCTGTGACCTGATGAAGAGGGACAGGTCAGCCTGGTGGCATTAGTTTGTCATCGAGCAAACTAAGGCAGTTTTCCCGATGATGGGTGGATTGACTTTTGGTTGGCCACTGGGAGGGGCTGCGTCCTCCTGTAACCGAGAGGGGTGCAACCATTGGCGATGAAGCTCTGAGGGATAAGGCTGGGAGCAATGGCGCGCTCCTGTAATCGAGAGAGGTCACGCCGGTGAATGCTCAGACGGCCGACTGGAACCTCGGAGCCTTGTGCACTCTGAGGAAGTCTACCCCGCTAAAGCGGGGTAGATTCTCGGGCTTAGGAACTGCTACTATGGGGCCCACTGAAAATGACAGCCTTTACCGATGATGTACCCTATTGATAAACGGGACTAGGGATAAGGCTGGGGAGCGACCAACTCTCTGTAATCCATGGTGGAAGCCGCTGGAGTTGGAGGTGACCACTCCTCGTAGCGGGAAATAAGAGTCTGTTCCCCGCCGGTGCAGTCCAGGGATGGGCTGTGCCGGCTAAGTCTCTATGTATGGACGCCGCGGGGGAATCCCCGCTGACTTATGTCATCAGGGGTAGGGGCAACCCCGTGTAACCCAGCCCGCGAGGAGGCATGGGGGCGCTGTTAGAGACTGTCTTCACTCCACCTCCGGCGTGCCTGGTCCGTCCTGGGAAACACTGAGGCCTTCGGGCGTCTCAGCAGGCTAAGAGAGTGAAGGCGAAGCGAAAGCAGAACTGGTGCAAGCACCCTCTGAGAGTCTGTCAGTAGTACCGCTGTGAGACCAGAGGGGTGGAGGATGAAGCCTCCACTCGCGCTTCCGGTACGTAGGCGGTAGGTCCCAAAAGGTTTTGGAATACGGGGCCGGCGTCCAAAACCAAGACGCTTAACAAAATTTGGTAGAATCGGGCTCTCGCGTGGAGCGCAGCACGAAGGGAGTTACCAAAGTCGGGGGCGCGAAGGCGTCTGGCAGGGGTGCACGTCATGGGAGTGCACCACGGGTGTTGTGATCCCGCCTGCCCGAGCACGTGGGTGCGACCCACAACACGACCAACGCGGTGGCAGTAGTTGACAAGACCGCCACGCGCGCTGGGAGAGCTGCAGGATTCGTTTTCAGCTCGACGATGACCAGACGTAAACTGGGACAAGAGCGGTACCCGGCGTGGGTGTCCGCCATTTTGTGGGACTTAGCTCTTGGGAAGGGGCTCGGCCTGGGCGATCCCATGTAAGCCTGGGGGATACTTGTTGGCGAGCTAAAACCCTTCTTCCCCTTCATGGATCACTGCCTTGTCGTGGCGGAGGGGCTTGCGAAACTCGATGAAGTCGTGAGCTCTGCTGTGTAGGGCCACCCAAGATAGACAGGTCACGGCAGAGAGTTCTGACAAAATGTGATTCACTGGAGAAGGTAATGGCAACCCACTCCAGTATTTCCTGCCAAGAAAACCCTATGGCCAGTCACAATACCATTATCGATATGGCGCCGGAAAATGAGCACCCCAGGTTGGAAGGCGTCCGACATATTACTGGGGATGAACAAAGGGCGATTCCTAGTAGCTCCAGGACGAATGAAGCGGCTGGGCTAAAGCCAAAAGGACGCTTAGTTGTGAATGTGTCGGGAAGCGACCGGAAAGTCCGATGTTGCAAGGAGATATATCACATAGCAACATGGAATGTAAGATCTATGACGCAAGGTAAACTGGATATCGTCAAGCGAGAAATGGACAGATTGAACATTGATATCATGGGTATCAGCGAGCTCAAGTGGACCGGAATGGGAGAATTTAACTCCGGCGACCATTATGTCTTTTATTGTGGGCACGAATCCAAGAGAAGGAATGGGGTCGCTCTCATAGTAAACAGAAGAATGGGCAAAGCAGTGCTAGGGTACAACCCCAAAAACGACCGAATGATTTCACTTCGGATCCAAGGTCACCCTTTCAACATAACAGTTATCCAAGTCTATGCACCGACCACTGCTGCTGAAGAAGCTGACGTTGAGAGATTTTATGCGGACCTACAATGCCTTTTAGACCGCACCCCATCATCAGACGTCGTTTTTCTCATAGGAGACTGGAATGCTAAGGTCGGGAGTGAAGAAATATCCGGAATTACAGGCAAGTTCGGTCTTGGTAAGCCAAATGAAGCTGGGCAGAGGCTAGTAGAGTTCTGTCAAGAAAACAACCTGACCATAGCGAATACTCATTTTCAACAGCACAAGAGGCGCCTGTACACATGGATTTCACCGGACGGTCTGTACAGGAATCAATTCGATTATATTATTTGCCGGCAGAGATGGAGAAGCGCTATACAAGCAGTAAAAACAAGGCCTGGGGCCGATTGTGGCACCGATCATCAGCTTCTTGTTGCCAAAATTAAGCTTCGATTGAGAAAAACGCAGAAAACTAGAAGGCCTTTCAGGTATGATCTGGATCAGATTCCATTAGAATATGCTGTGGAAGTGAGCAATCGATTTCAAGAATTAGATCTAGAAGACAAAGAGCCCGAAGAGATGTGGACTGATGTTCGTGATATAATACAAGAAGTTGCTACTAGGGTAGTTCCAAAGCAAAAGAAATGCAAAAAAGCAAACTGGTTATCTGAAGAGGCTTTGCAAATAGCTGAGGAAAGGAGGATGGCAAAAGGCATGGGGGAAAGAGAAAGATACAAGGTTCTCAATGCCGATTTTCAGAAAATAGCAAGGAGAGATAAGAATGCCTTCTTGAACATACAGTGTCAAGCAGTTGAGGACAACAGCCAATTAAGGAACACAAGATCTCTGTACAAGACAATCAAAGATATCAAAGGAAGTTTCTGTGCTAAGCTGGGCGTGATAAAGGACAAACGAGGCAAGGACCTGACTGAAGCCTCAGAGATAAAGAAGAGGTGGCAGGAATACACAGAAGAACTATACAAGAAGGACCCGGATGTGCAAACCCAACATAGGACGGTTGTGATTACTGATCTCGAGCCGGGCATCCTGAAGAGTGAAGTTGAATGGGCCTTAGCCAGCCTTGCTAAGAACAAAGCTAGCGGAATTGATGGTATTCCAGCTGAGTTGCTTCAAAACCTCAACCACGACGCTGTTAACACACTGCATACATTATGTCAAAAGATTTGGACAACCCTGCAGTGGCCACAGGATTGGAGGAGGTCAGTTTACATCCCCATTCCAAAGAAAGGCACTGCCAAAGATTGTTCCAACTACCGCACGATCGCGCTTATTTCGCATGTTAGCAAGGTGATGTTAAAAATCCTGCATGGTAGGCTGCAGCAGTATGTGGATCGGGAGCTTCCGGACGTGCAAGCTGGGTTTCGCAAGGGAAGAGGAACTAGAGACCAAATTGCCAACCTTCGCTGGATCATGGAAAAAGCAAGAGAGTTCCAGAAACCCATTTACTTCTGCTTTATTGATTATGCGAAAGCGTTTGACTGCGTAGGTCACAGCAGATTGTGGCAAGCTATCCAAGAGATGGGAGTTCCAATTCACCTCAACTGTCTTCTCAGGAACCTTTATGAAGGGCAAGAGGCCACAGTCAGAACTGGGCATGGTCTTACTGATTGGTTTCCGATTGAGAAAAGGGTGAGGCAAGGCTGCATACTGTCGCCCTGCCTATTTAACCTATATGCAGAGTGCATCATGAGGAAGGCCGGTCTGGACGAGTCTTCAGCTGGAGTGAAGATCGCTGGAAAACGCATCAACAACCTTAGATATGCGGATGATACCACTTTAATGGCAGAAAGTGAAGTGGATCTCAAGAGACTTCTGATGCGCGTACAAGAAGAGAGTGAGAAGTTTGGGCTTAAACTGAACATTAAAAAGTCAAAGATCATGGCGTCTTGCCCTATCAAGTCCTGGAGCATCAATGGACAAGAAGTGGAAGCTGTGACAGATTTTCTGTTCTTGGGCGCCAAGATTACCTCGGAAGAAGACTGCAGCCATGAAATTAGGAGACGCCTGCTTCTGGGAAAGAGAGCAATGGTTAGCCTTGACCGCCTAGTAAAGAGCAGAGACATTAGTCTGCCAACCAAGATCCGTATAACCCGTGCTATGGTCTTTCCAGTTGTGATGTATGGATGCGAGAGTTGGACTGTGAAAAAGGCTGACCGCCGAAGAATTGACGCGTTTGAATTGTGGTGCTGGCGAAGACTCTTAAGAGTTCCTTGGACTGCCAGAAGATCAAATCAGTCGATATTGTCGACCATAAACCCTGACTGCTCATTGGAGGGTCAAATTCTAAAGTTAAAGCTCAGCTACTTTGGTCATCTGATGAGAAGAGAGGAGTCGCTGGAGAAAGATTTGATGTTGGGAAAGGTTGAGGGTCGCCGGAGAAGGGGTAGGCAGCGAACGCGTTGGTTAGATGGCATTCTCGAGGCATTGCAGATGAAGCTATGTGATGTTAAGAAGATAGTGAGAGACCGGAAAGCGTGGCGTGACATGGTCCATAGGGTCATGAAGAGTCGGACACGACTGAACGCCTGAACTGAACTTAACTGTAGCTTATTTACTCTTCAAAGTGGAAATGCTCGTTTCATCTGGACTCATTCGGTCCACTAGTTCACAGCTTTGTGAGTGGAACAACAAGTTCCGTGAAAGTGCATGTAACAATTTTTTTATTCCCTCTAACTATACTTGATCTTTATTACCTTAGTTTTAGCTTAAACGCTCTGACAACATACCTTACTAGTTGCTACTTACCATTGAGATGAGCTGCATATATATGAGCCCAACAAAGGTTGAGTTGAGCACCCTTTTTGAGGAAACATGAAAAAATGTTAACGAAGAACGTAAATAATGAGGTACGGCTTGCCTTCTGAAAGCCCCTACTTCTATGGGTACAAGACAACCTGCAGTCAAACAGTTTTATGTAAATCACTAGATAGTGTAATAAGTCCAGTGAATGATAAACTAGCTGAACTCTAGAACAAATCAGCATGGACAAGTTCCGCAGATCCGGTCTGTGGGCTTCCATTTATCTCGGCACAGTGCGTGCACACACACTTTCAGATTTTCGTCCCGTGGAAAACGAAAAAAGCGTATACCAGAGCCTTTCTTGGAGCAGTTGCTGCATCCCACTGCACAGCAGCTCGTAGGCATTGCGATTCAGGGTCGAGGCAAAGGTCCCAATGCCCGCAATGAAGATTATTGTTGCTCGCGCAGCGAATCTCTATGCGAGCGCATGCATTCAGGCGACTGTTTTGCCCATCGGCGTCTGCGGCGCAAACCGGAAACGTCACCACCGTGACGTCACTCGCATCGCGTGACGTACCCGAGGAGAGGTCTATTAGGTACCTGCAATATGCGAACTCGTTCGGAAGTACTTCTAATGCCTTCTAGGTTTCTATCCGATACATATTTTTAGTTGCACAGCATAAAATGCAAGCCTGCATATAAATATCGTTATCCTGATCGGGTTGTAATATTTTGTGTGCATACTAATTATTTTCACTTTACATATCTACTTTATTAATTTGGTTGTCAGCAGTTCGGAATTGGCGTGTTCGCTATTTTTTTCTGATGCGTTATTCTTTCCTGGCTTCTCACACCCAGCTGGTTATTAAGTTTGATTGTTTTAGAGTGTGCCTTGAGGGTATTTGTTTCTGGTTTTATCTATTTGAGATTGTTAAGTTTTAAGCTGCTTTCTATCAAGACATCCTGTGCTGTTTCGTCGTTCGTGGAGATTACCCTTTCTCCGCTCCTAAATGTCTCACCTATACGCGATGCTATGTAATTCCTAGCAATGTCTTCCTCTAAATATTTTTCTTTAGCATCTTGAATTCCTTTATACATTTTGTTCTTTCTTTTTACCTAGGCAGCAAGTGGGAAGTATTTGTGGTGCACAGCATAGCTTCTAGGGTGTAAGCCCTAGTTAGCACCGATAAGGCGATTAGTTATGTCTCCATGCAGGACTTCGCTATTTTGCCTCTACCATATTATGTCGGCAGCTCTGGCATATATAGGTGCGTACCCCATGCATGCTACCAGAACTACAAGGCCATGAAATACCCAGAGTGGCAGAACATAAATATCGGGTGGTATGGGTAAACGACCCCTTCATGGATCACTGCCTTGTCGTGGCGGAGGGGCTTGAGAAACTCGATGAAGTCGTGAGCTCTGCTGTGTAGGGCCACCCAAGATAGACAGGTCACGGCAGAGAGTTCTGACAAAATGTGATCCACTGGAGAAGGTAATGGCAACCCACTCCAGTATTTGCTGCCAAGAAAACCCTATGGCCAGTCACAATACCATTAATGATATGGCGCCGGAAGATGAGCCCCCCAGGTTGGAAGGCGTCCCACATGTTACTGGGGATGAACAAAGGGCGATTCCTAGTAGCTCCAGGACGAATGAAGCGGCTGGGCTAAAGCCAAAAGGACGCTCAGTTGTGGATGTGTCGGGAAGCGACCGGAAAGTCCGATGTTGAAAGGAGATGTATCACATAGCAACATGGAATGTAAGATCTATGACGCAAGGTAAACTCGATATCGTCAAGCGAGAAATCGACAGACTGAACATTGATATCTTGGGTATCAGCGAGCTCAAGTGGACCGGAATAGGAGAATTTAACTCCGGCGACCATTATGTCTTTTATTGAGGGCACGAATCCAAGAGAAGGAATGGGGTCGCTCTCATAGTAAACAGAAGAATGGGCAAAGCAGTGCTAGGGTACAACCCCAAAAACGACCGAATGATTTCACTTCGGATCCAAGGTCACCCTTTCAACATAACAGTTATCCAAGTCTATGCACCGACCACTACCGCTGAAGAAGCTGACGTTGAGAGATTTTATGCGGACCTACAATGCCTTTTAGACCGCACCCCATCATCAGACGTCGTTTTTCTCATAGGAGAATGGAATGCTAAGGTAGGGAGTGAAGAAATATCCGAAATTACAGGCAAGTTCGGTCTTGGTGAGCTAAATGAAGCTGGGGAGAGGCTAGTAGAGTTTTGTCAAGAAAACAACCTGACCATAGCGAATACTCATTTTCAACAGCACAAGAGGCGCCAGTACACATGGACTTCACCGGACGGTCTCTACAGGAATCAGATCGATTATATTATTTGCCGGTAGAGATGGAGAAGCGCTATACAAGCAGTAAAAACAAGGCCTGGGGCCGATGGTGGCACCGATCATCAGCTTCTTGTTGCCAAGATTAAGCTTCGCTTGAGGAAAACGGAGAAAACTAGAAGGCCTTTCAGGTATAATCTGGATTAAGTTCCATTAGAATATGCTGTGGAAGTGAGGAATCGATTTCAAGAATTAGATCTAGAAGACAAAGAGCCCGAAGAGATGTGGACTGATGTTCATGATATAATACAAGAAGTTGCTACTAAGGTAGTTCCAAAGCAAAAGAAATGCAAAAAAGCAAACTGGTTATCTGAAGAGGCTTTGCAAATAGCTGAGGAAAGGAGGATGGCAAAAGGCATGGGGGAAAGAGAAAGATACAAGGTTCTCAATGCGGATTTTCAGAAAATAGCAAGGAGAGATAAGAATGCCTTCCTGAACATACAGTGCCAAGCAGTTGAGGACAACAGCCAATTAAGGAACACAAGAACTCTGTATAAGACAATCAAAGATATCAAAGGAAGCTTCTGTGCTAAGATGGGCGTGATAAAGGACAAACGAGGCTAGGACCTCACTGAAGCCGCAGAGATAAAGAAGAGGTGGCAGGAATACACAGAAGAACTGTACAAGAAGGACCCGAATGTGCAAACCTAACATAAGACGGTTGTGACAACTGATCTCGAGCCGGGCATCCTGAAGAGTTAAGTTGAATGGGCCTTAGCCAGCCTTGCTAAGAACAAAGCTAGCGGAATTGATAGCATTCCAGCTGAGTTGCTTCAAAACCTCAACCGTGACGCTGTTAACATTCTGCATACATTATGTCAAAAGATTTGAACAACCCTGCAGTGGCCACAGGATTGGAGGAGGTCAGTTTACATCCCCATTCCAAAGAAAGGCAGTGTCAAAGATTGTTCCAACTACCGCACGATCGCGCTCATTTCGCATGCTAGCAAGGTGATGTTGAAAATCCTCCAAGGTAGGCTGCAGCAGTATGTGGATCGGGAGCTTCCGGACGTGCAAGCTGGGTTTCGCAAGGGCAGATGAACTAGAGACCAAGTTGCCAACCTTTGCTGGATCATGGAAAAAGGAAGAGAGTTCCCGAAACCAATCTACTTCTGCTTTATTGATTATGCGAAAGCGTTTGACTGCGTAGATCACAGCAGATTGTGGCAAGCTCTCCAAGCGATGGGAGTTCCAATTGACCTCATCTGTCTCCTCAGGAACCTGTATGAAGGGCAAGAGGCCACAGTCAGAACTGGGCATGGTCTTACTGATTGGTTTCCGATTGAGAAAGGAGTGAGGCAAGGCTGCATACTGTCGCCCTGCCTATTTAACCTATATGCAGAGTGCATCATGAGGAAGGCCGGTCTGGACGAGTCTTCAGCTGGAGTGAAGATTGCTGAAAAACGTGTCAACAACCTTAGATATGCGGATGATACCACTTTAACTGCAGAAAGTGAAGCGGAACTCAAGAGACTTCTGATGCGCGTACAAGAAGAGAGTGAGAAGTTTGGGCTTGAACTGAACATTAAAAAGACAAAGATCATGGCGTCTTGCCCTATCAAGTCCTGGAGCATCAAGGGACAAGAAGTGGAAGCTGTGACAGATTTTCTCTTCTTGGGCTCCAAGATTACCTCGGAAGGAGACTGCAGCCATGAAATTAGGAGACGCCTGCTTCTGGGAAAGAGAGCAATGGTTAGTCTTGACCGCTTAGTAAAGAGCAGAGACATTAGTCTGCCAACAAAGATCCGTATAACTCGTGCTATGGTCTTTCCAGTTGTGATGTATGCATGCGAGAGTTGGACTGTGTAAAAGGCTGACCGCCGAAGAATTGACGCGTTTGAATTGTGGTGCTGGCGAAGACTCTTGAGAGTTCCTTGGACTGCCAGAAGATCAAATCAATCAATATTGTCGGCCATAAACCCTGACTGCTCATTGGAGGGTCAAATTCTAAAGTTAAAGCTCAGCTACTTTAGTCATCTGATGACAAGAGAGGAGTCGCTGAAGAAAGATTTGATGTTGGGAAAGGTTGAGGGTTGCCGGAGAACGGGTAGGCAGCGAACGCGATGGTTAGATGGCATCCTCGAGGCACTGCAGATGTTATGTGATGTTAGGAAGATATTGAGAGACCGGAAAGCGTGGCGTGACATGGTCAATAGGGTCACGAAGAGTCGGACACGACTGAACGACTGAACTGAACTGATGGGTAAACGAAGGATTGACATATATTGAAAAGCATGAGCAATCACGTAAAAGGGCGAAGAAATGACGGGATAATGAAGCATAGGGCATTGTGGGGATACAACAGGTATGAGGTTTTAAGGGGTATTTGCAAAGGAATTATGGTGCCCTGGCTTACTTTCGGAAGTATGATTTTGTGCCTAAAATCAGAGGTGCAGTCGACATTAGAAATAAATCAGGGCGCCGTCGGACGGTTAGCACTAGGTACCCACGCCAAAACCACAAATGAGGCTGTACAGGGAGATATGGGAAGGGCATCTTTCGAAGTACGGGAAGCTCAGAGTAAAATATTATATAAAGAAACTTCTGAGGAAACTGGACAATAACAGAGTGGCCACTAAATTTTTAAATATCTATACCTAAAGTCGTTGACAGACAATGGAAGAAAAGAGCTAGGAAACTAACCAGTAAGTATGCTGGTCACAAGGACAAAGAAATGAAGAGCGTTATGCAAAAGGTGAAAAACACAAAAGGTAAAAATTGGATAAATTCTATGAAAAAAAAAAACAGTATAAACACTATACCAAAGGTGAAAAAGGCAGATTAGGAAGGAAGCTTTCTTTGATAACTCAAGAAGCAGTGCCCTACTTTAGAAGCTAGATTAAGATG
The DNA here is from genome assembly GCF_055883805.1 of Amblyomma maculatum. Lineage (NCBI taxonomy): Eukaryota > Metazoa > Arthropoda > Arachnida > Ixodida > Ixodidae > Amblyomma > Amblyomma maculatum. Next base: position 58,509,410 of record NC_139348.1, on the reverse strand, counting down.
CCTTAGAACACGTAGCTACAAAAAAATTTAATATTGAACATGACACATGTGCAGTATGTGGTAAATCCACAGAAACAATTAACCATGTTATACTCTAATGTAATGGTATCCATCCGGAAATCGATGCAGGCGCAGTCACTATTCCTGAATCTCTGGTTTCTAGAGATACCAGTGGCCGGGTGAATGAATCTGCGGTGGAAGCTAGCAAAACACGATTCGAGAATTGGTGGCTTAAAAGCATAAAAGTGACCTAATGCTAGTAATTTAGAAACAAAAAATCATTAAATAGAATGATGGTAGAGTTAACCATTCTAAAACAAAAATAAAGGCTTCGGGGGGAAAATTAGCATGATAGCAACTGGTACCAGCCTGTTTCAAAGGGGACGCTCCTATATTCCATCCATCCATTCATCAGTCTAGCAGGACAGTCCATGTCTGTTATTGCGTTGATTGGAAAACCTGTCCCGGCCTTGTTTTTTTGGGCGAAAGTTTTTAAGCGCTCATACTCGCGATGACCACCCATCCGTTACATCTAAAGGCTAGAAACAGAAGGACAAGAACAAGCCGGGGGAGGCGGTTGCAGGCAGCTGACAATGCCGAGCACTAACTGGACGTAGGGCTTCCTGACATAACGTTTGGCAGGAGCTGCCAACTCGCCCTCTCCTCTCATTGGAGAGGATGATATCAGAATCAGCCTGCTAACTTTGCATTCACGTTATCCCTAGAAAGCGCACGCAAATTCACACGGCTGGGCTAAACTTGGGCTTTATATGTCATCGTGTCATCCGAAGGTGGGATTGAAAACAAAGAGAAGGAGGTGTCGTAGTGGAGGACTTCAGACCAACGTGCGATAGAAGCTTTCGCCTCATCGCAGATTAGTGATTCAATGTGCAACCCAGAATTCTTTTTTTCTTAGTTGACAGTTCCTGTGGACACACCATGTCCAAAACTCCTATCTACAACTGTCGTTCATGACGCTAGAGTCATGATGCTCTCACTTTAAATAGAGGTGCATCAATAAATGGATAGCCTCTATCTCTAGTGTAATTCCTACCTTGTTTAAAGAAGGTAATAAAGATTTATTCGCAAAGTAAAAAAGTAGTAATGACGAATACCTCACTATCATTCGATTGGATAAACGGTTGTCTTCATTGCCAAGCAACTGACATATGTTCTGAGCCTAATCAATTATCTACAAACCTATGGTGCGATTGTAGGTACGAAAATTATATGCATAACAAACAATGATCTACAGCCCCTGAAACTAACAGCCGTGTACGACTGCTAGAGAGGCATTGTGTATTACCAAGGAATGAATATACCCAGGCAGGAATTGACCGAAGCCCGAGGCTTGGACCGAAAATGACTTGAAGACAAGAATGAGTCCTAGCGCTTCTGGTAGGTACTTTCCGATCCGAATTGGCATTTACAGCATATGTATAAGCAGAATATGTGTAATACGCGTATATTATTTCAAAATTGTAGATCCTACGCTGACAGTTAAGCGGAACGGTAGGCCTAAAACGAACATGTAGAAGGCTAAGGCAGTATGCAAGAGCATCAGAAAGTAGCAGCAGTTTACAATCGCTAGATAAACAGTGGAAGTGCCAAGGGAATATGTTTAGAAAAGGTAGTAACCGCAGATCCGGACTATGGAAGGGAAATGATTACGGGAATCAGATTGGGATGAAGCGCATTCGGAATGTAGTCGCAGGGCATGACTAGCAGCTTACAGATGTTGCTTAAGAGAAAGTATAACAGTCGTATATTACCTGTACTGACCTAAGGGGTCAGTAAGTGTAGGCTAATGAAAAGGGTTCTAGTTAACTTGAGGGCAACGCAGAGAGCTATTGAACGCAAACTAGTTAGCGTAAGCTAAAATAGAAAACGCACAGAGTGGATTAGAGATTAAATTCGGTGGCGGGTGCAATGATGGCCTACAGCAGGTATAACCAACGGTGGCAGGATAGCGCTGGTTAATGGTATTCCTTCGAGATCGAATAGAAACGCATATGGTCAAGACATATAAAGCGAGGAAAGGATAACCGATGGTCCCTGAGAACAACA